>NC_066579.1:381926796-382248582 GCF_024323335.1 Lathyrus oleraceus | reverse complement strand
ATATATTTTTTTTTTGCTTATGCTTATTTTATTTTTCTATTGTAATGCTTTTAAATTGTCTTGCATGCTATTCTACTATCATAATATATGTATTTCTTTAACAGGCATAGTAATTATTAGCATATAATGGATATCATTATTTGTAATAGAAATTGCATAGATCAAAATAAAATAAACCAACAATGCAATAGCTTCGTAAAATAATCATAATGTAACATTGGAAAACAAAAGCAAACATGCGAAAGAAAAACAAATACTAATATTAAAAATAATGTGAAACAAAATTAATAAATAGCCTAAACTAAAACTAAGTAACTAAGAAAAACAACTTCTAGCCACTTGCATGATCTCTGGCTGGAGGAGCAAAGGAGTTAACACGGTTTAGCAACTCGTGGAATTGATTTGTCATACTACTCATGTATCCCAGAAATTCTTGTCCCATGTTAGCTAACTCTTCTCCGAGGGCGTCTTGTTCTGACATCAAGGCTTGAATGATGGTGTTATAATTATCTCCGGGCATAAGATGTCTAGGATCGGGTATTGCCGACTCTTAGATCGGGATAGGTTGAGGAGGAGGGTCAATATCGTAATAACCAGATGGTGTCTGAGGGTCAGACTCAGTATAAGGGATCTGGTCGTCACAAATCTCATAGTCCTGGATGGATTCGGTAGATCTAGAAGGAGAGGGTATTCCGTTCAGGTTGTAGAGCCAGTTATTGCGGTTATGAACACTAGTCCTCGGACTAGGCAAGGTGAATAGGCAAAGAACTTGGTTGTTAATTATAAGCTCAAACTCTTCAGGCCCGAGGTTTGCTATAAACATAATTTTGAAGAGGAAAGGTATACTCATAGTCGCAATGCCACAGAAAGGGCTTAGGTCAAGCATAGGTTGACGTAATCCGATAGCATTACCAATCATGGTTATCAATCCGCCTATTTGAATTGGTGCTCGTTCATCTTGGATAAGGCGGTCAAAGTTTGCCAACATAAAAGTGGCACCATTCACATGACGGTTCTGGGAAGCACAAAACATGATGAAGAGTTCATCACGTGATACTGTAGTAATATTTGACTTCTTCCCAAAAAGGGTGTGGGCCAGAATCTTATGGAAATAACGAAAGGCCGGGTTATGTATGTTTCCAGAAAGAAACTCATGTTCCTCGGGGTCGTCATTTCCAGTCAAATTTCCCCAAAAATGTTCAAGTTCTCTATATTCAAAAAGGTCTTCTTGGCTCACTGTGAATGTATCAAAAGAGGTAGGGAAACCTAAAAGGTTGGTAAAATCTTGAATGTTAAATTGATACTCCATGTTGAACATTCTGAACTGAATGAAACCTCTGCTTATTCCTTTTCCATGGTTGGGTAGATAGATCAGGGAGCTAAGGAATTCTAGCGTTAGTCTTTGGTAAGTGACGAATTGTCTTCGGATAGGAGTGGTTTCCCACCCTATTTGACTCAGCAAATACAAGACACTCTCTCTTAGTCCAAGGGCAGTCATTGCCCAATCATCAGCATACAAACTAGGTAGCATCTCTCTCTCTGCTAGTTCCTCAAACTTTTATTTCTGAGCTTTCCCTCTGAATTTGATACCCATACGATCAATTTGTCCCATCAGGTTAGTGTTAGCTAGAGAAAAGAAAAACAAGAGTTTTAGTCAGGATTTGGCCAAATGCCGAAAGAAGAAAAGAAGAAAAATAACTTATAAGTTAAAATAAATTAAGAATGAATACTAAATAAAATTTAAAAGAATAATTAAAGAAGAAATAAAAAAAAATGAAAATATTTGTGGGTTGTCTCCCACGAAGCGCTTTGTTTAATGTCGCAAGCTCGACATAAAAACTATCAAATATAATCTATAACTTCTGGCGGCATTTCGTCTAAGTGCAGGACTTGTGAATCTTCATTGTTCTCTGCAAAATGATAATGTTTTAGACGCTGCCCGTTTACGATAAATGGTTCTATAGATTTGCCTTTAATTTCCACAGCTCCACTTGGAAAGACATTGGTGATTTGGAAAGGGCCTGACCATCTAGAACGTAGTTTTCCTGGGAATAACTTAAGTCTAGAGTTGAACAAAAGGACTATATCGCCTTGTTTGAAGATTTTTCTGGATATACGTTTATCATGCCATTTTTTCGTTCTTTCTTTGTAGATTCTGGCATTTTCGTAGGCGTCTTGTCGAAGTTCCTCCAATTCGTTTATGTCAAGAATTCGCTTTTCACCAGCGGCCTTATAGTTTAAATTTATATTTTTAATAGCCCATTAGGCCTTATGTTCTAATTCTACTGGGAGGTGGCAAGATTTTCCATAAATAAGCTTAAATGGGGTTGTCCCTATGGGAGTTTTGTAAGCGGTTCGATATGCCCATAAAGCTTCTGGTAGTTTCGATGACCAGTCTTTCCTTGAGGTGGCTACTGTTTTTTCCAATATTTGTTTGATTTCTCTGTTAGACACCTCCACTTGTCCACTGGTTTGAGGATGGTAAGGTGTCACTACTCTATGTCTTACACCATACTTAAAAAGTAGTTTTTCGAGTATCTTAGATATGAAATGCGATCCACCATCGCTGACTACTATTCTTGGGACACCAAATCTCGGAAATATTATATTCTTAAAGAGTCTAGTTACTACTCGTGTGTCGTTTGTTGGAGAAGCTATAACTTCAATCCATTTTGATACGTAGTCAACCTCTACGAGTATGTACTTGTTACCGAAAGAAGGTGGAAAAGGTCCCATGAAATCTATTCCCCACACGTCGAAAATCTCTACTTCCAAAATGCCCTTTTGTGGCATCTCGTCACGTCTAGATATGTTTCCTGTGCGTTGACATCTATCACATTTCTTGATAGCCGCATGCACATCCTTCCATATGTTTGGCCAATAAAGACCGGCTTGTAGGATTTTGGAGCAGGTCTTGGATGTACTTGCATGTCCACCATAAGGAGCGGAGTGACAGTGTTGGATTATATTTTCTATCTCTTCTTCAGGTATACACCGACGGAAAATACCATCGGGGCCTCTTTTGAAAAGTAAAGGGTCATCCCAGTAATAATGTTTTATGTCATGGAAGAATCGTTTCTTTTGTTGGTAAGCTAAATTAGGTGGAACTATTCTGGCAGCTAAATAATTGACGAAGTCAGCGTACCATGGTGTAACACATATAGCCAAGGTGGTCTCTACCTGTTTATCAGCTTTATTTCCTTCCAAAGTAGCTATAAGTTTATCGTACGAGAAATCATCGTTGATCGATGTTCCTTCCGGTTCCAGGTTTTCGAGTCTAGAGAGGTGATCTGCTACTACGTTTTCAGTTCCTTTTTTATCTTTGATTTCCAGATCGAATTCTTGTAGCAACAAGATCCACCTTAGGAGTCTAGGTTTAGCATCCTTTTTTGTTAAGAGGTACTTAATGGCGGCGTGGTCGGTGTAAACAATTATTTTAGCTCTGACCAACTAAGAACGAAATTTATCTAGTGCAAATACTACTGCTAAAAGTTCTTTCTCGGTCGTGGCGTAATTCATTTGTGCTTCATCTAGAGTTCTACTTGCGTAATATATGACGTGAAGTTTTTTATCCTTTCGTTGTCCTAAAACAGCGCCTACGACGTAATCACTTGCGTCACACATTATTTCGAATGGTTCATTCCAATCCGGGGTCTGCATTATTGGTGCGGAAATCAATGCTTGTTTAAGCGTTTGAAATGCTTCTAAACATTTATTGTCAAAGATGAATTCAACATCTTTCATTAATAATCCGGTCAAAGGTTTAGTTATTTTAAAGAAATCTTTAATGAATCGTCGATAAAAACCGGCGTGTCCTAAGAAGCTTCGTACTTCTCTCACAGTTTTCGGAGGTTGGAGGTTTTCGATTACTTCTATTTTGGCTTTGTATACTTCAATTCCTCTATTTGATATGATGTGTCCTAAAACAATTCCTTCTTGTACCATAAAGTGACATTTTTCCCAATTAAGTACTAGGTTTACTTTTACACATCGCTCTAGAACTCTTTCTAGGTTTTCAAGACATTCTTCAAAGCTTTGTCCGCATACGGAAAAATCGTCCATAAATACTTCCATGATATTTTCGAGAAAATCGACGAATATTGCCATCATGCACCTTTGAAAGGTTGCGGGAGCATTTCACAAGCCAAACGGCATTCGTCGATAAGCGAAGGTACCAAAAGGACATGTGAATGTTGTCTTTTCTTGGTCATCAGGGTGAATTGGTATTTGAAAGAAGCCTGAATAACCGTCTAGATAGCAGAAATGAGAATGTTTTGCTAATCGTTCTAACATCTGGTCTATGAATGGTAAAGGGAAATGATCTTTTCGGGTTGCTTTGTTTAGTTTCCTATAGTCAATGCACATTCTCCATCCCGATTCGATTCGTTTGGTTATAGTTTCTCCTTTTTCATTTTCAATAACTGTTATACCTCCTTTCTTTGGTACTACGTGTACAGGACTAACCCATTTGCTATCAGATATAGGATATATGATACCTGCTTCTAATAACTTTGTTACTTCCTTCTTCACTACCTCACTCAGGATCGGGTTTAGTCTCCTCTGATGTTCCCTAGAGGTTTTACAGTCTTCTTCTAGCATGATGCGATGCATACAAATAGAAGGACTTATCCCTTTAAGATCGGTGATGTTGTATCCTAGTGCGGTTGGATATTTTCTTAAGATATGTAGGAGTTTTTCGGTTTCGAGTTTTCCTAGGTCTGCATTAACTATTACTGGTCGTTCAAGTTCTAAGTCTAGGAATTCATATCTCAGATTTTTGGGAAGTGTTTTCAGGTCGAGGGTTGGTTTCTTAAGGCATTGCGTAGGGTCCGGTGTTATTGCTAAACATTGGTTAAGTTTGTCTTCTACACGATAGTCAGACAATTTGTCATTTTCTAACTCTGTTTCTTTTATGCATTCATCGATGATATCCATGAAGTAACATGTGTCTTCTATTGCAGGTGCTTTCAAAAATTGGGAGAGAATGAACTCAATTTTCTCTTCTCCTACTTCGAAAGTGAGTCGTCCTCGTTTTACGTCTATGATAGCACCGACGATTGCTAAGAATGGTCTTCCCAATATAATGGGTGTAACTTCATCTTCTCTAATGTCCATAATTATAAAATCGGTTGGAATGTAGAATTGACCTATGCGCACGAGAACATTTTCAAGAATCCCTACAGGATATCTAACAGAACGATCTGCTAGTTGCACAGACATTTTAGTTGGTCTTAATTCTCCCATTTCCAGTTTCTTGCATATGGATAAAGGCATAACACTGATACCGGCCCCTAAATCGCATAAGGCTTTATCTATGACAAATTTTCCTATGTGACAGGGTATAGAGAAACTACCAGGATCCTTAAGTTTTGGAGGCATATTCTGGATTATGGCGCTACATTCAGCAGTGAGTGTAATGGTTTCGCTATCTTCAAGTTTCCTTTTATTAGAAAGAATTTCTTTTAAGAACTTAGCATACGAGGGCATCTGCGTAATAGCTTCTGTAAACGGAATTGTGACGTTTAATTGTTTCAGTAAGTCAACAAATTTTTTAAATTAACCCGCGTCTTTGGTTTTAATAAGCCTTTGAGGGTAAGGGATAGGTGGTTTATAAGGTGGTGGAGGTACATAAGGTTCTTTTTTTTCTACGGTTTCCTTATTACTCTCTTCCTTTTCCTTAGGTTTACTTTCTTCCTCAGCTGACTTTTTAGAGTTTTGGTTTTCCATCCTTGGATCAGACGGTCCTTCTACTTCCGTTCCACTTCTTAATATGATTGCATGAGCGTGGCTTTTCGGGTTAGGTTGGGGCTGTCCAGGAAATGTACCAGTTGGGGCAGCAGTAGGCGCTTGTTGTTGAGCTACTTGTGAGATTTGTGTTTCCAGCATTTTGTTATGGGTAGCCAGGGCATCTACTTTACTTGCTAGTTGTTTAATTTGTTCGCTAGTGTGTACATTCTGGTTTAAGAAATCTTTATTGGTTTGCTGTTGAGAAGCTATGAAGTTCTCCATCATGATTTCCAAGTTGGATTTCCTAGGAACGTTATTGTTAGGTGTAGATGGGATCGGCTTTTGATATCCCAGAGGTATAGCTGGGGCTTGATTGGGAGCTTGTCCTGGTGCGTATAAAGCATTATTACTCTTATATGAAAAATTAGGATGGTTCTTCCAGTTAGAGTTATAGGTATGCGAGTAGGGATTTCCTTGAGCATAATTCACTTGTTCTTCTTGGATTCCTGTTAGGAGTTGACAATCTGCAGGAGTGTGACCTTGGATTCCACAGACTTCGCAATTTTGAGTTGCGGCAACCACGGTAACTGGAGGTGATACATTCAAACTTTCAATTTTCTGGGCAAGAGCTTCCACTTTTGCATTAACATGATCAAGGCTACTTATCTCGTACATGCCACTTTTCGTTTGAGGTTTTTCTACCATTGTACGGTCGCTTCCCCACTGATAATGGTTTTGGGCCATGCTTTCGATAAGTTGATAAGCATCGGCATAAGGTTTATCCATAAGCGCACCACCTGCGGCGGCGTCTATTGTTAATCTTGTGTTGTACAAGAGACCATTATAGAAGGTATGAATTACTAACCAGTCCTCTAAACCATGGTGTGGACAAAGTCTCATCATGTCTTTGTATCTTTCCCATGCTTCGAAAAGAGACTTGTTATCTTTCTGTTTAAATCCATTTATCTGGGCTCTCAACATAGCTGTTTTGCTTAGAGGAAAATATCGGGCAAGAAAGACTTTCTTCAACTCGCTCCATGTGGTGACTGAGTTGGAAGGAAGAGACTGAAGCCATCTTCTAGCTTTATCTCTTAACGAGAAAGGAAAGAGACGAAGTCGAATTGCCTCTGAAGTGACACCATTAGCTTTAACAGTATCAGCGTATTGGACAAATACGGATAAAGGAAGGTTTGGATCCTCGGTAGGATTTCCAGAGAATTGATTTTGTTGCACTGCCTGTAGCAGCGAAGGCTTAAGTTCGAAGTTGTTTGCTTCGATTGCGGGTGGAGCAATACTCGAATGCGGCTCATCTTGCGATGGAGCGGCGTAATCTCGAAGAGCACGAGCTGGTTCTGCCATCTCGGGTATCGGTGAAGGAAGAAGATTTTTGAGGTCGGGCACTTCGATAGGAGGGAGATTGTTTGCAGCACGATATTCCCGAATTCGTCGTAAGACTCGGAGATATAGTTCAATGTCGTTGATTCGTAAGTAAAACGGCTCGCCTTGTGAGCGAGTGTGTGGCATACAAATCAACGAAAGGAAAAAAAGGAAAAAATTAAAAATAAATGCCTTAGTCTCTACAGCGTAACAGAAGAGTTACGATATCGACTAAATAAAAGTCCCCGGCAACGGCGCCAAAAACTTGATCGCGACTTTATGAGTCGAATTGGGGTATTAACTGCAAGTGCACAATTCTATCCCGTAGTTTTAAAAGATATCGATCCCACAGGGACTTATGAATCGATATACCGTTTTCTAAGGTTACTTCGTAAAGCTAAGGCGGATGATACTTTGATTGTTCGGGGAAAAAGTAAAACTAAAATTAGATCTAAGTTAAATATCAATTAAGCGGATATCGGTATGTAGTTCGTCGTAATTAGGGAATCAAATCTTCGTTGGTTTCTTGGTTTTAAAATAAATCTTTTCAGTAGACACTATTGATTAAAAATCTTATCTCAAACTCTCGCTCTGTTGAATAGACTATGACTTTATATTAACGTAGCTGTCACTTATTAGTTAAGTCCAAAATCACTTTTTGAAAACAATAGAATCTATAGAAACTCTTTTTATTAAAATAATAATCGTTTAAACACCCTCGTCTTAAACTCTCTCTCTGTTGACTTAGATTATATAATTAAACTTAAATGCTTAACTCTCGTCCTCACATTCAACCTTAAAAATACTTTTTGAAGAAGATTAGAATTTAATTAACTCTAAAAATTGCTTTCGCCCTGATTTAGAATTAATGTCCAATTTACACTGTCCAGTTAAAAACTCAAACTTTCGTTCTATTGATTTTAACTTCTTTATGTCTTTTACTCTCGTACAAAAACTTTGGGATTAACCCTGTAAATTGAGGCCATAAAAAGAGTGACTTTATTTTTAAATGAAATTAAACCAACTTAGTTTCGATTCCTTCATTCCGCTTACTTTACATACCGATATCTAATTTAATTAGCCGGACATGCTAAACAGGTCTAAACAATCATCATGCTTAAATAAAACCATCTCAGGCAAACAATATAAATAAATAGCAATACAGAGCATATATAAATTAAAACAATAAATTAAAGAACCTGAATAATTAATAGCAATCTTGAACACTCCACCACAGACCGGTTGGATTTGTTCTTGAACTCTTCAATCGGACAGGAAAATAAAAGCGAAAGAATAAAATACTATGATCTAACGTAAGGTTAGATCCAGTAAAAGATACACAATAGTTTCCGGTGTAGAGACTATTGTGTGAAAAATTAATTAAGTGCTTGAAAATTGACTGGAAAAGAAAAAGAAATAAAAGTTGCTATGGAGGTAGAATGTTGAAAAAAAAATAGAAAGTAGTAAAAATAAAGCTATGCCAAAAACTGCAAAAAATTATGAACTCCTTTAGGGTTCCATAATTGGTCCTATTTATACCAATCCAATAAGTGACCGTTTCCTTCAAAGCCCATTCCGTTTGCTTCAACGAGTCTACTGGTCAAGCGGAGGAAAAGGAGTAACGTGCCTTCTGTTACGCGTCAAACCCAAAAATATAGGAATGGGGGTGTGACGGTCGTCACACCTTGTGTTACGTTCGTAACACTTAGCGGGGGGGGGGGGGGGGGGGGGGGGTGACGCTCGTCACGCCTTGTGTTGCGTTCGTCACAGGTTCAACGCTCTTGGCTTGTAATTGTGGGTTGGGCTTTTGCTTTCCTCATCTTTTTGCACCCCTTTTCTTCTTTTTTCACTTTTGCTTCAAATAAATTACCTGAGATAAATAGAAGGAAAAATACCAAGTAATCTCGAATAAAATGAAATAAATCGAAACAAATAATAATATAATTTAATTAAATCGAGTCCAAAAATGTGATATTATTTCATGTTATCAGTATATTAAAGGGACACTGAAGTATGGATATTTGTTCCCTTCTCGTGCTGAATCTGATTTAGAGCTGATATGCTATTCAAACTCTGATTAGTATGGAGATAAAATTTGACAGAAGAAGTACTTCTGAATATTTCTTCAAGTATCTGGGAGGTACCATTTCTTGGTGCTCCAAGAAGCAACCTGTGGTTGCATTGTCAATCTGTGAAGCTGAGTAGATTGTGGGTGCTTTGTTTGCGTGTCAAGCTGTTTGGATTCTGAACTTATTGCAGGATTTGAAGATCAGGGTGAGAAAGCCTGTGAGATTGATGATTGGCAACAAATCATCTATAAGCCTTGTCAAGAATCCAGTGTTACATGGAAGAAGCAAATACATTGACACGAAGTTCCATTTTCTGCGCAATCAGGTTTAGAATGGAGTACTTGAAGTTGCTAATTGTAGCACTCAGAAGCAACTTGCAAATGTGCTGACCAAAACTATCATGACTGAACACTTTATCCATTTGAGGGATGAAATTAATGTTGTTAATTTTAATTAACTAAATATGATTTAAGAGATGATGTTAGTTGTAATTCAGATTCAGTTTCATTTGTATTTAATTTAGTTTGCATTTGAGTTTCATTTAGTAGATTCTGATAGTATATAAATTGAGTTTAATTTCAGTTATAATAGAATCTGAATGTAACTGTTTTCATTATGAGTAAAAAAATTAGTTATATATTTTTTCTTTCTCTCTTTCATCATATTATTCATCTTCAACTTTATACACCAACATATATGATATGATGTGTTGAAATACATCCAAAATTTAATTTTTATAATTTATTATTTCAAATTTTAAAATTTAAATCATTTTTAACATTTACTTTAGCGTGTCTGAATTTTAAAATACGGATTTAAAAATAATTTTAAAATTTATCTAGAATGTGTAAGTAATAAACAATTTGTTTTTCTTAGTAAATATAAATTGATTTGATCATGATTCAATCATGTTAGAACTATTGAGTGTACCTCCACGCCTGCTCCCAGCTACTAACATCCGTATTCCTAGAAACAACTTTCACATCTAAAATGAGTTTCTTGTTTTGTTGAGACATATACCCAATTCTATTAAGTTTGTGTAAATAAAAACATTCCTTGTAAGAATATATTTCAAAATGACGTTGGAACAGTTTGAACATGATCAAAGTCATTGAGAAATTGAGGACATAACCAGCTAAGCCATGTGCCAAGTTTCAATTGAAAAGCCAGAGTTAACTTAAATGAATTTTTGTCCTCAACAACACACAAAAACATATAAAATTCATATAACCAAATTATGAGTTACAGATCAACATCATAGGCATTGAATTTCAAATCAATCATAAAAATTAAATAGGTATATATTACTTATAACATAAAAATACAAAATTCAAAGGACCCACGTATGATATTTGCCACCTATGGAATAAGTTCATTGCCAACTGTCATTTCCCCCCACAAAAGTTTTGTTCCTTTTATATCCTTATAGAATCCCACATAATTACTATCATCACACCTACATTTTGAAAAATCTATACATATAGAATTGGGAATTTACCGTTATGTCCTTGAAATTTTGGTTATAATGCTTTAATTCTATATATTTTTAACCTATACATATAGAATTGTGAATTTACTTTTATGTCCTTGAGATTTTGGTTATAATTTATTTTTGAAAAAGATGGCCTAAACCCAACCGGAAACATAAACTCAACAAAACTAACATTGGAACAACTCTTGTGATTACATCAGAAAGAACTAATTACATCATAAAATACGAAATTTCTTTCTCAAAGACCATATCTTCTCCACTTTCAACACCAAACTTTGCTAATGCGTTCGCACATAAATTTGCTTCCCTATAAGTATGAACCACCTTCACTTCTTCGAACATCTTCATGAGATGTAGAATTTGTTTGACCAACGAGTATCGATCCATATTCGTTGCTTGGCGTGACTTTAGCATTTCGATAGTTATAATTGAATTCACGTTCAATTCCACTCTCGAAAATCCTAAATCATTAGCAAGAGATAATCCCTCGTAGATTCCCCAAAGCTCGACCCTTCTTGCACTACAATTTCCTATAAACTTTGAAAAATCACCCATGCACTCGCCATGCATACCTCAAATGATACCTTCGCAACCTGATGTCCTTCCTATAAAATAAGCTCCATCCATATTAAGTTTCACCCAATCTCCCTCGGAAGACTTCCAACCAACCATGATAACATATTTCTCCATGGTATAGAATATCTCGTTATTCTTCATAGCTTCATCATACTCATTTATTCTGCTTGAACATGAATTGCCAGGAAAAGAGGGCTATTGTAATTACCACCGTGCATCTCCTTATTCCTCCACAACCGTAAGCTAACTACTACGTAAAAGTCATTCCACAACGGTTGGGAAAAGGGATACCACCACGTCTGACCAATCGTTGTGAGGTAATGGGTGGTTGTATGTATGATGATCTCCACCATTGTCGTGCGACCATGATTATAAGCTATGTACCATCTAAGAGAGTTTCATTCTTATCCTCTTCATGTGAGAAAGCAACTAAAAAGTAATCATTTCCCAAATCAAATATGCTAATCACGCCTCTCCTCACCCACATTTGTTTCAATCTAGTTTTCAGCGTCTTGTATCTTATCCTTCCATATAATAGTTTAACTAAGACACCTCTTCTCCATGGTCGATGAATGAGTTTCTCCTCATAATTTGATAAGAAAAAGGTTGGATAGTCATAATATCCCACATTTATTTCCTCAACCCTTACTAATATGATTCCCTCGGGAGCTTTTGTTTCCTCCTCATCATATCCATCTCCCCCTCAACCTGACTCATAACTTCTTTTCCCAAGACTGAGTATATGTAAGACTTGATTACATCAGTCAACCTCACATATTCCCTTTTGTTTTTTCTTTCCTGTTGACATCTCCATGGCGATACTTCCATTATTATGATCAAAGCCTATTTTTTCATAAACTTTCAACATAGTTAATAAAGAAGAGGGTTCTGAATTTCCTTCCTTGACCCATTTATTACTCCTCACTTTCAAATCAACTTCCACCATTTGTTTTGTTTGGTTTTCTGGAGTAAACACTAGTGGTGGCCATTGCATCTCCTTTTGCTTTTTCATAATCTTTTGATTCTACTAAAAATAATTTTAATTCATAATTTAATTAAAAGATAAATAAATTTAAATAAAAAATGTTACACTTAGAATTTGAACACATGTATTTCCAAATTATTCATCTTTAAGTGAAATTCATTAATTACTCAAGCTCAACCAGCTAATTAGTTTTATTTTTGAATAATCGCTAAAGAAATATATTGATAATGGTCACAATATTCTATTTTGTGAATCTTAATAGTTTGATTTAAATCGAATATGTTTTTATAATCTATTTTATCAAGCTAATAATCGTTATTTAAGATTAAACGATTGAGGTGATATGAGTGTTTGAATGCAAAATTGTTCTAGATTGTTCACTACATTCACGATGGAAGGCCCAATTTTTTAGATTAGTTAGTTTAATCAAGTTTTTACTAGATAAATCTAGTGGTTAGTTTGCAATTAGTTTTACTCACACTAACTACTTTTCATTTTCCCCATATGTTTTCCTTTTGAATTGCTTGTGTAAAATGGAGTTTCCCTCCATTTTCCGAACTAAGAGTTCAATAATGAAGCTCATTCCCTCTTCCAATGCTTAACTAATTTCTTGAATAACAATAGTTCAATATGGTATCTTGTTCCATTTTGATCCTTCTTTCGTTGTTCCATTGCTGATACTTCATATGTTCTTCATCCATGCCTCTTTGTGTTCAATCCTCTTGATTCAATCTTGGATCAATCTTAAACATACTTTGTTCATCCCAGTTATGGACCTATTTCTGTTTTTGTTTCTTCGAAACTCACTAGTTCGAGTTATCACTCTTGGGCTCAATACATGCGGAGAACACTCTCTAGAAAATTGAAACTTGAATTCCTCAATGGAAGCACTCATGTTCCTACTTATAGATGTGATCATTCCTTTTGTCTTGGAATCGCTACAATATGTTAGTTCATTCATGGATTATGAACTATGTATTGGATTCAATTGCGCAGTCCATCATTTTCATGAAGAATGTTGTTGGTGTTTGAAGCAATCTTAAAGAATGTTTCTCCCAAGATGATCACATCTGCACCTCTGAGTTTCAACAGGAGATTTATAATCTAAAACAAGATGCAAAATCGGTAAATGAATTCTTCTGTGATTTAAAGATTCTTTTGGGAGGAATTAGACATGTATTTGCCTTTACCTATGTGCACCTGTCGAATTAAATGTTCTTGTGAAGCTATGAGTAGTTCTAGATCCAACCACAAACTATTGAATAACGTTTCTTAACCGGTTTAAATGATAATTTTGTTGTTGTTAAGTCTCACATCCTGTTTATGGATCTTTTACCTCCATTTATTTGGTATTCTATCCAGTAACTGATAGATGTAATTCCTATTCTTCTCCCTGGCAGTCTATCCTTGATATGTTCATCCTAACTGATGACGAATATTCTTCCTTTTGAGTCTATCCTTGATATGTTCATCTTAACCGATGATGGATTTTCTCCTCTCTTTGGTCTTCTGCCCAGTAACCGGTAGTTGTAAATCCTATTTGATCTTTTTCCCCAGCAGGTTATTCTTACCCAGTAACCAGTAACGAATATACCTCTTTTTCCTCAGCGAGTCATCCTTGATATGTTTACCCTAACCGGTAACGGATGTCCCTCTGTTAGAGTATATTATCTTCCTACCCAGTAACCGGTAATAAATAATGTATTTCTTGTACTCCTGTGTTAAAGTTCATTCTTCCCCAGTTGAGTTTGATTCAGGTATTTCATCTTTGTTCTGATCTACCCGTTTCCCATACAAATTTTACCTTTTCCCCAACCGGGTTCTTCCATTGATTTATTTTTATGGAAATTCCCCTCGTGTCTCCATCAGTTTTTAAGAGGTAGCCTGGCCTACGCACAACTCTTATCCCCCCAGAGTCTCTTTCTCCCTAGTGAGTGTTTCTTACGGAATGCAGTATACTCCTGAGGACTTTCAGTCTCTCCGGATTCTTTTCTTTTGTGGCAACATATTCCCCATAAAGATTATTTTAACATTCATATCATATGCATCATGAGGTCTCTTAGGGACAAAAATTTGTTTCTATATATTGTTATTTAAGTCCATTCTACTGAGTTGATATGAAGATTTTAACCTTCACATCCTTAGTTATAATGTCCTTAAATAAGGGCAGCTGTAAGACCCCAATTTTAACCCTAAGATCCCTCATGCCATCTCATCATACGCACTGGCTTTGGGATCATACCTTGACATCCTCCTTATACCTCATTCATTGGGTTTGCATTGGGAGAGATCACCAAGCATATTTGATGGTATCATACTTTTTTTCCCATCATTTACTAACCAAAATACCAAAAATATGTCAATATATAGTTTACTTCTTTTGTAGGTAGTGTATGCATCCACCTATGCTTCATCAAGCTCATATCTAGGGTTTGAGACCCTCAATGCAAGGAGACTAATCAAGAGATGGTGCAAATTGGTTCTATACATCATATATGGGTCCCCATGATCTTCACATATCATTTTGATCAAGAATTCATCAAGAGTTTGAAGCTTGTTTGCCTTGGAAGCCCTAATTCATCTGGGTATCTTGTGTGACTTCCTCAACAAGTTTCTTCATCATTTGATCAAATATTTATAGGTATACTTCATATTAAATCATATTACACATATATGATCTTCCATGAGTTCCAAATGCCAATAGAATGTCAACTTTGCAAGATGGTTCATGGTGGTTGACTAGAGAAAGTCAACTGGTCAAAACCAGGGTTCCCTAGACCCTATCTCCTACAATTTTTATCATATGAAAATCATTTAAATAGAAAAGTTACTCCTTATGACATTAAAAACAAATTTCATGTTTAATTTAAATGCTAGTTTTTCTTGGAAAGTCATTTTTTTATGGTGAAAGATCATATGTCATTTTGTCTGAACCCTAGTTAGGAGGTCAACTTCTAAGGACTATAACTTGCTCAATTTTAATGATATGAAATCCATTCAAGTTCCATGATCAAATTAAAGATGTCCTTTCTAAATTTTATTCTTGGAAGAAGTTCAAATTCAACTTGAAAATGCATGTGCCAAGAGGAAACATTATAAGTCATTTTAGGCCATTACCATTGAATAAGTGATTTTCCTCAACTTCTAAAATATATAACTCCTTCATGAAAAATCCAAATGAGGTCAAATTTGTGACCAAATTTAAGAGTTTTAAAAGATATACAACTTTTATTAATAAACTTTTCCCATTTTGAAGCCCATGGCAAAAGTTAGTCAAGGTGGAAGAAGTGAACATTTGACTTGGTACTTAGAAAATTTTCAAATATGTTTGGTTTTCCAAACTTCCACCTCAAAATTAATCATGATCTAAGCTTCAAATGGAAAAGTTTATAAAATGAAAGTTGTTCCCCTTGATCTCACCTTTCCAAAAAGACCAAGATCATCTTATTTGGCCAAGAAATGAAGGACTTGCGCATGGGTTCTTTTCAAAGGATCATTTGGATGGATTTCACATTCACTTTTCAATCTCCATTGCATGAGTACATGACATGATTTCAGCATTGCACATTGGTGATTTTGGACCTGATGTCATCATTTGATGGGCCTATTACACGCCTAAGCAAGCATGCAATGAAATTGCTAAATTTGGCAAATTTTGGAAGTGTGTGAAAATGAATTTCAATGCCTATAAATACAACCCTTTTGGCTAAGAATTAAGGACCTCTGGCCCAAGCTTCGAACCTGCAATCCAAATCCTCACCATTAAAGGATAATCTTGAAGGTTTTCATTTGAAAGTCGAGCTTCAAATCTCATTCTGTTTTGAGATTGAAACTCCAAGAGTCCAAACTTTTCTTTGATCCAATTCATCTCCTACAAGCTTATGAAGTCAAGCCAAGGATAATTGGAAGCAAGATCAAGCAAGTTTGAAGCTCACTCAAAGGTGATTTTCCAGAATTTTCATCTCTTCGATTCTCTCTCAATTCTTCACTATTCTTTGTGATTTTTGGTTGGCCGAAGTCCTACCAATGTAGGTAACAAGATTGAGTTACTTTGAGGTCAAATCGAAGCAACTCAATTCATGATCCTCAAAATTCAAATCCCTGTATCTTTTTATATACTTGGAATTGGAGAAAATTGAGGCCAGATTCGTGATCTTGAGCATTTTCTCTTTGAAATAGTGTCATTGTTTTTCATTTTTCATTGAGTTGAAGGTGGACCAGTCCCGTGAGGTCCACCGGAGAAGATGACTGGAGCCCTAGTTCCGGTGGTGTGTTGGCGTGTCCAGAACCATTTGATCATCATCTCGTGTTTTAATCTCAGCCTCTCTTTTTAATTACCAAATGTGTGGCGCAGTTGACTAAGGTGTTTGTGGAACACGCGCGTTTGGCCATCAGATCTGCCACCTCAATTAATGAGGGAGATCTGATGGCCCTTATTTTTTTTGTATTTTCTGAATTTCCATTTAATCCACTTATTTTATTTAATTCATAGAAATTTCACTTTTAATCCAAAAAATATCGGACTTTCACCAAAAATCTTTAAATATTTTTCTCTTTCATATTCTGAATTAAAATTATTTTTTGGATTAATTTTGATATTTTTCATGAATTAAATGTTTTTGTGCATATTTTTAATTGTTTAAAAATACTTCTGACTTTTCAAAAATCATGAATTTTTTTGTCTAAGGTCCTTTGACCTTGTTTGACCTAGGATAAATCACTTGACCATTTATTTGTTGTTTTGAAGAGATTTTAGGTTTTGACCAAATTAAATTGTATTTTACTTCATTTTTAATTAGATTTTTAGTTGATTAATTGTGTAAAAATTATGTTGAGCCATTTTTATGGTCTTGTGATGTTTGACTATTTGTTTGGGCCTTGGTCAAAGTTGATTTGAGTTTTGTTGGATTAAAACCATTGGATTTAGGGGATTGATGAAATGTACATTTCATCTCCCAAAATGAGTGAATGGTTCTAATTTGATAAAATTTCTCCCATGACCAATTTGTGTTTCTCTCATTCCCTTCCCTCTTCATCTTCATCCATATTCTTTCCCATTCCCTCTTTTGACCAATGAAATCTCTAATTAAGACTAATTGGTTCATCAATGACCTTGTGTCAGATGAACCAATACAAGTATGACTGAGATAAGTCCATCCCTCTTGATCTTTTCTTTTAGTGTGTGGTATGTTTTAGGAGTTTGATTCATTACTAAATCTCTAACATGCATTAACACCTAAATTTTTTATTGTTCGACCTCAAATAGTTGTGACTTCTATATAAGTCCAATTACGATTGCTTAACATAGAGCTAAATTTGACCCTAAAGGCATATCATTCTAGTAAGTGAGATTGTAAGTCTCCCATCCTTCATGGTATTGTGTGGAAACTTGACCTTTTTTCCTTCCCATGGAAGATGTCTTGGTTCAAGGATCCATGCTTGTGAATGGATGGTTGAGTGCTCTCCAAAGAATGACTTAATCAATTAAAAGACATCTCTAACACTTGACTAACCTTTGACTAACATTTGACTAACTCTTGTTAATATTGCTTTACTTTCAAGTCATTTACTTTATGAAATTTAAATTTCAGTCATTTACCACTCATTGCCATTTACATTTCATTTAACTTGTTTATGTTTATGCCATTTTCACTTTGCTCATTTGGGTTATATCTTATGATTGTATATATTGTTTGTGTATTTTGATATTGTTTGTGGTCTTAGGACCTTAAAACACTTAATAAACAACAAAAACCCTAAAAAATACTAGGTGGATTGTTGATCTTGATCTGAACTTTTAGACTTAGGATTAGGCAACATTCCCTGTGCAAAAAGGACTTGGCCAATGCCAACATTCTGAGACCAAGTTATTATGAAACAAACCTTCATCTGATGCAAGCCTTGGACTATGTTTGAATTCATCTGTTACTTTGTCTTAGCGCTAATTGTTATTTTGATCTTATGTCTGATGCTTTGTTCTGAGTTGATCAAGGAATATTGCATCTGGTACATGGGAAGACAAAGAAGACTGCTAGCTATGGGATTTGCTTGCTTGGATGTGACTATCTTTATTTAATGCCTTGATCTTTTTGATGTTTGGATATTGCTAATTGCTTGTTGAGTATTGCTTGATTCAAAGTCCGAAAGGAAAGTGAGTTTTCTATATGACATTCTTGTCTGTTGGATTGCATCCCATTGGTCAGATCTTTTCAACTCTTAACTTTTTAATTTTATGCTTAGGGCAGCCTCTTCATCTTCTCTCACTTCTTAAATTTCAAAATCTCTCCCCTTTTTCAAAAACTTTCTTTGCTTGTGATTTCAAACTTAGACCTTATTTCAAATAGAAACTTTGGCCTTATGCCAATGGATTTTCAAACTTTTTTTCTTAAATGAAATTTGTAAATGAACTTAATCATATTGACTTAAAATTTCAAAAGACAAAAAGAACTAACAACTTGATTCAAAATTTTGGCTCATTGTGCCCTTTTTATTCAAACTTTTGTTAAAAGCAATTCATCAACTTTGAAATTGTTACCACGAACTACGAGGTTTTGATCCCTCATTTTTATGTTGGTACGTAGGCACAAGTCCGAATGTCTTGTCCAACACAAAAATATAATCAATGAATTCTTTTCTCATCCCCACATTCTATTTTTTCTCAAACATCTTTTATACCGAAAACACCTACGCACTTAAAAAAGGGCTCCCTAGGAGTACCTAAGATACTTTGGGTGCTAACACCTTTCCTCTGTGTAACCAACCCCCTTACCTGTAATCTCTGGCATTTTATTAGTTTTGATTTGAAAACTTCTTATCTTTGGTTTTTTTCCGTACTTTTCCCCTTTCCTTTGGAAATAATAAAAGCGCGGCAGCGACTCTGGTTTTATTGACGTTAAGCTTATCCATAGCTTGATGGTCATGAATTTACCGCTACAACTTGATACAACTACAATTAACATTAATAAGTTACTTTCATATTTTCTTAACCAACGTTAAATATTTTAAACAAGAATTACTAGAGAAAAGATTACGTTAAGAAAGTAACCATGAAATATTTTTCTGCTCTTGCTTTCATTACCATTGTTTTCAATATGTTAAATTTAAATTTCAGCACTTTGAATTCAAGATGGATAGTTGTGACATTCACGTTTTGATTGGTTAGTGAGAGTTTTCCGCTGATCATTAATGTTTCATGTAGATCGATGATTTGACAATGTCTTTACCATCATTACTTTATAAATTAACGGCAAATGTTCACAAGTTAATTTTTTCATCAAATTAATCATAAAGAAATAAAGAAATAAATAAAATGCTACTTTACTCCTCGATTTTCAACAAAACCGAGGTAATATGTCATAAAAAAATTAAAAAAAAATTAAAAGGTGATAAAATATAGTTGTTGGGATTCGAAGACATGTCCTCTAAATACTTTATCCCCCAGTTTTCAGCAAAATCGAGGTGATAAGTCATAAAAGAATTTTAAAAATTAAAACGTGATAAAATGCAGTCGTTGGGATTCGAAAATGTGTCATCTAAATACTTTATTCCTCGGTTTCCAGCAAACTGAAAAATAAAATGTCATAAAAAATTTAAAAAATAAATTAAAATATGCTAATATATAGTTGTTCGGATTCGAATTGGTGTCCTCTAAATAATTTACCCATCGGATTGCAGCTAAACCGATGAAATATATGGTATTTTAAAAAAATTAAAATGTGACTCGTCTAACCTCCATTGCATTTCCCAATGTTAAATATGATTGACCCGCATGAGACGACATATTTCACGAGGACGGTTTTAACCACTCACACTATATAAAGTTTAACCGGCGCCATTTCAGACATTCTCTCATTTGCACACTCATATTATTTTTTTTTATTCACTAACTTGAACTTTAAAATATTAATCTTATAAATTTACCACCACTCCACCGTACCAAAAGTTCACATCATCGCATCAAGACACTATTCCATCCGATTTCTACGGATTAAAGATTCCAGTTAAAAAATAATAATGATATTGAATTCGAAAAAGTGAAGTCCTGTCTTTGACATTAGGTTTTGATCAAACAACTAAATTACATGACTGTGAATGCATGGAGAATAATCCGAACCTCATAGAATCCATGTCATATCTTTGACATGTCATAGTAGTTGCATATAGGGTGACAGGATAGGGCATTAAAGTAATTTGACCAACACAGCAAAGTTAATTGGTTGTCATGAATGGTCATGCATGTAATTTAGTTGGAATTTAAAGGCTTATTTGTTATACATTTGGAATTATGCTTGTTGTATGTGCTGGAATGGTTCCTACAATGTTATAAAAAAACTTTTTATTTATATGTATGTATCTTTGTGGTACTTATTTTGAAGAGGCAAGTGGCTTTAATTGAGTTCGACTTTGATAGTTATAAGAGCTTAAGGTTATCAACCACTAGAGAGAAACAGAGAGAAATATTTTGAAGCAAAAATATGGGTTATTGGAAAACAAAAGTTCTTCCTAAAATCAAGAAGGTTTTTGAGAAGAATGGTACTAAGAAAGCTGCTGCTGCTGAGGCCTCTAAGTCCTTTGATGAATCAAAGGTTTGTTTTCTTAACTTTGAAAATGAAACTATACTTCATATATGTGATGTTGTTTGGTATTTTGTTTAGGAGGGAATCAATACAGAGTTTGAGGAAAAGAAAACTGAACTTCAAACAAAAGTTCTTGCACTATATGAGGCTTCTTCAACTCAAATCAAGGTAAGATTATACATATTATCAAGCCAAGGCAAGCTACAGAATAAAATTCAAAATTTATCACGGTTAAATTTTAATTAAATAAAATCTTATAATATATTTGTCACAGTTAAATCATGATTAAATAAAATTTCTACTTATTTTATCATAATTAAACGTTATTATTCTCCGAATTCTCCAAAAACTTCAGACTCAACTTTGTATATCAAATATACATACACATGGAATATGCATGTTTATACATATCAAAGTAACATGCACATCTCATATAAGAAAAAAAGTATATGTTATTATTTTTTTGTTTGGGAGACACTTTTTTATATATATGTATTTATCAAAAAAGAAATAATATTGATGGAAAAATTTCAATACCACCTTACAGGGTGTGATCAAAGAACGAGATGAAGCAGGGCTAAAGAAGAACTCAACAGAAGTTCAGAAATTCATAGATGAACTTGTTAAAATTGGTAAATAGTTTCTAATTTTCTATCAATTTTATTTGCTTGAAAGTTAGTTACAACTTGGATCTCTGTTATTTTAGAAGAAAAATATATTAACAGAATTGAGTGTATATAAATTTCAGATTTTCCTGGATCAAAAGCAGTATCTGAAGCATCTTCAAAATTTGGAACGGCCTTAGTTTCAGGTCCAATTTTCTTTGTTTTTGAGAAAGTATCAACTTTCATAGTCACAGAAGAAAAAACTGAAGAAGTGGCTAAAACAGAAGAGGAAACAAGCGGTGTAAAAGATAGGGAAATTGTGGTTGAAGAAGGAAAAAAAGAAGAAACAAGTGAATCTGCAGCTGAGAAGGCTGAAGAAAAAGCTAAGGCTGCAAATGACTCTCTGGCTCCGCCGCCGCCGGAGAAAGAGGAAGAGAAACCGGTTGAAACAACTCCGGTGGAAAAAGTGGAACCTCCAAAGGCTTGAAGATCATAAATATGTTGTATATGTGTAATAGTTTGCATATATTCAAAAAAAAATGTTACATACCAAAATCTCTTATTCTTTTATATATTGTGTAATTGAATTTGCTTTGCTTAGTTTGATGCATGTGAATGTGTATTGTGAATCTCTCATTTTGTAATTTTCATTTTTGTCATTTTAATGTCAAAGAATTGTGACTTTGGATTGATCAATTGGTTCTTTTAATCCTTTATGTTTGTTGTTCATTCAATCCATGTGTTCTGTTTTGGTGCCTTATGTTATGTTTTTGGGTTCATTTGGCAATAAATTTATATACAGGGATCATATAGCAATTATTTAATATTTATTTTGATAATTGTATTATTGGTGCTAAAAGATCAGGATTAGTTGTTTTTTGTTTTGTTGAATTAATGATGTTGCAAGCAAGCACATAGATTATTATTTATTGAAATTATTATGAAATCTCTCACATCATTGCATCTCAATCTTAGAGACGTGTTAACTGAGCTCACGAAATCAAAATATGTATAATTTAATTAGTCAAATTTTGAGTTTGATGTTTATCCAAAAATTAATAGTAGAATTGAATAGTTATTCTAAAACAGCTAGAAGTGGATATATATTGACATGTCGTAGGTCCATTCAAAGTGAGATTAGTTTTGTTTAAATTGCTCTAGAATCTCATTTTTTTGAAGCAACGTTAAAAAAATATTGTGTATAAATAACGTATAAATATTAAACAATGGTATTGTAACTTCGGTGAAAGAAAAGGAAATTACAATCTTTTTCTCCTCCATAGAAATTGCAACCTAGTCTTTTATGTAAATTAGACTATTGAAATTTATTCATGTTTGTTATTACCCGGATTTTTTCTTGTGGATTGGAGCAAATTAATAAGCTTGAGGGAAAAAATGTTGAAATATAGGGTTCCTTTGTTTTGTTTTTTTTGTTTTAAATGATTTTTATAGTGTAACGTATTTTGATGTAAATTTTTTTTATTAAAAAGCTTTTTATAAAAGTTTTAAATGAAAATTTGGTTTGAATAGTTATTCTTAAAATGTTATTTTAGGTATTTTATCGGAAAAAAAATTGGATATCAAAATTTTAAAAAATCACTTAATTTTGAAGCTATTTCAAATAGTTTTTCATAAAAATCATTTTTGAAATAGATTTTTTTGAAAAACTGTGATTTTGACTATACTTTGATCTTCAATAATGTAAGTTTATGTGATAGTATATCAAAATTAGTTTTTAATTTATAAAAAATAAATTTAGAAAAAAACTTGTAATATTTTGAAAAATATTTTTGTAAAATCCATTTTCAAAAATACAAAGAAAAAATCCATTTTTTTAAAGTTAAAACAAACTGGCCCATAATCCATAACTGTATTTTAACAGTTTTTAGAAAGTTTGTTACAAGTTTGTTGGTTAGTTAGTTACTCATGTATGGATAACTTGCTTTGTAAGCAATGATGGAATGTATATAAATGATATTGTGTAATCTGAAACTTTCAATAAGAACAATTTTTACATTACTCTCTTTCTTATATTCCAAGTTTTTTATATGCAAGTGTGTGTACCATTCTGTCATAACATTGTTATTGCTGCACTAAAAGAATTCATCATCACAGTGCTGCTGTTCTAACAATTGGCATCTATAGCCTGGTTCGATCTAAGGGAAACACGAGTGAAAAGTGAGGGGAACAACCAAGGGAGACACTGAGTGATAGATTCTTGATAGGCAAGATGAATAATAATGATTTTGGATCAAATATTTTGGTTCTTGATGGCAAGAACTGGGATCGATGGAGTGCACTGATGAAATCCCTATTTGGAGTACAAGAAGTGAGTGAAATTGTGCAAAATGGCTATGAGGATTTAGTGGTGAATCCAACTGATGCGCAAAAGAATGCATACAAGGAAGCTAAGAAGAAAGATTGCAAAGCCTTGTTCTACATTCAGCAGAATGTTGACGATCAGCATTTTGAGAAATTTTCCAAAGCAACAAGATCCAAAGAAGCATCAGATATCTTAGAAAACTATCATACTGGTGGAGATAAGGAGAAGCAAGTGAAGCTACAATCCCGTAGAAGAAAGTATGAGATGATGCAAATGGAAGAAGATAAAAAAGTAAGTGATTACTTCTCAAACCTAACAGCCATTGTCAACCAAATGAAAACTTGTGGGGAGAACATCACAGATCAGATGGTAGCAGAAAAAGTGTTGAGATCCTTAAGCACAAATTTGATTTCATAGTTGTAGCTATTCAAGAATCAACGGATGTAAGAACTATGAAAATCGAAGAATTGCAAAACTCACTAGAAGCACATGAGCTCATGGTGTTTGATAGAAGCTCTGAAAGATCAGTTCAACAAGCACTCCAAGTTCAAACTTTCAAGAAATAAGGAAATCAGAAGGATTTAAGGAATAAGGGAAATAACAAAGCCGATTGGTCCAACAATGGGAGGAACAAGTATGTGGACAAAGCTAAATCTTCAAGGAGAGAAGGCTTTGGCAGAGGTCAAAACAAGAAGAGGGAGTTTGACAAAAGTAAAGTGTAATGCTTTAACTGTGAGAAGCATAGGCATTTTGCTGATGAATGTTGGTTCAAGAAAGATCAAAAGACTGATAAAAGAAGCAAATCTGGCTCATGAAGAGGATGCCATCACAGTGTTGTTGATGGCTACTACCAGTGATGAATGTTGAAGTGTAATCTCATGAAGAGAATACACCTCAAAGGAATTTGAAAATTTCTGCATCAATCAAGGTATTGTGCATGAAGTAACAACTCCTTATACACCTTATCATAATGGACTAGCTGAGAGAAGGAACAAAACTCTGATGAATATGGTAAGAAGTATGATCAAGCAGAAAAACCTACCACACAAGTTTTGGGGTGAAATAGTCACTACAACTGCTTACATTCTAAATAAATATCCTACAAAGAAGCTGAATTTAAAAGTACCCGAAGAAGCTTGGTGTGGAAGAAAGCTTAGTGTAAAACATTTCAAGGTTTTTGGCTCCTTGTGCTATAAACATGTACCAGATGTTAGAAGAAGTAAGCTGGAAGATAAAAGTGGAATTATGATACTTATAGGCTACCATCCTACAGGTTCCTATAATCTTTATAGTCTTGTTACTCAAAAGGTACATATCAGTATAGATGTAATTGTGAATGAGGCTGAGAAGTGTAAATGGGAAGAGGACCCAGTATACAGTGAAGAGAGTCAACAAACCTACATTTATCCCGATTTAAGTGATGGATCAGTGAACAATGATGATGCAGATGAGTCAAACAATGAAGAAGTGAACAATAATGATGAAGATGATCATGAGGGAGTGGAAGCAACTGTGAGACCTTAGAATCAGACAAGCTCCAAGTAGGTTGGGTGACTATGTTGTGATTTCTGATAATGTAGTAAATGATGAAGGTGATATCATTCACTTTGCATTAGTAGTAGATTCTGAACCTCTCAACTTTGAAGAAGAATTGAAGATATGTGCATTGAAGAAAGCCATGATGGAGGAAATTCAATCAATTGAGAAGAATCACACCTGGGAGCTAGTTAACTTGCCAAACAAGAAAAAGAAGATAGATGTGAAGTGGGTTTTCAAATTGAAATTAAATCCTGATGGGAAAATTTCAAAACATAAGGCCAAGTTGGTGGCTAAAGGGTTCTTGCAAAAACATGACACCGATTATAATGAGGTGTTTGCTCCAGTTGCAAGGCTTGAAAGTGTAAGACTAGTAGTGGCTCTAGCTTGCAAGAGAAGGTGGTCACTTTATCATTTAGATGTAAAGTTTGTCTTTCTAAATGGTCCACTTGAAGAGGCTGTGTTTGTGTCACAACCTCCTGGTTTTGAAGTACAAGGCAAAGAGAACATGGTGTATAGACTCCATAAGGCTTTGTATGGTTTGAAGCAGCCCCTCAAGCCTGGAACAAGAGGATTGATTAGTTTCTCACTCAAATAGGTTTCAAAAAGTGTTCAGTAGAGTTTGGTGTATATGTGCAAAGCTCAAGTAAAGAAGAAACCATGATAATCTTCCCATATGTGGATGATTTGCTCATCACTGGAAGCAAAACATCAGAGATTGAAAAAGTGAAAAAACAAGTTGAAATCATAATTTGAAATGACTGGTCTAGGTGAACTCTCATTCTTTCTAGGAATGGAATTCCTGAAGACGAAGACATGAATAATGATGCATCAGTAGAAGTACATAGGTGAATTGCTTGATAAATTTGAAATGAATAGCTGCAATTCAATTTTAAATCCATCAGAGACAAACTCAAGATTGATGAATGCAGTGAGGAAGAAAGAGTTAATCCAACAATGTCTAGACAAATGGTTGATTCATTAAGGTATTTGTGCAATAGCAGGCCATACATTTGCTACTCAGTCAGTGTGATTAGCAAATTCATGCATGATCCAAGGAAGACTTACATGATAACTGCTAAAAGGATACTTAGGTATGTAAAAGGCACAAAGGAGTATGGACTGCTATTCCCTAATAGAAGTAAAGGTGATAAAAGTGAACTCATTGGATATTCAGATAGTGACTGGTGTGGAGACATAACATACAGGAGAAGCCCACATGGCTATGTATTCAAGTTCAATGAAGCAGCCATATCATGGTGTACAAAGAAGCAACCAGTAACTTCTCTTTCATCCTGTGAGGTAAAATATATAGCAGGAATATTTGCAACTTGTCAAGCAATGTGGTTGGATTCAGTGATGAAGGAACTGATGTGTGAAGTGATGAAGCCTCTAATACTCAGAATTGACAACAAGTCAGCAATTAGCCTTGCAAAAAATCCAATCTCACATGGCAGAAGTAAACATATTGACACAAGATTCCATTTTATTCGAGAGAAGGTGAGGAATGGAATGATTGAGGTACAATATTGTCCAACTGAAGTACAACTAGCAGATGGTTTTACAAAGGCCTTAAAGCTTGACAAATTTGAGTTCTTGAGAAAGCAATTTGGTGTTATAAGTGTTCAAAAATTATGAATTAAAGGGAAGTTCTAAAATATAATCCATAAATAATTGTATTTTAACAGCTTTTAGAAAGGTTGTTACAAGTTTGTAGGTTAGTTGGTTACTTATGTATGGATAACTTGCTTTGTAAGCAATGCTGGAATGCATATAAGTAACATTGTGTAATCTGAAACTTTCAATGAGAACAATCTCTACATTACTCTCTTTCTTCTATTCCAAGTTTTCTATATGCAAGTGTTTGTGTGTGTACCATTATGTCATAACATTGCCATTGCTGCACTAAAAGAATTCATCATCACAGTGTTGTTGTTCTAACAAAAAAGAACATTGTCCAAACCCTTGAGAATGCATGCGACGTGTCTTTGAGTAATTTTTCAAAATCTTACTTGAAAGATATAAGATTGTCTATCGACAATCCTAAGATTATCTAATTAATAAGTTATGGTGAAAAAGATACATAGAGTTAAGTCTTTGGAATCATAGTGATGGAGAGATTTGATGAGTATAGGTGATTCTTAGGAGGAGGGAAATTTTATGAGTCAAGTCTCAGGCAAGATTGGTGATGGTAGTCTTGTATCTTTTTGGCATTCATGTTGGTTGTATCATAAACCACTAAGATGTGTGTTTCATGATCTATTCTTCATGCCGACAATGAAATATGGCCCAGTCATTGATATGGGGGATTGGATGGGGGAGTTTGGACTTGGAATCTACAACTTGGGAATCAAGATTTGATGAGTAGTTTACTTGAGGAATTCATAGATTTAATGAACTTGCTTGTGGAGGTTTGTCTGCATCCGAATTCCAAGGATTCTTTCGTTTGGAAAGATTCTGAATCAAGTATCTCCACGGTTAAATCAAGTTACATCGCGATGTTGAATGCAAGTGCAGTGTTGGATTTGGAAATTAATCTCAAGGTTGTTTTAGATTTTCTATGGCAGATGCAAATTCCATTAAAAATGCGATTTTTCGGTTGGAGATTGTTTTTGGATAGGCTTCCGACAAGATTGAATCTAGCGGCCAAGGGAATAATCTCAAATCCGCATGATATGGTATGTGTGTTATGCTTTAATATAGTAGAAGATAATGTCCATCTCTTTTGTTCTTGTTCGATAACTCGTTTGGTTTGGAGGAAGATTTCGGATTGGGTGGGAATTGAGTGGTATGAAGGAGATACTCTATGTGATCACATGACGGGTTGGTTTTTAAAACTTGTCAAATTCAGTTCTAAGTCTACTGCTTGTATAATTTGGATTACAACATGTTGGACTATTTGCTTGAATCAAATTATTTTTAATGATGCGTCTGGAAATCCTACTAATATAACAATTAGATCAATCCATATATTATAGTGGTGGTTAGATTTTTGGTCTTCTTTCAAAAGTAAAGTAGTTGTAGTTATTATGATTAATTCAAATCGCCTATATTTTTTATAGTGGAAGATTTTAATGAATATTTATTTTTGTGGGGCGGAACTTTTGCGATTGATGTTGCTTGTAATTAGGTTTGGATATCCCTAAAACCCCTTTAAATATAGTATTGCCTATGAGTCATATACTGTTAAATGTTGTAAAAGTAACTCTCATGAGAGACTTATCACAACCAAAGATAATTCGTCTTTACTATAGAGAATGCTGTGCAAAATATCCCATTTTAGAAAATCAATTCATAACCATATCCAAACCATATTGAAAAAACTAGAATATATAATTTATGTTTATTATTGCATCTATTAAAGTTTTCAAATTTTCATTTGGTTTTATAACCGGTTTAAAAAAAATCATCTGTAATCAAATTTTTACTATCTCATTTCATTTTAACAATACAGTATTAATAATTGATTTTTTAAATTATAATTTTCGGTCAATGACCTTCATAGTTATATTTTGAACAAGATGGTATATTGTTTTTGTTGCCACAGGTAATAA
Organism: Lathyrus oleraceus; assembly: GCF_024323335.1. NCBI lineage: Eukaryota > Viridiplantae > Streptophyta > Magnoliopsida > Fabales > Fabaceae > Lathyrus > Lathyrus oleraceus. Next base: position 382,219,762 of record NC_066579.1, on the reverse strand, counting down.
ACAAATTAATAAAGAAATATTTTAAAATTGAATTTGGATAATGTCATAAATGTCTTTATCTTTGTAGATGGCTTAGGGCCAATTACCTAGGTGTCATAAAAAAAGTAAAAAGATTTTAAATAAAATATTATTTTAAATTAAGATTTAATAAAAAAATATTTTTGATTAATTTTACAAACTTTTTTCAGCGTTTAGTAATGATTTTATTTATTTTTTAAATATAATTTTTACTATGTCACAATTTTAACGATAATAATTTAAGATAATTTTTTTACACAATTAATTAATCATAAATATTAAATGTTTCAAAAATGTAGACTTTTATTTTAACCATTTATAAATAATGTAAATAGATAATGAGAATAAATTAACGGTGTAAATTTTTTTACAATGAATAGTAATTAATAATAAATATTTAAATTACTTAATCAAAATTACTTTTTAATTTATACCAATTGAATTCATAATATTTTCTACTTTCTATAAATTTTTTTTTTCACAAATCAGTATTAAAAAAATATTTAATTAAAATGATTTTTTTAACTTTTAACAAATGAGTCTCTATAGCTTCTGAAAAGATTCGATTTTGCCATCAAATTTTTAAATATAACAAGTTTTATCGAATAATTTTTAAAGAATTTACTCCAACCTACTATATTGGTTATTACGTGGATATGGTTTGAATATTGAAAAATCTAAATCATGAGCACCCTTAGACTAATTCTTTGATCAATTGTAGTTGCAAGATACAAATAATTTGAGTTTAAAATTCTGTTATTAATAGTTAGTTACATGACAATTAGAGAAAGAAAGTTAGTTGGTGTTAGTTAGTACCTTATAGTGCAAGTCATAGCTATATAAACATTTGTAATGTGATCATTGTGTAGTAAGAGAATGTGAATACTCTTTCTTCCAATTTCTCATCTCTTCTCAATCATTCTCTTCAAAACTAAAAGTGTGTGTGCAAGGCTTGATCCATTTTCTTATGCCTGTAATTTTTGTGTTTTTTGCGCCAACATTTTCGTGTTTTTAAACTACGGGAGCGATTGAGCACCCACTCAATACTTGGAGATGTCATTGAATAGAGTGCTAGCATCTACTAACAATTATATTAGACATTGATATCCAAATATGTGCCTATGTTGATCATCCAAGAAAAGTGAATGCGCATGACAAGGTAGATGCAGTTGGGTTGTGAATGATAAGATAGATGAAACTACACATCATGTGAATAATGAGATAGATAAAGTTACACATGCCATACAAAGGTTCAATACCAAAACAGAAAAATAACTAACTTAGAAAGTTAGTTATGTAGTTAGTTGGCTAGTTATCTAGTTGGTTAGTTAGTTAATACTACACTAGCTATATAAGAACCATTCATTGATGTAACACATTGAGATTGAGCAATATACACTGCATTATTTTCTTCTTCTACATGCAAGTTATCTTCTTCTTCTTCTTCCTCAAGTCATTGTTGTAGCTTGCTTCATTCATGAATTTGCACTCTTACCTTGCATGTTCACATGGTATCATCGACCTGTGATTCCCTCTCTTTTCCACTGTGTTAGAAGCTCCTTCATTATGTTTCTGTTTCATCATGTAATCTTCAAGCTCCAATGGCAACGTTAATGGCGAATCTGCAACAAGAAACAACAATAAAGGTTATCAAACCGATATCCTCAACCCTTACTTCATGCATCCTAACGAGAATCCAACCCTAATTCTTGTTACTCCTCTCCTTTCCAGCAACAATTACCATTCTTGGTCGCGGTCCATGACTATCGCATTGAGATCCAAGAACAAAATGCATTTCACCAATGGTTCACTTCCTCAACCATCAAATCTTGATTGTAATTTAGTTGCCTGGGGCATGTGTAACACCATGATCATGTCATGGATCAAGAACTCTGTGGAAATGGAAATCGCTCAAAGCGTTTTATGGATGGACAATGCAGCTGACATGTGGAATGAATTAAAGGAACGATTCTACCAAGGAGATGCGTTCCGCATATCAGATATTCAAGAAGAGATATGCACATTGAAACAAGGTGATATTTCTGTTTCTTTCCATTACACAAAACTGGAAATTTTGTGGCAAGAGTTGGATAATTTTAGACCAATTCCTGAATGTGCATGTGATTCCACATGTTTTGCCATCATCAAGATACGAGCTTACAAAGACAGTGACCAAGTCATTCATTTTCTGAAAGACTTAAACGATCAATACTCGGCCATTTGATCTCAGATCATGCTAATGGATCATCTCCCAAATATTTGCAAGGTTTATTCCTTGCTTGTTCAACAAGAAAGACAAGCTACTATACCTCTTGGTGAATCTAAGGTGCTTGCCATCCCTAATTCCAATCAACAACAACATTCCCGTGATTCTCAATTCAAACCTACCTCTAACTTTCGTGGTAGAAGCAATACCAGAGGTGAAATTTTTTCCGGTGGTAGAGGTAAGGGAAATCGTGTCTGCACTCACTACGGAATGACCAATCATATTGTTGACTCATGCTTCAAAAAGTATGACTACCCCCCTCATTGGAAATCAGATGGTTCAATCAATCAGTATCCTACTACTTCTGAAAAATCAAAAGAACAATCAGATGAGCTTTTATGAGGCAAATGCACATGCTTCTCAAGGATTGGCTTTTACTCTAGAGCAGCACAAAGCTTTGTTGGATTTACTCCAAGGATCATCACAGTTACAGTCTCATAGCATTAACCACCCAACTTCTCAACCCGATCTAGGTTCAAGTGTCATCTGCACACTTCGTAATTCATTTCAACCTAAAACTTTCATATTATACACTAGTGCAACTGATCATGTATGTTTCACACAAAACTATTTCCAATGCCTTAGGAAAATTAAGCCCATAACCATCAAATTACCAAATGGTAGCCTTGTCACTACTAGTTTATCAGACACTATCAAATTTAACAATTCCTTTTACATCACAGATGTTCTATATATGCCTGATTTTGCCTTCAATCTCATATATGCCCCTAAACTGACTAAAACTCTCTATTGTCAACTTGTTTTAATGATATTGACTATGTTATACAGGATCTATCCTTCAAGAATATGATTGGAACAGCTGAATTGCATGGTGGATTATATCTGTTGACATCTCCATTAGTTACCTTGCACAACACTCCACCTGATCATTAATTAACACAATTGGTATCAATAGAAAGTTTTGCAGTAGGGTATCTGTTATTCTTCAATATTCTAAGATTTTTATCTTCATTAATGGAAAATCAGTGGAGTTCTTCAAATATCACGTTGACCAAAACAAACAGATATGCATCACCTCGGGTAATACAATTATCCCTAGTTATTATTTACATGTGACCTCCTGATATTTTGCAAGGCAGCCAAAAGAAATGAAACCATCATTTATGAGATTTTAGAGGAGCATGGTAACAACTCGGGTAAAAAAAACTATTCCTCACAAGTTAAAAATAATTGGAGTAGAAATTAGCAAGTCCATACTTAGCTTTATAGCCAAACACATGGAATTCACTATTAGATCTTCACCTTTGACTACCTAGGTGTCCTTATTTTCAATGGGAAACGTAGAACCATCTAACTTCAATCTATTTTAGACATAATCATTGCAAAATTACCACTTGGAAAGATCACCTCCTCTCAATAATGGGAATGATTCAGCTAATGAATTCAGTTAATCATAGAATGATGCTTTATTGCCTTAAAAATCTATGTCTGACATGAAGATCTTCTCAAGAAAATGGACACTTGAATCAGAATTTTTGTTTGGACAAACGACATAAATATTAAAGATTTGGGGGATTTCTTAATGCATCCTATATGTTTCTCAGTCACCAAGTAAAAATTCTAAAATATTCCAGATTCCGGAGATGAATCTCCGAATGCACCAAATCCTGATTGAACGTTATATTCTGGAGATGCATCTCTGTGATAATGTCGGAGATATATCTCTATAACGTATCAGCACAAAATGAATCATAAGTTATTTCTTGTTTACGTGTATTCAGATGAAGATTTATTGGCGTTGTGTACCATATTATGTGACGCGATATAAATCATAGAATCGATATACAAATAATGAGGTACATAAATCCAGATGGTCCAAAAATGTCATATATAAATAAAAGATCAATAAAAGGCAACCAAACGGTCAAGATACACTATGAAAGGCTCAGTCGCCTGGTTCCCTCTGAGCGGGGAAAAAGTAGTAGCATACGGCATATCCTCAGTGTAAGTGTCAGCACTCGTCCAACCGGAGATGCGTTGGAAGTGCTGGAGGATCCAAGCCTGAAATGAAAAATTTGGAACACATGAATTATCAGTAATGGCTTTGCAAAGATGAAATGAAAATGACAAAGAAACATTAAAAGACCAATAATTATTATCGTTAATAGTGTGATGCTTCCTGTGACCTGCTTCGTCTTCTACATACAACTCTCTCTCAACTTCGAGTACAGGTAGACCAAACAAGTGCCTCCCAGTTGTACTCATGACATTCTGGAAGTACGATAGATATACGACATCTGCATAAGTGATACTCTTGTCCACAAAAATCATAGTGCCAACCAAATATGGCAAGTATGTTCTCATAGCATGCGCTCTGTTGAGTGCCACCTACTGATCATCACCCGTAGCCTGATGTGCTCTCGGGAGCTCCTCTATATATATACCCTTTTTAGGTATTCAAATCTAGCATGAGACCCCTGGTCCTATCCAACTCCTCTTTTGCCTCCCCTGGGTCAACCTCCAGATAGTCTACCATCATCTCGAGTGCCTCGTCATTCGTAATCCTTCCATGATCTAGGAGTCTCCCCCTAATAGGAATATGTAGCAAACACGAGACATCATCGAGTGTGATATACATCTCATCAAGTGGGAGATGAAATGACGAGGTCTCCAAGTGCCATCTCTCCATGAATGCATTAAGCATCCTGTGGTTGACCGTAGTATAACCAGTCAGGCACAAGTTCTTTAGGTCAGATAAGGACAAAACTACCTAAAACCAATCCTCATTCGATTGAGACAAACCAGTAATATTTTTCCAGTGGTTAATCAACTTCTATGGATCACGCTCCTGAAAAAAATAAAAATCAATGTCATACATTTGTCAATTAAAATTAACATAAATAAAAAAGAATGAGTCCAACTAATGCTACCTCTTTGTCTTATATATGTCTGGAAGTATGGTCTGGGTATAGAGACATTAATGACAAATCTACAGGGCATACTCCTAATGCCTCTGGCTCAGCATCTGCAATAATCTCACCATATGAAGGTGGCATTGGATCAACAGCCTCACCCTTAGGTACCTATGGTGACTCGGGTACCTCAGGCGCCTGAATATGTGAAACCTGACGTCTGCGGGAGGATGGAGGGACATGTGTGTCGGTAGGTGAAACCCGTCTCCTATAGAAAGGAGATGATGGAGAAGCATGAGGAGAAATACGAATCCTGGAAGTAGATGACTCTGCATGGCCAAAGGGACCAGGAGCTTCCAAAACCTGTTGATTCTTCTCCCGCTGCACTGATGTGTGTTTTGCATCCCTCTCGTGCCTTAGTCGATCGTGTTTATAAGCTATTATGCCTATAAGTTAAAGTGAAGCAGATAATTAGTGCAAACATACAACACCACAAACAAGAAAAAAAATATAATTGTCAAAATTCCTGAGATGCATCTCCGGTTGTTGGGGAAATAAAACATTGAAAAATTCTGGAGATGCATCTTCGGAATTTTCTACAACTTAGAAGTTGCGCCAATAGAGGCAATGCAGGCATGGAAATTCAAACAATATTCAATTGATTGTCACTTTCAGCCAAATATCATGTTTTACACTATGCTATCAATCATCAAAACTATCAATCATCCAATTTATATTCATTTCCTAACGTATATATCAATTTCTACCCAGTTACACAAAAATTCAAAAAAAAAAATCAAAACATTCAATTTTTCACTTTGCTTTAGTGTTGGATGATGTTGATTGAAGTTCCATTGACCTTGATTGCTTGATATTTGACTTGTTGATGAGAATGGATTTGAGAGACTTTGGAGTGTTTTTTGAGAAATATGAGAAATGAGGGAGAGGAAGGGTTCTTGCGCGATTTAAGCTACAAATCATTCCGGATATGCATCTCTGACATTATTTCATAGATGCATCTCTGGAATAGTTTAACATTCACTTATGCTTGGATGCATCCGGAGATGCATCTCCAGAATCTAGGGGAATTTAAGTATTTTCGCGTGATGGATAAGAAACATATGAGGTTCATTAAGAAATCACCAAATTTTGTTAGTCTTTTTTTAGATAAGGTTTGCATTTTGTTGTAGTTGGGGGTATGGGCCTCATAAAAATAGAATCTCTAACAAAGCTGACTGCCTCAATATTAGTTGGAGGTTTTAACTTTCCACTCCCTAATTTCACCGGAAATTCTGAAATTTTCGAAAAAATACATTTTTCTAACTACCGGAAATTCTAAAAAAAATCCGGGAAAATGCATATCAATTGTATCAAAAATGATGAAATTTCTAGAAAAAATATATTTAAAAATACCTAAAATTATGAAATTCACGATACATTTTCATCTGATTTCCCCAATTTTTTTGAAGTTTACGGTAAAATAGATATTGCTTTCGAAATTTCTAGGAGTCAAAACGAAATATCCGGTATCACCCAGAGAATTTGCAATTCGTGCGTATGTTTGGTAAATTTTGAAGAAAAAAGTGAAAAATATGTCAAGGCTAATATTGTCAATTTATAGGGTTTGGGGATGTCAAGTATAGGGTGACAAATTAAAACCTTTGTTAGTTGAAACATGGTTACTTATGATAAGAAAATGGCCATCAATCTAAGAAGTAGATTTTATAAATGTCACAAACCCATCATATCTTACGCAAGTGACTTGAAACACAAGAGCACGTGAATTGTAATAAAAAATAATTTTTTAATAAATTAAACAAATTAGATTGATTTTTAAGTTGATTTTAAGAAAGGAGTGGAAGAAGAGAATGATAGAAAAAAAATAAAAGACAGTAAAATAAAAGATAAGGGAAAGGAACACACTAGAATTATACTAGTTTGAACAAAAACCATGAGATCTACTCTAGTCCTTAAGGACGCCACCTTGAGATTTCCACTACCATAGTGTTTTTAACATAGAATCATCCTTCAAATTTCTTACACTAACATTTTATCTCAGGTTCAGGTTGCAATATTTATAACTTATTAGCATTCAATACATAAGACATCTCTTAGTTTAAAATTACAAATATGAATAATATAGCATCGGTTACTCTTTACAAAGTAGTTACTCTCTCAACAACTTATATTTATGTTTTAAGAGAGTGTGGAAATTTGGAGAAAGGGGAGATTATAGGAGAAAGTGTTTTTCAGGTTCTTGTATGTTTTCAAATGAACAGAAGACCTCCTTTTATAGTAATCGATTATGACTTAGAAAATAAGGAAAGTTTTGTTGGATCATAAGCATAACCGATTATTAGGTCTACATAATCTATTATCAAGCAAATTTAGCCTCATAATCTATTACACTAGTTCCATAATTGATTACATACTAAGTTTTGCTACATAATCAATTATAAATACTTCCTAATTGATTATTATAGTGTTATATTTATGAAGGTCCTAAATTTGGGCGCCCTCGCTCAGAAAACTTTATCGCTCAGGCGATGTCTTAAAGACTCGCCCAAGGATGCCAATGATGTGTTAGGGTATCAGTCAAAAGAGAGGGGGTTCTCCAATAATCCTAAAATATAAGTGGTCAATAACTTCTCATGATTTTGGAGAATCAGTTGCTACTATCTAGGTTACCGAAACCCTAGGCCCAAAGTGCCTTTATAAATATTTCTCCCTTTAAAGGAAAACTGACAGATATTAAGGTAGACATATCATTACAACCCCTAAAGCCATAACAATTAACTCACGACTATCACCCTCTCATAAGATTATACATAAGCACTCTATCAATCTATAAAGCATCTCACGTTACATGAGCAGGACTCCTAAAACTACCATAAAACACCACCGTACAAGGCTTCTCGCCATCATGGGAAAACCATAATGACTCTCTATTGTTATAAACTTATTAAGGCCTCCGAGTCTCTTTTCCCTTGTAGGGGGAACATGCACACTTGTACTTTTTTACCAGTACAGTGACACCCACTATGGGCCCCCGATAAAACTAACTTGGGCCGTACCTTATTTATCATCACCATCCTTCTCGCTGTTACCCTATAATATTTAGCCACTTTCGACCATGGTTAACATGAGAGCTTCATCCCCTACACCGAAAGGTACCAGTGGTAGCGGTGATGTTAACACCCTGGTGGAGATGCATGCCGCCATGGACGAATTATGCCACCATAACTATACGTTCAAAGATGATATCCACAAAATCAGACAATGCTAATATGATTCAAATCCCCTAGAGGAGATGGAATTGTTGGACCCCCAACCACTCTCAGACGAGATATGGGGGTTGCATGTCCCGTAGGGCTTAAAACCTCCCTCTTTAGACAAGTTTGATGAGCACAATGATCCTTACAAACATGTTGCCTCCATCCATACATGATTTTAAAATGTTAAGATATTTTTTATCTCATGATTTTTTATACACATTTTTACACTTAAATCATACATCTATTTATATGAAAGACTAGTCACCTCATCATCATCTTCACAAGTAGTTTTAAAACAAATATTTACTTCTTAATCTTCACAAGTAGTTTTAAAACAAATATTTACTTCTTCATCTAATTCTCCAGATGATACTTTTGATGATGCTTCAAATGATTCGTCAAATTATGCTTCTAATGATACTTCAGATGATTCTTTGAATGATGCTTCAGATGATGTTTCAGACGATGCTTCAAATACATCTAAATATTCCTCTTTGATATTTTCCTCATCTCGAAGTAATTGTATTAATTCTATGAGTTTCTTAATGATCTTTGGCTTATTCGACTAACCCTATAAATCAACAATAATATTTGTATCTTTGGATTGTAGTACTAGAAAAGGCTTTCAGTACTAGTTCTTGAATCTTTCATATTCATTAAAAACATAATTTGTGAAATCATTTTCAAGAGTTTTAATACCAAACAACCATCTTTGAAGATTTATTTCATTTTCATTTGGTGTCTCAAATTCTTGCTATAATGTGTTTATCCTTTCAAGGATGTCTCACACTTCTTTAGCAATACTAGAGTTAAAATTTTGTTATAATTGTATTCTCTAGTGCTTAACACCCTTATCAGCAAATACTTTTCTTTAAAATTTTATTTCCCTTTTACTTTTCCTTTTATGGTCCACAAATTACTCGGTGTGTTCACTACTTCATTATTAATTAAATAAATAAAAGCAAATAGGTCATTTTTAACATAATCCCACAAATCAAAATCAATAGCATCTAAAAAAATTGACTCTTACTTTTCACATTGTAAATTCTTCACCATTAATCAGTGTGACTTTGTCCTAAAAATTCTTTTATTAAAAGAAGTATTTGAAGTTATCATATTACCTCCTGAGACGATTAATCTTATAAAAATAATTATGCTCTAATACCACTTATTGACCAAATAAAGTCAAGCATAACATGAGATGAATTGTGATATTCAAATTTCAAAAGTTGATTTATAAAAATGCTTTGATTTAAAATAATTTATTTAAGAAGATATAAGAAAACAAAGATGAAGCAACAAAATAATAAAAACGAGAAGAGGCAAAGAAATAAGTAGCATATTAAAAATAAATAACAAAAATAAAATAGAAAGATATAGAAAGATCACACCATAAATTTATTCTAGTTCAACCTAAATTATTTGGCCTACTATAGTCCCCAGGAGTTTCCACTTGAGATTTTCACTAAAATTAGCTTTTACACATGATCAACCAAAACAACCTTAGAAAACAACTTTGTCTTTTGCACAGGATCACCCCAAAAATCTTTCACAAGCAACCTAGAGCTTTTACACAGACTCAACTCAATAACCTTAAACAATTCTTTTTATACATATAGCTTGCAACCTTCAAATCTGTTACAAAAATATTACAAGAGAATTATTCCCTTTAATAAATAATTATAACACAACACAAGTAAAATACAACTCTCAGATGAAATTTTTCACTCTCTTGTCACTAAGAAAACTCTAGTGAAAAAGAACTTTATAAAAGAGTGAGAGATATAAACAATTGAGAGAGTTTCTATTCATAAAACTAATGTATTTTGAAATGGGAAGAAGCCTCATTCATATAGGAAAAAATCCGGCTAAAAAAGAAATCAATCCATGTGCTTTTTAACATTTTAATCAAATAAAACCATGTATTAATCGATTAGCTTAACAAAGAAAAGGAAACTTTGAATGTTGATGTTACTTAATCGCTTAAAAGCCTTCTTCATCAAGTATGAGATGTTTCATTTTGTTTTGATCAATTAGAAGCAAGGCTTAATCGATTAACTAGTGTATACTGCCTTCCTAACTGATCAAACAAACTTTTTAATCCTTTAAGCACTTGCCTGAATTAGTTTTAAGAAATTTTATAAAAGGATGAGAGATTTAAAAAATACTTTTTTCGTGTGTATGCATTATTGTAGTACCTTATGACTTACTCTCGTTGCATTTATAATTAACTGGTAAAAAATAAAATAAAATGCTAAACGCATGATCGGACAAACTTTCACACTTTTATATCTTCAAATTCATAATTTTAAAATTAAAACTTCATATTTTCAAGTCTCGTTGATTGATTAAAATTTGTCTAGCACTTTCAACTAAACTTGAAACATTTGTCACATAATACTTGAGACTTTTTTTTTCTTTGTTTAAATATCATCATCACGAATCATTTGAAGAGTTATCATCATCAAAAGTATTTGTCGATATTACCTGTATAGCACATAAAATCACATATTAGATATATATTGATAAAAAAAATTATTAATATATTTTAAATTTTTAAAGAGTATGTTATAAAAAACCGACAATAATCAACAAAACCATAATTATAAATATTTAAGATAATATATATATATATATATATATATATATATATATATATATATATATATATATATATATATATATATATATATATATATATATATATATATATATATATATATATATTATTAATTTAAAAATAATATATATATTATTAATTTAAAAAAAGTCATCATTGACCAATTTTCTTTAAAAAGATAATATATATATATATATATATATATATATATATATATATATATATATATATATATATATATATATATATATATATATATATATATATATATTAATAATAATACTACAACTTTATCTTAAAAAAAGAATAGTCAAATTAGTTATATCCAAAAATAAAAAAGTAATTTTACAATAATTATACCACTAATCTTTTTTAATATACATAAAATATATCATAAAATCTCATAAATATATTTAAAAAAAATACTATTTTGACACTAAATTGTTATATCTACACCGTATATTATTGTTTACAAATACCTTAAAGAGTGACATTTGACTTTTCTACCTCTTTCTTTCTCTCTTTATAAACCAAATTTGGTTTATGATGTATTAAAACTATGTTAATATAATTTATAGTTTGGATATTATGTGTCTTGACATTAAAAAGTAGTCTTAGGTGGAAAAATAAAATTGATAAATTGAATATAATAAATTGATTCATAAAGTTTATAATTTGATTATAGAATACTTTGTTATCAAAAAATTAAGTGTTATGGGATAAATCAACTTTGATAAATACAATGTATAAAGTTGGTTATTATAATTTATAATTTGATTAATGAATTCTCAAATATATGTTAAGTAGTCCTGAGTAATGTTTTAAAAATTGGATCAGAGATTAAATCGATGAAACTTGCGGTTTAAGATTTAATTGATTCAAGCGGTTAAACCTACCGTCAAACCGTTTATTAAACAAATTAATAATATGAAACTAAATTTCATAGATATGTCACACATAACTTAATAAAATAAATATTTCAAAAATCTATTACAAAGTTAATACAATAGTATCGATAATACATATAATAACATAACATATTTTTACAATTATGAGTTAGGCGCTTTAACCATTCAACCATGGATGCTTCGAGGGAACCCTCCGACTTCATCACTATCCAAATTTCAATTGAAGTGAAATCTTTTGGATAAATCAATATAAATACATTAATATATATATATATATATATATATATATATATATATATATATATATATATATATATATATATATATATATATATATGTATATATATAAAGAAAAAAAAGAAATAGAGAAAAAAAAAGAAATAGATAAATTTGTAAAATTGAAATCAATATAAATACATTAATATATATATATATATATATATATATATATATATATATATATATATATATATATATATATATATATATATATATAAAGAAAAAAAAGAAATAGAGAAAAAAAAAAGAAATAGATAAATTTGTAAAATTGATGGAAGGAGTATCATATCTTATTATATATTTTATAATAAAGATGGTTAATGGAACGTAAAAATTGATTAATATATTTTATAATTTAATATTTAAATTTTTTAATATTATATATTTTATTGACTAATAATGAAAATGGTTAATAAATTATAAATAAAATAAATGATTAATAATAATATTTTAATGGTTAATACAATGATATTATATTGATTAATAACACAACTTTAGATTTGAATTATTAAATAATTTTTTAAATATATATATATATATTTTTAAATTACTAAAATAAAAATAATATTAGTAAACATATAAATCAATGCCTTGTTTAAGTATTGATGTGAAATTTTGAAAGATAGATTACTAATAGTTTTAATATTAATTTAATTTGTTATATGATTTTATATGAATAAGTATACTATAAAACCTTATTGTTTGTGTTGAATTTTTCTTGCCGAGTTTTCTTTGTGTTTTATTTGTAATCGGGATTTGAGTATCTCTAATACTAGCTTAATCAAATCTTATTTACAAAAGAAATCTTTATCCGTTTCAAAGGATTGTTATTTAAGATTGAAAATGCAATAATATATTATTATAAAACATTGTATTTTTATTAAATTAGTCTTATGTTGAAAATAATTTAGAGAATAATAATTAAATAACATAAATAATTATTTCTATATTAAAAAAAATAAAAATAACATTTATTTTAAAACAACAATATCGATAATACATATAATAACATAATATATTTCTACAATTATGAGTTAGGCGCTTTAACCATTCAGCCATGGATGCTTCGACGGAACCCTCCGACTTCATCACTAACAAAATTTCAATTGAAGTGAAATCTTTTGGATAAATCAATATAAATACATTAATATATATATATATATATATATATATATATATATATATATATATATATATATATATATATATATATATATATATATATATATATATATATATATATATATATATATATATATATATATATATATATATATATAAAGAAAAAAAAGAAATAGATAAATTTGTAAAATTGATGGAAGGAGTATCATATCTTATGAAGAAGAATGAAGTAGACATTTGAATTTTAGAATTGTGAGAAATTTTTTGAGAGAGCAAGAATTCTGCCTATTTCTTAGATTCTTAGACCCAATTCAATTCAGCTATATCTGTCATTCACATTTTTTTCCATCAAGAAAGAATAATTTAACCAAACTAAAAAATTATAATAAAAAAGTTAAACTAATTCAAACCAAGATTAAAATAATAGAATATAATAACTAAAATAAAGTTCAAATAATTAAGAATATATAAATTAAATAAGATAGAATACCAAAAATAAATAATACAATATACTTCATTAAACAACAAACAAGTCTTAATTGACAATAAACAATATTGACTTGAAGGACAATCAATATTGAGTTGGATATCATAATTGTGTTTAAAAGAGACGGCGTGGTGAATGATGAAATATGATTGAAAGAAAAACTATAATGGGGTGACAAAATTTAGAAGTTTGTATGGTTGTAAAAAAATATGAAATTATTTTTTTTATTGAGGAATGTGTGTTAAGTTTTGATATTGACATATTAAATTTTTAAAAAAAATTTAAAAATGATTAATTTTATGCATTTTTTTTAACAGGACAGTTTTACAAAATCGGCTCTGTTTCTTTGGTTCGAATAGTTTTGAACGTTTCGATCTGATTTTTTCAGTTTTACTCCTGTTTTGACCCACTAACGGTTTTGAAAGGTTGATTCAACAAAATTCATCTTCGATTTCCGATCTAACTGATTGAACCGTCCGGTTCGATCCGATTTTTAAAATATTTGTTTTAAGATAAAGATGGTTAATGGAACGTAAAGATTGATTAATATATTTTATAATTTAATATTTAAATTTTTTAATATTATATATTTTATTGACTAATAATGAAAATGGTTAATAAGTTATAAATAAAATAAATGATTAATAATAATATTTTAATGGTTAATACAATGATATTATATTGATTAATAACACAACTTTAGATTTGAATTATTAAATAATTTTTTAATATATATATATATATATATATATATATATATATATATATATATATATATATATATTTAAATTACTAAAATAAAAATAATATTAGTAAACATATAAAATCAATGCCTTGTTTAAGTATTGATGTGAAATTTTGACGGCGAGATAGATTACTAATAGTTTTAATATTAATTTAATTTGTTATATAATTTTATAGTAATAAGTATACTATAAAATCTTATTGTTTGTGTTGAATTTTTCTTGCCGAGTTTTCTCTTATGTTTTATTTGTAATCGGGATTTGAGTACCTCTAATACTAACTTAATCAAATCTTATTTACAATAAAAAAATCTTCATCCGTTTCAAAAGGATTGTTATTTAAGATTGAAAATGCAATAATATTATTATAAAATATTGTATTTTTATTAAATTAGTCTTATGTTGAAAATAATTTAGAGAATAATAATTAAATAACATAAATAATTATTTCTATATTAAAAAAATAAAAATAACATTTATTCTAAAACAAAACTTTTCCTCGACATTAATTTTGAAATGGATGGAGTAGTGTATAGATGCACTGATCAGTTCAATGCACAATGCAGTGTCTTTAAAAAAGGTTAGTTTTTCAATGAGGTCAACAAATTTTATAACCCTATTAGTACTGGAAAATGAAACAAGAGTTTTCTTGATTATTGAAACAATTGAAAATAACACATAGCAGTTTTATCATAAACAACCTCACACACAGTGATGACAAATGGTTCTCAATGACCCTGACAACTAAAGCAAAGTAACAAAAACAACATAAACTCATAATCAGATACATTTTTTCTTAGAAAAACACAAACAAAAAACCTTCAACTCTAATCTCTCTTCAATTTGGAGGTTACAACACTACATCATCACCACCATCACCATGATAACATCTGTGAAGAATGATAGTGATGACATTGAATCCATTGATCAAGAAAGTGGAGAAGAAACTACTCATCTAGATCTAACAGATTCCTCCATCAACAACAAGACAATGCTGCACCATCTGCATGCAGATCAAAAGTCCACCATTAACAAAAGGTACATACCCCTTTTGGTAATCAACTATCTTTTCCTCTTTCTAGGCTCACTTTCTTCAAGTTTACTCTCTAAGTACTATTTCATCCACAAAGGTTCAAGTAGATGGGTTTCAACTTGGGTTCAATCTTCTGGTTTTCCTCTCTTGATTATCCCTATTTTGTCACCTTACTATCTCTTTCAATCAACAAAAAGAAAACCCTTTTCTGATTTCAACCCAAAAATGTTAACTTTTTCTGTTTCAATCGGTGTTATGTTGGGAGTTAATAACCTTTTCTTCTCATGGGGAAATTCTTATCTCCCTGTTTCAACCTCTGCTCTGTTGTTATCTTCCAACCTTGTTTTCAACCTTGTTCTCTCTGTCATCATTGTGAAGCAAAAAGTAACCTTTTCAAATCTCAACTGTGTCATGCTTCTTACATTAAGCTCAATCCTTCTAGCATTGGATTCTAGCAACGAAAAACCAAACGGGCTAACGAAAAAAGAGTATTTCGTTGGATTCTTTTGCACCATCAGTGCAGGGTTGTTGTTTGCTCTGTATTTGCCAGTGATGGAGAAGGTTTACAAAGAGGTTTACTGTTACGAAATGGTGATGGAAATGCAGTTTATAATGGAGATTGCAGCGACGGTTTTAGCGACGGCGGGAATGGCGTGGGATGGTGGATTTTCTGAGATGAAGAGAGAAAGTGAAGAGGTTTTTGATAAGGGGAGTAGAGTTTATTGGGTGACAGTTATGGCGAATGTGGTGACATGGCAGTTTTGTTTCATGGGAACTGCTGGGATGGTGTTTTTGACATCTTCATTAACTGGTGGTATTTGTATGACAGCATTGTTGTCTATGAATGTGTTGGGTGGTGTTTTGGTTTTTAGAGATTCATTCGGTGGTATTAAGGCTGTTTCAACTGTTTTGTGCATGTGGGGATTTTGTTCTTATGTTTATGGAATGTATGTTAAGATGTTGAAAGAGAAAGGAAGAATGAGGAACCAGAATGAGTCATCTACTGAGATGATTTACATAGGGAATCATGATGATGTGACTGATTGAAAACATTTGTATCAAGTTTATGATTTCAAAGCTAGTTTGATTAGGACTCAAGGTATTATGGGACTTGAATATGGATGGGACTTTTGGGTTTGAGTTCCATAAGTGCTTTTTGAGTTCTTGATTGGAGAATCATCCTTCACCCTGAATTTCTATTATGAAAATAATTTGGTTGTTAGTTACTACTTTAGTAGTACATGTGAAATTATAGATGGTTGAACCTTCAACTCGCAAATAAGTTTGAGATTGAGTTTAAAATTTCACAAAGGGTTTGTAAATCATCAAAGATGTTGAGATTCTCTAGATCATCGAAGATGTTCAAGTTTTGTGAAAATGTCTCCTCAAATTTTGATCTACATCTTTGCAATTTGATATTTTTATATTGGTGACAATTGAGTTAGCTTATCAAAACTCCTCAATCAAACGGTTTGTCTGCATTTTTAATCCACACATACGGAAAACTGTAAATGATTTTTTTTAATTTAATTTTGATTTTAATTTAAAATATTTGTATAATTCAAAATAAATTTATTATTGAAGACTAATTAATCAATCCTAAATAAAATAATCTCGAAATAAATTTAATAATACAAAAGGGTAATGTGATAGTGACCAAAAATTTATATATTCTAGAAAAATTTACATAATATGATATTTTCTAGAAATAAATTAAAAAAGTAATGTCGAAATAAATTTACAAAGATAAAATAATCAGACTAAAATCACCTATCCATTAATAAGATAAAATTAATTAATTAATTAGTGAACTATATGTTAGTGACCAAAAATTTATATTTCCCTTGTCTAATCTTTTTCTCTCAATTTTTTTTAGAATGTCTCTCTCAACAACAACAAAAATATGATAAATGCATTTATCTAAAAAAAAGTAAAAAATTATGGTAATTGATTTTTTTATCTTCTTCCATTAATTAATTAATGATATGAATTGAGAAGACTCAACAAAACTTTATGCAAGCTTGTAACATATGGCAACAATTGTCCATGCAAATATCATGCATAGGTACGGTACTCGATGCAAGTACGGTATCCGATACAGGTATTAGTACTAATACAAACATGACATTTAAAAGAAAATCAAGATATTAATAAGAAATAAAATTTTTTGTAAAATTTATAAGTAAAAAATTATATTGTTAAGTTTATAATTAAATACTATTATAAAAATTTGACAAAATTAAAAACAATATAACGATACAATAACAAATAAATTAAAATACATAATATACTATGTTGATATTTGAGAAAATCACAAATTTTATTCAAAATTCAATAGTAATAAAAAATAAGTACCACGAGTATTCGGTACGGGCGCGTACTATTGAATTGTAATTCCTTGTGTATAAGTAGGTTGCTCGACAGAAGTAAGGAAGTGACGAACCACCTAGTGTGTTGAGTTGTGTTAGTGTGTCGAAGTGTCGAAGCATGTTGCTTCGCACAGAATTTCGACTTAGGCCTATTTTAGTAGTGTTAGCTATTTTGAGATTTTAAAATTTTGGGCTTTGGCTTGTGGTCAAAGTTAACCTAAAACTATAAATAGAGGGAGTAACCCTTATTCTTATAATGAAGTGAATGTTGTATTCATAACATTGTATTCACAGAATTTTGCAGTTGCAAAGTGAATAAGAAGTTTTCCACAATTTGTGGACAAAGAGAAACTCTGCAGAATTTAATTTTTCTTCTCTTCATCTTTCTTTACTTTCTTTCTTTCTCTATTTTTCTTCTCTTTTCATTGTTATTGTGTGAGTGATAACAACTTGTTCATCAAGATTGATTGAAATTCTTCATAGATTGTAGTGGATTTCCAACATTATGATATCAAGAGCTCCAGTTTAAACAATATGTGGAAAGAAAATCATCATGGCAACGAATCATCCAAATAAGCATTTTCCAGCAAATCTTTCGATTCTCAAGATCAACAATTATGAGAATTGGTCCAAGTAGATAAAAGTTGTGTTCTGTTATCAAGATCTTTGGGATCTTGTGAAGGAAGGAGTAGCAACGCTTGCAGAAGACGCGTCAGATCAAGAAAAGGCTGCACATAAATAATTGACAAAGAAAGATTATAAAGCTCTCTTTATAATCCATCAATGTGTTGATGCAGATAACTTTGAAAAGGTTAGTGATACAGAGTCAGCAAAAGAAGCATGAAAAATTCTAGAGAAATCGTTTGGAGGCGCGGAGAAGGTGAAAAAGGTGAGTGTCATACCCCATTTTTGTCCGGCCATATTTAAATTTTCATAAATTCGATTTAATTTTCAGTTTACATAATATGTACCGCATAACATGCATTTCATCATTAATAATACCTAGAATATCAGTCAAGATAAATTTATTGAGAATACAGACAAATCGGTTAATTTGTTCCTCAAGAATTTGCAAAATCAGCGGGTAAAAAAGTTTCAAAAATTAAAATCACGGACGCCAGTATTATTATTCTACGGTTCGTGTAGTTTAAACTGGTGTGCTCGTTGTATTTTTCAAACGACATTTTCAATTGCATTTTGACCCGCCTGAGCCATCTAACCGGTGCGAATTTATTTCAGAATTTGAAGAAACGCTGTATTTTTTAATAAGTTTGTTTTGTGCTGACAATTTTAGTGTGACCGATTTAATTTTCCGAACAAATTTATACTCAGTTTCTATTTCTAATTGGTCAATATTTTTTTTGGTTAGTTATTTGGCTAAAGTGATTAGAATCAAATATTAGTTAGAATTTTCTTTTATGATTTTATTTTCTTAAATCCATAATAATTATTTGAAAAAATAAATATATATTGAATACATTGGATTCCATGGACAGCTGTCTTTCACATTACAAAATGAAAAAAAAGAAATAATTTGAATTGGACACTCAACGTCTCTCTCCAACGGCACTCTCTCATGAGCTGGCCACACACCTCCTCACTCCATTTCTCTCATTCACTCATCCTCCTCACTCATTAACTTCACAACCATCTTCATCTTCTCCTCTATCATTTTCCGACGAGAAATCCGCCGTCTTCCACCACATCACCACTACAATCCAACAAACACTCACCGTTCGCCGTCACAACACTACAACCGACCTTCACGCGACAACCTCCGGTGAAAGCTTTCCGTCCGCCATAACCCACTTCTTCATATTTTCACAAAGCACGGTTTCCCTTCACCACTTTTACTCACATCCGAGCTTGCCGCCATCTAAAACCCTATCCTCCAGAAATTCTGCACAACGGTGAACTGAAATCACACCGTCGACCCAACTCTGTTTGGCGATTTCGAATCCTCATGATACCCTGTGTGGATGTTGTCCGTTTTTGTGCAGGTTGGAGTATGATTACTCTGTCGTATGCGAATGGAGTAATACGAAGCAACGCCGGAGCCGCAATAGCTTGAAGATGTGGAAAGGGTCGATGTTAGCGATCGATGTGCTCAAAGAAAGTCACAAATTATACTATGACAATGCTGCAGAAGCTCAATGGCGACATCGACAAGCGTATCAGCAACGTAATTTGCATTTTGGTAACGATTTTAATTTTCTTTGAACGTATTTATTATGGTGTTTCAATCTGATTTAATCATATGGTTGTTTCTGTCAAGCAATTACAAACTTCACTGTCGTATGCTGTATTTTGGTTATCGAAAGTTTGTTCGTCTTCGACCCGGCGCAGTTGTTGTGTATTGGTTGTGGTGTTGTTTTTGTTGATTGCTTCAGTGCAATAATTCACTTAGCAGTGTGTGTGTGTTGTGGTGTCATTGTGTCGATTACATTGACGTCCCAATTGCAATTTTTGGTTAGAACACAGGTTATTAAAACTAGTTTAATGCTTGTTATGCTTTTTTTTTATGATGAGTTTTTGCATATAAATGCCTTCGATTCAGTGCTTAATGCATACCTATGTATAAGCTAAGTATAGCCATTACACCTCGAAATGCTGTGAATGATTTATGTGCTGTTGTGTTTTACATTTCCGGTCTAAATCAGATTTATGATGATGGATAGTCGACACTAGTAACAATGTCGCAGGTGTAAGGTTTATGAGTCATCATGTCAATTTTAGCATCACTATAATTGATTTTTGGGGCTGTTAGTTTTTGTTTCGTTTTTCCTCTTTGTTAGAGTTGATGCATGATATGAATAAATATGAATTTAGTTGTAAGACTCTTTAGTTTTTGATAATAATTCTATAGAATGCAAATGTTGTGAGCTTTAAATTTTAATGGCATTCAATTATGGAAAATGGTGATGTCATTTGTAGTGAGAACGAATCTGATGCTTGTATACATTTGATACTCAAAGTCATATGGTTAGTTTCTCTATGGGTGTTGTGGTCTTGTTTTTTTTTACTGTCATGTATTTCAATGTTTATTCTTATGTTCATTATAATTAAGGTCGTTTTTCTTGGATAGCAAGATTAATTAATTAATCAATTTTTATCAATTACTTAGTTTTGATTACGCAAACTTAATTAACTCAAGTATGTCGATGGAATCTCTTTATTGATTAATCTTAATAATTAATTTTAATTAGTGAATTCAAGTAATTTTTTTGTTAATTAGTTAATTAGGTTGCTAAATTATCAATTAAATAATAAGGCAACTTAAAATTAATATTTTCAATAAATAGAAATTTGGTCCACCCCCATTTTTTTTAAAACTACAGTTTTTACTTTTTATTTTCTTTAGTCAATATGGGTCATGATTAAGGTTTCATTTGAATTAAAGCTTGATCCTTGTTATTAATTAGTATTCTATTAGCTTAATACACGATTTAAATTAATTAATATGTGACACTATTATTACTCATCATTTAACATAATTTTGATTAACACATGACGTTATCAATATTTATTACATAATATAAAATTATTCACTTTAGAGATTTGTATGAGTTATCATTTTATGTTTTATTATTCATGGTTACGAATTGTCGGTTTCACATGGGTGGTGCGTTGCAATCACAACAAACTATTTCGATTTCATCGATTCCAAATCATTCAAACTCAATTTCAAAAATCACACAATTCTCGATTCAAATATCGAGCCATTTTTCAAATACCTTTGTAAGTCAATTGCTTTTTAAAGCATCGCCATCAACCTCACATATCTTACTCTTGGGCTTTCTTACAATGAGACCTATTCGGTTATGAAATAATCGATTAGATGATTGATTCACTTAATAAAATACAATTTATCCACAAACACCAATTCAAACCTCGATCTAATATCGAGCATTTTTATTCAAACTCAATTAAAATACCCAATCACAATCAAATACCATTTCATTTGGAAATGAAGAGGGGGATGGTTTTGAGTTTTCAACTCCTCTCCTCGATTATTTGAATACGAGTTTTCTTACTCGATTAGTCAAATGGTCGTCATTTCTAATTCATTTAAAGCACAAACAAATCAAATCCTTTTACAACAAGAAACTAAAAGGGAGATAACTTTGAGTCTTCAATTTTTTCTCCACGACTATTTGAATACAAGTTCTCTTACTTGGTTATTCAAATAATTGTCGTTCCTCTACAAACTTCTAAACCCTGATTAAATCAAAACACTTTCATAATAATGAAATGAAAAAGGAGATGACTTTGAGTCTTCAACTTCTCTCCTCAATTGTTTGAATACGAGTTCTCTTACTCGGTCAGTCGAACAATTGTCATTTTTCCACCAACTTATACCATAAGTCAAATCATTCTCAATCAAAACTATATGAAAAGGGAGATGGTCTTGAGTTTTCAATTCCTATCCTCAAATCCTTGGATATGAGTTGTCTTACTCAGTCATTCAATTACTTGTCGTTTATTCTAAAAATACCAACCATACATAAACCTATTTTCATAATCACTCAGATGAAACAGAAAGTGGTCTAGAGTCTTCTATTCCCTTTCTCGATTATTAGGATACGAGTTATCTTACTCGATTATCCGAGTATTCGTCATCCATTCAAAGCACCTTAATTATTATCAAATCCTTTCTATAATTAAGGATGAAAAAGAAGGTGGTCTAGAGTCTTCTATTCCCCTTATCGACTATTAGGATACGAGTTGTCTTACTCGAATATCCGAGTAATCGTCATCCAACAAAAATATCTTAACACATTAAATATATCTCTGTCTTGCCCCGTGCGATCAAAACCAATCAAACAAAACATCAAAAATATTAACCCAGCTTGTCACCCCCGTGTGACCGAAACTTTTTTCAAAAAGAACACTATTTAATCATTTCTAATGCGCACAACAAACCAATGCTTAAGCCTCCGCCGAGAGTAGACAAGCCAGTGTTTAGCCTTTAGAAAGCGATCTAAACAGATGTTCATTAAAAAAACACCAACCAACCGTAGTTCCCCGAACTACGAATGCTCTGATTTCCTTATTATACCATAAGGATACGTAGGCCGGAGATTGCTGTATCTTCGCGAGCACACTAATAAAAAACCTCCCTTTTCCCTTTCTGAGGTTCCTATCCATCTCTTTTCAATACTCTAATTACTCAAAGATAACAAACAAACATAAATTAACACACGAAACGTACATTAGAACTAAAAGGTTCCCGTTGAGTACAACGGACGTAAGGGGTGCTAATACCTTCCCCTTACGTAATCCACTCCCGAACCCGAATATGGTTGCGACGACCATTATTCCATTCCCTAAAGGTTTTATCGATATTTTCCTATCCCTTCATTGGGATAAATAAAGTTCGGTGGCGACTCTGTTCGAACATAATTTTTTCCGCAACCATCGCGAGGAATCGTATTTTTCGAGATGCGACAGTGAGGTTACAAACTCACAAAAGAACGTATGAATTGCTTCAGATGGAATACAATGAAAGCATAACTGATTTCTTCACCAAGGTTATGAAACCGGTGAATCAAATAAAGGTATGTGGAGAAGTGTTGACATCAAGATCTGTTGTTGGAAAGATATTGAGGTCGTTGGCTCCAAAGTTCGACCACGTGGTAGTAGCCATAGAAGAGTCGAAAGATTTGTCAAAACTGAAAAAGGAAGAGCTTCAAGGGAACAAAGAATGACTGAAAGAGCTGTAGGAAAGTCGAAGAGTGATATGACTTTGCAGGCGCAATCAACAAAAGAAAGGAAAGGTAAAGGAAGCTGGAATGGCAACAAAGGCAGAGGAGGCTACAACAATTCGAATGGTTAAAATCAACAAGAAGGAAACTGGTCGAATCAGAGAAAACCCTAGAACCAAGACAAACCAAAGAGGTGGTGTTACAGGTAGAAGAAGAGGTGGTGGTCAAAATCCAGACAAGAGTAACATTCATTGTTACAATTGTCATAAGTATGGTCATTATTTTAGTGATTGTCCAAAAAAGCAGAAGAATCAAGAAACTTATGCAAAGCTGGTGAAACATAAAGAAGAAGAGATGTTGCTGATGGTTACAACAAGAGATGATGAGAGATTCAAGGACAAGTGGTACTTGGACTCAGGATGCTCATCGCACATATCTGGAAGTAAAGATTGGTTTGTCAACATAAATTCCTCAATGAAGAACATGGTGAAATTTGCAAATGACAACACTCTAGCAGCTGAAGGTGTTGATGATGTTCTGATAATGAGGAAAGATGGCAAGAGGTCAGTAATTTCAAATGTGTTGTACATACCAGACATGAAGAGCAATTTGCTCAGCATAGGGCAATTAGTCGAAAAGAACTACAAGGTGGAGATCAAAGACAAAATGATGAGAGTTATCGACTCAAATGGAAGGTTAATCTTGAAGGCTCTAATGTCTCAGAATAGAACCTTCAAGATTAAACTAAATGTGATGGAGCATAAGTGCCTTGCAACAGCAGCCAATAAAGATGAATGGATATGACATTATAGACTTGGTCATATCAATTTCAAAGATATTGGAGATTTGAAGAGAAGAAATATGGTTTCAGGATTACCAGAAATCGACATTCAAAACGAAGTGTGTGAAGAATGCGTGCAGGCGAAGCAGCATAAGAATAGCTTCAGTAAGGATGCAGGAAGCAAGTCGAAGGCAATTCTTGAAGTCATATACTCTGATCTATGTGGTCCTCTCTAGGTGGATTCGATTGGAGGTAACAAATACTTTGTTATATTCATAGACGATTTCAGTTGAAAACTATGGTCTTACCTGATCAAGAAAAAAGTGAAGTAATCGAGGTATTTGCCAAGTTTAAATCTATGATCGAAAGACAGAGCAGTCAAAAGGTCAAGATTTTGAGGACTAATGGTGGTGGAGAATATGTATCGAAAGACTTCGACGCATTATGTGTGAAAGAAGAGATTATGCATGAGATGGTGCCACCCTACACTCCACATTAGTATGGAGTCGCAGAAAGGAAGAATAGAACCATCATGAAAATGGTTAGAATTATGTTGAAAGGCAAGCATTTACCCAAAGAATTATGGGGAGAATCTGTGTTGACTGCAACATATATCCTGAATAGATGTCCGACGAAGAAGCTAGAAGGAATCACGCCAGAAGAATGCTGGTTTGGTTTCAAGCCTAACTTGAGTCATTTGAAGGTGTTTGATCTATAGCACATAGACATGTGCCAGATCAATTGAGAAGAAAACTTGATGACAAGTCGAGTCAGATGATCCTGATAGGATATCATTCTACTGGAGGATACAAGTTATTCGACCTAGTGAATAAGCAAGTGGTAATCAGCAGGGACGTGATCAGAGATGAGCTTAAAGAATGGGATTGGACAGAGAATGTTAAGAAGTATTCAAAGAGAACCTTTTGTGATAAACCGTCTAGTGAAGTCAAAAGAGAAGTTCGACAGGAAGAAGTCAGAGATGAAGCAGGCCCAAGCAGACCTCAGAGAACAAGACATATGCCTTCAAGGTTACAAGAATGTGTGATTACATCAGATGATATGGTCAATGAATAAGGTGAGATGGTACACTATGCTTTCTACGCAGATGTCGAACCAGTCAATACAGCTCAGGCATTAAAAGATTCGAAGTGGATGAAAGCAATGGACGAAGAACTAAAGTCAATCGAAGTCAACAACACTTGGTCACTTGTCGAATTTCCCCGAGGCAAGAAGGCAATCGATGTGAAGTGGGTATTGTCGCAACCTGAAAAATACAGTGCGCGAAAAAAAACAACCGGCGAAAAAAAATGACAGAAGAGTCGCCACCGTGCGTTATTTATCCCAAAGGAGGGAAAGGAAACGCTCGAAGTAAATCTGAAAAAGGAAAGGACAAGACGGGGTCTCGCAACCAAATCTTGGGTTCGGGAGTCGGTTATGCGAAGGGAAGGTATTAGCACCCCTACGCATCCATAGTACTCTACGGGATCCACTTTTGTGGTTTTCGTCTAAAGGGTGTGGGTTTACCTAATGTGTTTATTTACTAAAAAGGTTAAGAGAAATGACTCGCGCGGATGTCGCATCCACTGCATACGTATCTCATCTGAATATGAGATCAGAGTCTTCGTAGCTCGGCTGACCTATGGGTTGGGGGATGTGTGCTCGCTAAGACATCGCGTCTTATGCCTACGTATCTCATCTGGAATGAGAATCAGAGCAAGCCGTAGTTCGGCTAACTACGGGGTTGTGGATTGGGTTTTGGACGAACGACGTCACTACGCAATCTACCGGATGCTCGACCTTTGGAGACTTACTCGCCTGTAGTAGAAGGAGTAAACGTGTTGCTTTGGGTTTTAGGGTTTGTGATGTTCGAGGGAAAACAGGCAGTCCTTGACGAAGGAACCGCGCTACATGTGGGGATATGAATACAAAACACAAAACATGTATCTCAAAGTAAAATGCCACCAAGGGGCTCAAACATTGCCTCCTATCGAGGTCTTCCAGCTAAGAAAGCGATAAAGTACGAGAAAAGGAAAAAATTACCACACGGATAAAGATCCGAAGTTACAGCAATTAAAGGATTGATAAACCCTGAGATCCTTCCAAACTAACATCATCAAAGAAAGTGGGTCAGTACAGGTAATCGGAATGAACCTCCAGGGGGGTATCCCACAAATAAAGTGGGAAACCACGCAAGTTATCCCTGCAAACGTCATGTGAGCCCTCACAAAAAAAACTCAACAAACAGGTTAGAGAAACAAAATAGGGTAACCAAGAGTTGCCCATAAATCAAAATGTAACCACATGAATAATTCCATCAAAATTCACAAAAAAAGCTCACAAAAAGCAACCAAGGGTAGGAGGCCTAAACCTCTTGTCAAACACATGCATCAAAAGGGTATCAAATTCACCCATAATACCTCATACATTTAGAGCATTCAAATTAAAGGCATAGAGATGATGAATATAGGGCAAACCTGATTGGAGAGATTGATTAAGATTGAATGGTACGGCCGAATCTGCAAAGTAGTACTAGGGTTTGTGTGAGGCGGAGTGAACTTCTCAGGGCTTCCTGAAGGTCGCTGCAGAGTAGTTCCTAGGTTTCCTTCTCTCAAAATCTTTCTCTAGTGAATCTCCCAGTGTAACTCCAAGTCTGTTTTCCTCTACTGAAACTTCAGTATTTATAGACTGATTTTCGTGGGTAGTGGGCTCAAATGAGGGAGACCCAAGTCCAAAAAAAATTGTTATATTTTATTTATTTATTTAATTAATTTTATTTATTTATTTATTTATTTATTCGTTTTTTTTTTCATTTTTTTTTTCGTTTTTTTTTTTTCGTTTTTTTTTCCAGGAAAAATGAAGGGTAAATTTTGGGGTATTACAGGTATACAAGGTGAAGTTGAATCCCATAGGAGAAGTGACTCGACACAATGCGAGACTTGTGGTGAAAGGATTTCTTCAAAAAGAAGGAATCGACTTCGATGAAGCTTTTGTACCTGCTGCTAGGATCAAAATAATTAGGTTGATTATTGGTCTAGCAAACATGAACAACTTGTAGATGTGTCAGATGGACGTGGACTGCGCATTCCTTAATGACCCATTAGAAGAAGAAGTTTATGTTGCACAAACAGATGGGTTTGTGAAACATGGCGAAGAAAGAAAGGTGTACAGGCTGCATAAAGCCCTGTACGGACTTAAACAAGCTCCAAGAGCTTGGAACAAGAATATGGATGACTTTCTAAGGGAGAAGGAATTTATGAAGTGCAAATCTGAACATGGAGTATATGTAAGAAGAAGTAAGAGTGAATTGCTTATAATATGCCTCTATGTGGATGACTTATTGATAATAGGTAGCTGCAAGAAGGAGATCGAACACTTCAAAGGTGATCTCAACAAGGAATTTGAAATGTCAGATCTGGGTGACATTTCATATTTCCTTGGCATCGAATTCTATAAGAGCGGTAGAGGTTTGATGATGCATCAAAGAAGGTATGCAGGCGATATACTCAAGATATTTGAGATGCAAGATTGCAACCCCACTTCGACTCCAGCTGAGCCCAGATTACAACTGTCGAAAGATTCAGATGAAGATGATGTCAACCAAATCCAATATAGAAGACTTATTGGGTTACTTCTATACCTTTGTCACACAAGGCCTGACTTAGCATACAATGTAGGTATGGTGGTGAGTAGATTCATGCAGAAGGCAAAGGTATCACATCTAGCAGTGGCGGAGAGGATACTAAGATATCTGAAAGGATTTCTCGACTACGACATTTTTTTCCTGCAACTGATGAAGGAAAAGAATGCAAACTAGTGGGATACACCGATTCAAGCTGGTGTAGTGATGTTGAGGATCGAAAATCCACGGTTGGCTATGTGTTTATGCTAGGTGGTGCACAAGTTGCTTGGAGTTCGAGAAAAGAGACAATAGTGGCATTATCGTCCTGTGAAGCAGAATACATAGCTGATTCTCTTTATGTATGTCAAGCAACTTGGATGGTGAATCTGGTCGAAGAGATAACAACGAAGAGTCACAGAGCAATTACCATGAAGATAAACAACATGTCAGCTATCAATTTGGAGAAGAATCCGATAGCACATGGTCGAAGCAAGCAAATCAAAATGAGGTTTCATTATCTTCAAGAGCGGGTAGCAGATAGGAAGATGAATGTGGAACAATGCAGAACTGAGAATCAGATTGCAGACATCATGACGAATGGAGTGAAGGTCGAAGTGTTCAAAAGACTAAGAGCTATGATGAATGTAGATAACTTAAACATAACGAATTAGGTGGTGTATTGAATTGTAATTCCTTGTGTATAAGTAGGTTGCTCGACATAAGAAAGGAAATGTCAAACCACCTAGTGTGTTGAGTTGTGTTAGTTTGTCGAAGTGTCGAAGCATGTTGCTTCACACCGAATTTTATAGTGTTAGCTATTTTAGGATTTTATAGTTTTGGGATTTGGCTTGGGGTCCAAGTTAACCTAAATCTATAAATAGAGAGAGTAACCCTTATTCTTATAATGAAGTGAATGTTGTATTCATAACATTGTATTCACAGAATTTTGCAATTGCAAAGTGAATAAGAAGTTTTCCACAGTTTGTGGGCATAAAGAAACTCTGCAGAATTTAATTCTTCTTCTCCTTCATCATTATTTACTTTCTTTATTTTTCCATTGTTCTTCTCTTTTCATTGTTATTGTGTGGGTGATAACAATCTTATTTATCAAGATTGGTTGAAATTCTCCATAGGTTGTGGTGGATTTCTAACATCCCGATACTTGTACTTCACAATTTTAGAAGTACCCATATTTCAGAGCCACACACATCTTATACACATAAACATATGAAAAAAATTAAAAAAATAGAAAATAAATACTATCACTTTGAATTAGTTAAATGAGTATTGCAGAAAATAGAAGAACTAAATGTCCATTATTTTTATTCTTGTAACATGTATTTTAATGTATATCTGATGAGTAAAGAGTAAACGTATACAATATTTAAAATATGAACTATCATCAGTAATAGATGAATACGGGGTTGTGTATAAAAAATTATCTATTTTTCTAGAAGATGTAAAAAAAATAATGAAATAGTGGGTGAAAAATAAAAAAGAAGAAGATATGGTTGTTTCAAAGAAAGTTGGAATAAATTAACGGCATGATTCAGTAACCGGTCAGTGAAATATAGCATTCAATTTCAAAATAATTTACAATTAACCAATATTAATAATTGTGAAAGGCCAATAATGAAAAGAAAAAGAGCTAATCAAAATCCTCTATTTTCTTTATTAATAATTATAGATTACAGAAGTTGTAACGCATATGTGAGGAGGAAAAATGAGAATCATACATCTTGAGAGGGAGGAAAGAAAGATAAAAACTGAAATTTTTTCCATGTTTAATGGAGTATATACATTGCAAGAAAAAGATACAATTTGCAGACTTTGATTTTATAAAAGAAATGAGCATGCACTTGTTGCATTGAAGTACTTAAGGTAGCATTTGAAGTAGTTAATGTTTACTTAAAAGATATGGTTATTTTTTTGAGATATTGGATCGAACTCTAGTATGATCGAAGGGTAGCTTCTTGGTTCGATAATTCGACATGACCTTAGCATGTCATCGAAGTTTGTTTACATGTTGTAGTCAAAGTATGCTAGGATTGTTAGAATGTCGAATTGAGCCTGTTTGTTATGCTCAATTGTTTAAGTTACTTTGTTCTCTAAGTTAGCTTGTGTATAAAATCCCATTAGGTTAGTGTGTTAGTTTTCTTATAAATAACATACTAGTATTTCATCATTGTATAATGTAAATCCTAATTAGGGCGAGAGATGCTATTTTCTATTTTGTAACACTTGTAATCTTGTTTCAAAGAGAAAGTAAAAAATAGTAGTTTATAACCAATTTCATCGTGTTCTTATTGTTTTCTTCTTTTCTACCCTTGTGGGTTTCTTACTGATTGGTGTGGTGAGCATGGAGAAGATGTCGTCAACAAAGTATGAGATTCAAAAGTTCACCGGAATGAACGATTTCGGTATTTGGCACTTGAAGATGAAAGCCCTACGGGTTCAACAGGGATGTTTAGAAGCGTTGAAGGGAGCCGCATCCATGGACGCTGTGCTAAAGGATAAAAAAAGAACATGGTAGAGAAATCCCACAACTCCGTCTTATTGAGCCTTGGTGATAAGGTTTTTCGACGGGTTTCGAAGGAGACGACAGTGTCGAGCCTTTGAGAGAAATTCGAAAGCTTGTACATGACCAAATCATTGATCAATCGCCTCTACCTGAAGCAAGCTCTTTATTCATCAAGATGAGTGAAGACAAAGTTCTGGCTGAAGAGTTTGATATGTTCAACAAGTTGATTCTTGATCTTGAAAATGTCGATGTAAAAATCGAGGATGAAGATCAAGCAATGTTATTGTTGTGTGCTTTGACCAAAAGACATGCTCACTTCAAAGAAACACTCTTGTATGGAAGAGAGTCTCCGACTTATGAAAAAGTTCAATCAGTTTTGTACTATAAGGATTTAAACAAACGAAAATAGCACATGCCATCTTTGACTGGTGAAGTTCTGTCGGTTAAGGCGAAATTCACAAAGAGAGATGGCAAGTTCGACAAGAAGAAAGGTAAAAGTCAACATAAGGCTTATAGTGGTGATGCATCTGGTATTACGATGTTATCAATGTAAGAAGGAGGGTCATACAAGAAAAGTGTACCCTGAACGCCTGAAAGATCATGGAGGTAAGGATAATGGCAACACAACCATTGTTCAAGATGATTTCGACTCATCTGACGTTCTTGTGGTTTCAAGCGACAACTCAAGTAAATAGTGGATTATGGATTCAGGTTGCACTTGGCACACGACTCAAATTAAAGACTTGTTCGAGGAACTATGTGATCAAGATGGTGAATTTGTATTGCTTGGAAACAATAAAGCTTGCAAGATTGCAAGTGTTGGATCTGTGAGATTCAAGCTCCATGATCAGTCAATAAGGTTGTTGACTGAAGTCAGGTATGTACCTGATTTGAAGAGAAAATTGATTTCTCTTGGTGAATTTGACAAGAAATGATATGTTTTCTAAGGAGAGAAAAGTATTCTAAAAGTCATGAAGGGGTCGAAGGAAGTATTAAGAGGCGTGAAGAAACAAGACTTGTATACCCTTGAGGCTGGAGTTGTCAGTGGTTATGCAGATGTTACATCCACGAAACCTTTATCGAAGACAAAAATTTGGCACATGAGATTGGGCCATGTCAGTGAAAGGGGTTTGGTCGAATTAGGGAAAAAAATCTACTTGGTGAAGACAAAGTCGAAAAGATGAAGTCTTGTGAACGTTGTGTACTTGGAAAATCTTGCAGAGTGAAGTTCAATAAAGGAAAAAAAAACACATGGATCCCTTGATTACATCTATGTTGATCTTTGGGGGACTGCGAGGTGTCCATTATATTCAGGAGCAAGGTATTTTCTATCCATAGTTGATGATTATTCCAGAAATTTATAGGTATTCATCTAGAAGATAAGGATGAAACTTTTGAGAACTTCAAATGTTGGAAGACTCTGGTCGAAAATCAGACTGGCAGGAAGGTCAAGAGGCTGAGAACCAACAATGGCCTTGAATTTTGCAATAAGGCGTTCAATAGTTTTTGTGTAGCCTCTGGTATTGCAAGGCACATAACTACTACAGGTACTCCTCAACAAAATGGTTTGGCTGGTGGAAGGTTTAATCAAACCATTTTAGAAAGAGTTAGATGTATGTTGACTAGTATTTGGTTAAAGAAAGTGCTTTAGGCATAGGCTATTTTGATAACAAATATCTGATAAACAAATGTCCTTCGATTGTGTTAGATATAAAGACACCTGAAGAAATTTGGTCGGAACATCAACCAGATCTCAACAAACTTAGAGTATTTGGTTACATAGCCTATGCTCACATTAGGAAGACAAGGTCGAACCTAGAGCTCTGAGATGCATGTTCATGGGATACCCTGAAGGAGTCAAAGCTTATAAGTTATGGTGCCTAGAGCTAGGTAACAGGAGGTGTATCACCAGTCGAGATATGATTTTCAATGAAGCTGAGATGGCTTTCAAGAAAACGAATGACGTTAGTCGAACTGCACGGATATCTGAAGAAGAGATTCCTGTTGAGGCGGAGCATGTGGATGTTGAATTGCATATCCCGGATAAAGTTGAAGAAGAAGCACACAATGATGAAGATACTGAGGAAGATTAGAAAACTCTCGATGACTACCTGATGGCAATAGATAAACCGAGAAGAGTCATCAAGCCACCTCAAAGACTTGGGTATGCAAATCTCATAGCTTATGCCTTAATCTCTGCAAGTGAGGTTCTAGATGAAAAACCTAGATACTATAAGGAAGTTATGAGGAGTCGAAATAAGACTGAATGGATGAAAGCCATGGATGATGAGATGAAATCTCTTCATGATAACCACACTTGGTAACTGATCAAGAAACCTACTGGAGCCAGCTATAAGTGGATTTTCAAAGTTAAGGAAGGAATTGAAGGAGTGACGTCGAAGAGATATCATGCAAGATTGGTTGCAAGGGGTTTCACTCCGAAAGAAGGTGTCGACTTTAATGACGTGTTCTCTCCTATTGTGAAGCACAAGTCCATTCGAATCTTACTTTCCATAGTGGTACAATTCAAATGTTAATCTTATTTTGTATAATTTTAATGGATTTTGTTTTTTCTTTATCTTAACTTTTTATGTATTTTATAGATTATCTGGTTAACATAAAATAAAGCAAACTAATGAAGATTTTTTTTTGTATTTTTCGATCATCTTTTATAAATTAAATAAATAAATGAATTAACCGAATAAAAAATTTAAATACAGAACAATAAACAAAGAAATAAAATCGTTAGGTTAAAAATTAAAACACTAAAAAATAAGATTAACATTTAAATAAACAACAATGAAATAATAAAAATTGAAAGTGTGTGAAGATTAAAGGAGGTGAAGTAGATCTACTCATGGGCCTAAGGCCCATTTCTCACACAAACTCTAATATATAATAATATATAAAGGGCATATATATATATATATATATATATATATATATATATATATATATATATATATATATATATATATATATATATATATATATATATATATATATATATATATATATATATATATATATATATATATATAAACATGTTTTTGGTATATTTTTTTTCCTTCCAAATATATCCTTTTTAATTTTATTTTAAGTTTTAACTTCTCTTTCCCACAAACGGCAGTTATACAATGGTTTATTATTTTTCATATTATTATCTTTAAGTATTTTATAAATAATTAAAAATAAAAATAAAAATAAATAAAAATATAATATGATTTATATTTTATGCGAATCAGTATTTGAGAAAGCGGATAGACGGACACTCACGTGTCCGTCTGGACGCTAGTTAATATATAAAGGGAATACTTTGTTTTGGTGTAACCTTCTTTTCTATCAATTTTACCTTTATTTTATTGTGTAATTTATTTTCATTTGAAATCATTATTATTAACCTTCACATAACTTCTTACTGATAACTTTCCGATATTGTATTTTTTTGAAATTATACTTAAATATAAAATATCATTTATATCTTCATTGATGCACATTAAAAAAGCAGACAGACGGGCACAGACTAGCGTGCCCGTCTGGACGCTAGTTTAAAATAAAACAAATAGAATAATAAAATAATTTAAAAAATATAAAAAATAAAAGAATAAAAGTCAGCTTTGAGAAGGGGAAGGCGTTGCCCATTATGTTTGACCGGCCAATCCAGCTGACATGGTCTTTATTTTACTTAAAAAAATAAATGGAAAGAAAAAAAAATTACTTTCTCCTTCTCTCTTACCTTCACGATTTCTTTCTCACAAAACCATGACTTTCTCTTTTCCATTTTTCTTCACCACCAAACCTATTATTAACAATGAAAGAAAGCAACAAACGCAAGCCACCATGATTCATAGTGAGTAATAAACATACTGGTAGGTGCAGCAGTGTGAGCGGTGGATTCGTCACTGAGAGCGTTCGTCGATGTTGTCGGAGGTTGCAATGAGAGGTTGGGTGTCGGAGGTGGTTGATCAGTGCATTTTGATACACATTCTTCTATATTTATACTTATGCATTTCCATGTTTTAGTTTGATTATTTTTCCCTTTTAATGTGTTTTTATAATTTATCTTATTTTTACACTTATTTGTTTTTCGCAGTTTATTTTCAGCATTAACAGTTTGCACGAATAAATTCATAACTGGAGCTAGGAGTATCGGATCGAGGCGTGCTACCAGTCGTTGGAAAGCTAAGAGAAAGAGATACGACTTTCATGAAGAAGTCAGAAGCTAATTCGGATTGTAGCATGGTTGAAAAATTAGGTTTATCCTAATTTTCCTATAACCTAAGCAGCCGAAAACAGTACAGGGTATCACTATTCACGAAAATTTGAAAGCTTGTACGAAGTCCATGGAGAACTAATCCCTCTGATTCGATTTGCCGTAATTCAGGTTCCAAAACTTGAGATTATTATAATGTTAATTTTAGTTTAATTCCTTTCAATGATATTTTGTGTTCTTGTATGCTTAATTCGATTGCATGAAATATATTGATTCAATTTGGTTGATTGTATGATCCTAACATAGGCACGTCACGTTTGCTTAATTCGTTTTTGTGTCTGATCAATCATATTTGCTTAATCCATGAAAACTTATCCCGTTTGCTTAATTCGGACAATAGGATCATACATCTCACAAACTTCACTGCGCTTGTCATTGAGTTTGTATCCAAATAGGAATAGACAATCCGCTTAGGATATTAAAATTATATTAATCGATGATAGTAGGAACTGAATCGGTAGATTGAATTATTTCATAATCACTATTTCATAACAGCTTATTTCAAGAATTGCTTTTAATAATCACTTTTTCTTAATAGAACACCAAACCAAACAACCCCCCTTAATTCGATTTGCCTTTGGATAATAATAATCAAGAATCTTTGTGAGAACGATATCCAAGTTAAAATTGTCGCCGTACTACGTTTTTGAAAAACACTCGTTTTCACCCGCACACGGCAGCGGATCAGTGGTGTAGTCGTGAGTTTCACGGAGGATGGTATGGCTATTGGACTCAGAGGTAAGTTTCAGTTTGGTTTTCGTTTCGTTATTACTCTACTTTGATTTCCGATTCAGTTCGGATTTTGTTTGAATGTTTGTTTTGATTCGATTCTATTTCTGATTCAATTTGTTTTTTACTTTTCCACTCGGTTTGGGTTTTACCTTGACGCTTTTCGATTTCTCTCGGTCCCGGATTAGTTTGAATTTTGGTTTGATTTTTGATGCGGTTCAGTTTTGATTTGGCACTATTTTGGAATTTTGATATTGGTTTCGAATTGATTATGTATTAATTTTCTACCGGGGTTGTTTCTAATGTATATTTTTTTTTAGATTCGGTGTTGTTTAAGTTCAATTGGAATTGTGGATTACACCCAAAGTGTGGTGTCAGATTTTTACAGAGGTATAAACTTAGATTTGAAAGAGGGTATTGTTTGGATTTGAATTTGTTTGTGTCTACGAAGTCCGGATTCGGACACAGACAGAGGACACGACACAGACACGGACACGAGAATCCCGCTAATATAAAAATCATAGGACACATACACGGCTATATATATTTTATATATTAATATATTAATGTAATTTATGGACAAAATTTATAAAAAGTTTAAAATGAGAAGTAAAATTTATGTTTATTTAAGATAAAACAATTAAAAATTCTTTTAACACTTTCAAACAAATTTCAAATTTTAAAATGATAATTGATATTCATATATACCTTGTTTTTAAGGTAAAGAAGTGGAATATGAAAGTTAAAATTTTTTTTTTTTTTTTTAATTTTGAATTTGTTTGAATTGGGCTTCTTTTTTATAAAAAAATTCTGGAATTTTTTGAATTAGACCGTGTCCTTTATTTTAAATAAGGTGT
This sequence comes from Lathyrus oleraceus, assembly GCF_024323335.1. Lineage (NCBI taxonomy): Eukaryota > Viridiplantae > Streptophyta > Magnoliopsida > Fabales > Fabaceae > Lathyrus > Lathyrus oleraceus. Next base: position 382,183,284 of record NC_066579.1, on the reverse strand, counting down.
CGTATCCATATCCGCAGCAATTAATTTTTTTTATTCGTTGAACACTTCAAAAACATGTCTGATATGTGTCATACGCGTGTCGGTGTCCGACACGGTGACACGCCGTGTGAATAGCGTGTCAGAGCTTCATAGGTTTGTGTTGAATTTTTGTACAATATTTTTTGTTTCAAACAGAGGTTGATTTTATATATTACAAGATATTGATTTTTTTATTTGAATCTTGTTCTCGTTTGGTTTTACACTGTTTGTGGATTTCAACTTATTACTTGGTTATAATTTTTTTCAAAATTGGTTATTTCAACCGGTGTGCAATACAACCATATAGAGAGAGTTATTACAAATATGTGAGCTTATGCTAAAATCAATTTTGTTTATTTATTTAGAGAGAAAATATATCACAAGCAATATACAACCAATGCACACAACAAGTAAAAAAAGCACAGAGAGATTACCAATCCGTAAGTTATCGGAGGAAGAAACCCACAAAGTAAGCTTCGTCCTCTCTCTTCCTCTTATTTCTTTATCCTTCTTCTTTTAATTGTTTCTTTTTCTCTTTCTACAGGATTTCTTTGGGATGTAGGTTAAACTCAAAGACTTTGAAGCTTCGATGTGAAGTTTCACAACTTTTTCAAACAGAGCTCTATGTATGGTGAAAGATTATGATTATTGTAGTTTTTTTAGGTTTTTTCAGATGATTTGTCATTCTCATGGCAGATCCTTTTATATATTTGAATTAGGGTTTGAATTGAATGAGATTGATTCACATTGGGCATTGTTATATTGTAATTTTTTTTTTATTTGTATCTTTGAAACAAGTTTGAAATGTAACTGAATTTCTATAGTGAAAAAGTTTGATATGTGTTAATTGTTTTAGATTTGATCCAACTTTGATGGTGTTTTCTGATTTGTGACCTTTATAGACTATTAGGTTTATTCCTAGTGTTTGACCAAATTCATTCTTAAAATACAATTGAAATTATAACCAAAATAATACTAATAATAGTTTGTTAATAATAATCATACTAATAATCTACTAATAACAATAATCACAATAATCTACTAGTAAGTAATAATCTAAATAATCTAATAATAAATAATAATCTAACAAATGATAATTCTAATCAATAGTCTACTAATTAAAATTTTCTAAATAAGTTAAAGATAATGCTTAATACTAATGATACTATTTTTTTATTCTTTTTGGATTAAAATGCATTAAAATAAATAAATAAAATAATAATTATTAAAAAATGTTTAATATAAAAAATGAAAATTGAAATAAAAAATAAAAAATAAACTTTTATTTTATTTTAAACATAATGCAAATAAAAGTAAAATACAAAAAAGAGAAAACTCTAAAATTGGGAAATGTGGGATATTTAAACCCGGGACCTCATGCTTAATACGCTCACTACACTATCAAGTGTGTCATCTCATTCATTTGAAATGAAATACTCTTTAAAACTTTGCAAAAGGAAAATTGTCAAAATTTTGGGTATGACACACACTATTGTGAAAAACCCAAAATGCCTCACAAATATGGAAATGTATTTTCGGATGCACCAAAACATTAGAAAAATATTTGGAACTATATTTTCGGAAACTGTTGTGTTTCACAAACCATAAACAGATGCAGAAAACTAATATAAATTAACATCAATCATTGTTATGACATACATTAAAAATGTAACATTACATAGATAATTATTAACGCAAATCTAACATTATATTTCACGATCAAGTGATGGTTTATGATGTTTCATCATCTTTAGAATAACTTTGGCCGATCTCGCAACCTTCACATCCATCTCGATCAAAACTTTTTTTTCATAACAGTGAAATGTACTCCATATAACATTTAAAATTGTAACTCTATTCAACTCAAACTTATTGAACTGTATCTTCCTTTTGTTATCAATCGAGGGTGAACAATAATAGAGCTTCATAACTCTTCGATTATCCGGGTAGCACAACAAATTCTCTTGTGTGGGTTTTAGATCGATAAGACGAGTGATATCTATGAATCTACATTCAAGAGCAGGTCTATCACCATTGAAATAGACAAAAGCAAAATAGGAATATTGAGATATTTTATGTGTGTTTAAGCTAACAAAATAAGGGGTATCCGTATTTATACAAGTTTTAGATCAACATGGACCTTAGAAACTCAATCCTATCTCAAAAGAAATTCTAGAGATGTACTTCCGAATACACCCTGTTTCGTTTGTAAAATCAGGGTGTATAAGGAAATGTAGTTTTGAATTCTATCAGAACCATTATATGACCTTCTGATTACAATGCAAAACCCCAAATTGGCAGCCTGTATGCGATCTATTGAATCATATGTTCACGAATAACAAACTTCTATTCATTTGTAAATTGTTTACCAACATCTACCTTGACATCAATTGGTTTAACATTTGTAGACACAATAGATTTGGGGACAACATCAGAGTGCACCATATCTAAGGAAAATCATAACATAAAAAAATATAAAAAAATAACCAAAGGCAACACTGAACTAATCCATAAATACAATGGCATTCAAAAATGATAAGGAAATACATTTTCGGATGTAAAAGTCATTTTTTTCATACAAAAAACTGTTGAAAATATAATTCTTTGTGTCAAAGCACATTTTTGACAGAGTTTGTTGTTGTCGAAATGCTATGTGTGTCAAATTGTATAGCTGTCGTGATGTCGACAAAATTTTACTTAGCTTTATTTTATATTTTAGATCAGTTAGTCAGGTTAGTTGAAGATTGCTTGGTGTGCAGGAAATCTTAACCTATAAGTAGGGAGGTCCCCTTATCATTAATTGTAACACACAACACAATGATTGTAGTTGCATAGTTGAATACAATTTCAGTGTGAAAAACAGAGAAGTTTCTCTGCAGAAATACTTATTTTTCTTCCTTTTTTCTCAAACGCCCTAATTTCCCTTTCTTCCCCAATTCATCTTTTCTTCTACAATAATCATTGTGCAGCAGAATAATCTTGCAACCAAGGTTGATTGATTCACTCGAGTGAAGAGTGAAGAACAAAAAGAGTAATCAATCAGAAAGACTGATTCTTGTTCATCAAGATTTGATTCAGAATTTTCCATGGGTTTGGTGAAATTCCACATTAGGAGTTTTATGTATTTTTAACATCTGGTATCTAGAGCACTGGCTGTGTGATTCTTGAGAAGCATAACACAATGAATCATCCGAACAAGCATTTTCTGGCGAGTCTCCCAACTCTGAAGAATTAGAATTACAAGAATTAGTGCAAGTAGATAAAGATTGTTTTTTGCTATCAAGATCTTTAGGATATTGTGAAGAAGGGAATGACACCACTTGCAGAAAATGCGACAGATGAAGAAAAGGTTGCAAACAAAGAATTGAAGAAGAAAAGGTCAGTGATGTTGAATTAGCAAAAGAAGCATGGGAAATTCTAGAGAAATCATTTGGAGGGGATGAAAAGATGAAAGAGGTGAGGTTACAAACTCACAAAAGAATGTATAAACAACTTCAGATGGAAGAAAGTGAAATCATAACTAATGTTTTCATTAGGGTAACTGGTGAATCAAATCAAGGTATGTGGAGAAGTGTTGACATCAAGATTAGTTGTTTCAAAGATCTTGAGGTCATTGGCTCCAACTTCGACCACGTGGTAGTAGCCATAGAAGAGTCGAAAGATCTGTCAACATTGACAAAGGAGGAGCTTCAAGGGACATTTGAATTTCAGGAACAAAAGATGGTTGAAAGAGCTGCAAGCAAGTCGAAAAGTGATATGGTTTTGCAGGCGCAATCAGCAAGAGAAAAGAAAGGTAAAGGAAAATAGTTCGACAACAAAGGTAGATAAGGCTACAACAATTCGAATGGTAGAGGAAACCATCAAGAAGGAAATTCGTCGAACCAAAGAACACCCTCATACCAAAGTAACCAAAGAAGTGGCGCTGCTAGTAAAGGAAGCGGAAATGGTCGAAAACCTGACAAAAGTCACGTCTAATGACTATCTTGAAAAAAAAAGAATCAAGATAATGATGCAAAGTTTGCAAAGCATGAAGAAGAAGAGATGTTGCTGATGGTCACAACAAGAGATGAAGAAAGATTGAAGGACCAGTGGTACTTCGACTCAAGATGCTCATCACACATGACTAGTAGGACATATTGATTTGTAAACATAAAACCCTCAATGAAGAACATGGTGAAATTTTTAAATGACAATACTCTAGAAGCTGAAGGTATTAGTGATTTGTGATTATGAGGAAAGATGGTAAGAGGTCAGCAATTTCGAATGTATTATATATACTAGGCATGAAAAGTAATTTGCTCAGCATATGGCAGTTGGTCGAAAAGAACTATAAAGTGTCGATCAAAGACAAGATGATGAGAGTTCTTGAATCAGGTGGAAGGTTAATCTTGAAGGCACTTATGTCTCAGAATAGAACCTTCAGGATTGAAATTAATGTGATAGAGAACAAGTGTTTTGCAACTTCAGCTAGTAGGGTTGAATGGATATGGCTCTATAAACTTGGCCATCTCAACTTCAAAGACATCATAGATTTGAAAAGAAGAAATATGGTTTCAGGTTTACCAAAAATCAATATTCCAAATGAAGTGTGTGAGGAATGTATGCAGGAAAAGAAGCACAAGAACAACTTCGGAAAGGATGCATGAAGCAAGTCGAAGGAAATTCTTGAAATCATATACTCTGATGTATGTGGTCCTATCCAGGTGGATTCAATTGGAGGTAACAAATACTTAATCATATTCATAAATGATTTCATTCGAAAATATGGACTTACCTGATCAAGAAGAAAAGTGAAGCGATCGAGGTATTTGCCAAGTTTAAATCTATGGTCGAAAGACAAAGTGGTCGAAAACTCAAGATTTTGAGGACTGATGCTGGTGGAGAATATGTGTCGAAAGACTTCGACATATTATGCGAGAAAGAATGGATTGTGCATGAGGTGGTGCCACCATACACTCCATAGCATAATGTAACTGCATAAAGGAAAAATAGAACCATCATGAATATGGTGAGACGTATGTTGAAAGGCAAGCATTTACCTAAAGAATTATCGGTAGAAGTTGCGTCGACTGCAACATACATTTTAAATAAATGCTCGACAAAAAGGCTATAAGGAATCACGTTAGAAGAATGTTAGTCGGGTGTCAAGCCTCGCTTGAGTCATATAAAGGTATTTGGATCAATAACACATAGATATGTGCCTAATCAGTTGAGAAGAAAACTTGATGATAAGTCGAGTCAAATGATTATAATAGGATATCATTCAAATGAAGGATACAAGTTGTTCGACCTAGTGAACAAGCAAGTAGTGATCAGTAGAGACATGATCATAGATGAGCTTAAGGAATGATATTGGACTGAAAATATAAAGAAGGATTCAGTGAGAATCTTATGTGAAGAACCAACAAGTGAAGTCAAAAGAGAAGTTCGAAAAAAGAAGTCAAAGGTCAAGAAAGCACAAGAAGACCTCAAAGAACCAGATACATGCCTGCAAGGTTACAAGAATGTATGATTACATCAGATGATGTGGTCGACGATGAAGGTGAGCTGGTATCCTATGCTTTCTATGCAAATGTCGAACCAATCAATGCAAGTGAGGCATTGAAGGGTTTAAAGTGGATGAAAGCAATGAATAAGAAACTGAATTCCATCAAAGTCAACAACACTTGGTCACTTGTCGAATTGCCTCAAGGCAAGAAGGTAATTGATGTGAAATGGTTATGCAAGGTGAAGTTGAATCCCAAAGGTGAAGTAACTCGACACAAGGAAAGACTTGTTGTGAAAGGATTTCTGCAGAAAGAAGGATTCGACTTCGACAAAGTTTTTGCACCTGTTTCTAGAATCGAAACAATCAAGTTTGTTATTGGTCTAGAAAATATGAATAACTAGCATATGCGTCAGATGAGTATGAAATGTGCATTCCTGAAGGCCCCTTAGATGAAGAAGTTTATGTCGCATAACCAATTGGGTTTTTGAAACATGGCGAAGAAAGAAAGGTATACATGTTGCATAAATCCCTGTATGGACTTAAGCAAGCTCCAAGAGCTTGAAATAAGAAGATATACATCTTTATAATGGAGAATGAATTTGTGAAGTGCACAACTGAGCATGAAGTATATGTAAGAAGAATCAATAGTGAATTGCTTATACTATGTCTCTATGTCGATGATTTGTTGATAACAGGTAGTTGCAAGAAAGAGATCGAAGACTTCAAAGGTGATCTTAGCAAGGAATTCGAAATGTCTGATATGGGAAACATTTCATACTTCTTTGGCCTTGAATTCTACAAGGATAGTAGAGGCTTGATGATGCATTAAAGATGATATGCAAGCGAGATACTCAAGAGATTTGAGATGGAAGACTACAACTCGATTTCGACACTTGCTGAACCAAGACTACAACTGTCGAAAAATACAAATGAAGATGATGTCGACCTAACACAGTACATAAGACTTATTGGATCATTAAGATACCTTTGTCGCACAAGGCTTGATCTATCATACAATGTGGGTGTGGTGAGTAAATTCATGCAGAAGTCAAATGTATCACATCTAGCAGCGACAAAGAGGATAATAAGGTATCTGAAAGGAACTCTCGACTATGGCATTACATTTCCTGCAATTGATGAAGGAAAAGAATGCAAGCTAGTGGATTACACTAACCCAAGTTGGTGTAGTGATGTCGAGGAAAGAAAATCCATAGTTGATATGTGTTTACGCTAGGTGGTGCACTAGTGGGTTAGACGCAATGAATTAGGTGGTGTGTTAAAAGTATAATTCTTTGTGTCAAAACAACATTTTGGACAAAGTTTATTGTTGTCGAAATGCTATTTGTGTCGAATTGTATAGATGTCGAAATGTCGATAAAATTTTACTTAGCTTTATTTGTTATTTTAGTTGAGTTAGTTAGGTTAGTTGGAGATTGCTTGATGTGCAAGCAATCTCAACCTATAAGTACGGATGTCCCCTATCATTGATTGTAACACACAACACAACGATTGCAGTTGCATAGTTGAATAAAATTTCAGTGTGAAAAGTAAAGAAGTTTCTTTGCATAAATACTTATTCTACTTCCTCGTTTCTCAAAAGCCCTAATTTCCCTTTCTTCCCCTATTCATCTTTTCTTCTTAAATAATCATTATGCAACAGAATAATCTTGCAACCAAGACTGGTTGATTCACCCGTGTGAAGAGTGAAGAACAAGAGGAGTAATCAATCAAAAAGACTGATTTTTGTTCATCAAGATTTGATTCGAAATTCTCCATAGGTTTGGTGAAATTTCATATTGAGAATTTGACGTATTTCCAACAAAAAATAGATTATATGAAGTAATGAGGAAGGAAATATATGTATATTACCTTAAATTCTAACTTTTTCCCCTCTTTTTGATGTGAAAAAAATAGAGAAATGTTGTTTTTGAAGTATACAAGTTGATTGAGTGTGGAAGGAGGTTTTGACAAGGTTTGAAGAATAAATGGTCGTATGATCATGAGTGAAACAAACATGCAAGGTGATGTTTTATTAAATTTTTCGATTGACAAATCTGCAATTGCACTTCCGTATTTGTCATTGAATTCTGAAATTAACAAAATCATTATAGGGGTGAGTCCAAATATACACTTTCAAACTAATTTTTGAAAAAAAAATAAGAGTGTGTCTCACTTAAAACATATTTTAATATGAAATAGATACATCCAAAAATATATTTTCGAAATTATTCACGGATTTTCAAAAAGCGAATCTTCATCACAACACCACCTCTCTTAATTTAAATTTTGTCTTAACTTACTCGACAATTATTGCTTAAAAGATAAAACATCCGAATCTCACAATTAGCCCAAATACATATAATGGATCAAGAGACTTCATATTTACAGAATCTCTAGATCAAACCTGAATATAGATTTGTTCTTATCACTTTGTCGAACCTAAATTGAACTGCTTACGTAGAAGATTTGGAAAATGACAAACTCATAACTTCACAAGATGGAGGAAAACAACAAACTTATACGTACACCTACACCTACACTCTATATCATTTACTTTTCACACTGAAAAATTTTTCACCCTACTTTTTAACTCAACTAACCTAATTAATCACTAGTCTACACTAATTAAGCTACATTATCAATATTAAACCTATTTTGTTCTTAGTCCAAAAATAAAAAGTGCCACATGCATTATGTGAACCTTTTTAGTAAAAGTCACATTCGTTAACTACTTTTGTTGTGAGCTTTTTAGTAAAAGTCCAATAATTATCTTATTATAAATGCCTTTATATGTCAAATCTTATTATATAAATTTGATTTGAATGCATTGTTTGTGAGTTTTACATTTACATCCAGATACATTTCATCTTACTAATATTTATGAAAATATTTATGGATATTAAAATGGTCAAATAACATTAATATTCATTGAATGAATGTGTAGAAAAAAGTATGCTATATAGACATTAATAGATATCTATTTATTTATAATGTTCAAAATTTAGTCTATGTTTATGGATTTTCGGCATGATGGTAGGTAAAGAAATCCTAAAGTAAACTTTTGAGAGAAACTTTTTTTACTTAAATTTATTGATTTTGGATATGCTTTTTAAAATAAAATACTTCATTCCTTCTATGATTTTGGATATGCTTGTATATCTCTAAAATATCTTCATTTTATTTTATTTTATGTCAATGAACAAATTTATTAGTCATTGAGAATAATTTCTACAACATGTAAATCTGATTAACTACATATCTTCTTTGATTATTGTAAATTTAGTTAACTTAATGTGGATCAGAAACACTTTAGATTACAGAACATATTATATACGTGACTAAGTTTAATTAAGATCCAAGTAAACTTTATGAACAGATTTCTTGTGATAAAGAAAAAAAGCTATACCAAACTTAAGAAAAATAATGCAGAACAGTTTTATCAGTATGTTTGATCTTAAACAATTTTTTTCTTCTCTAAAAAGCATTAAACTCATACACGCAACCGTGATTACCAGAGTTTCGAGACTTATTATTAGGGTTTAAGCTAACAATATCCGACTTTTGACAAAATGAGCTATGATTTTCGACAATCTGAATCTTAAATTTTTTTTATATTAATGAATACAACTAATCAAAAGTTTAGTATTCAACATAAACTTTTGATATATGATAATATATTCAACTATTTGCACCTCCATTCCTCCTCATACTAGCCAACTCCATGGATGAATCATCTTTTTCCTTCACCATTCTCCCTTTCTCTTTCAACATCTTAACATACATTCCATAAACATAAGAACAAAATCCCCACAAACACAAAACAGTTGAAACAGCTTTCAAACCACCAAATGAATCTCTATAAACCAAAACACCACCCAACACATTCATAGACAACAATGCTGTCATACAAATTCCACCGGTTAATGAAGATGTCAAAAACACCATCCCAGCAGTTCCCATGAAACAAAACTGCCACGTCACCACATTCGCCATAACCGTCACCCAATAAACTCTACTTCCCTTGTCAAACACTTCTTCACTTTCTCTCTTCATCTCCGAAAATCCACCGTCGAATGTCATTCCCACCGTCGCTAAAACCGTCGCTGCAATCTCCATTATAAGCTGCATTTCCATCACCATTTCGTAACAATAAACTTTCTTATAAACCTTCTCCATTACTGGTAAATATAGTGCGAATAACAATCCTGCACCTATGGTGCAAAAGAATCCAATAAAGTATTCTTTTTTCGTTAGCCCTTCTGGTTTTTCGCTACTTGAGTTCAATGCAAGAATGATTGAACTTAGGGTTAAGAGAATAACACAATTGAGATTTGAAAAAGTGATTTTTTGTTTCACTATGATAGCTGAGAGAATGAGATTGAAAACAAGTTGAGAAGATAACAAAAGTGCTGAAGTTGAAACCGGAAGATAGGCAACACCCCATGAGATTAAAAGATTGTTCAACCCTAACATGATACCGACGAAAATCGATAAAGTTAACATTTTTGTAGTGAAATCAGTAAAGGGTGTTCTTTTGGTGGAGTTGAGGATATAAGGGAGAAAAATTGGGATGATTAAGAGAGGGAAACCAGCACATTGAACCCAAGTTGAAACCCATTTACTTGAACCTTTGTGGATGAAATAGTATTTAGAGAGTAAACTTGATGAGATGGAACCAACAAAGAGTAAGAGGTAGTTGATTATCAAGAGGGGCATGTACCTTTTGTTTGTGAATGATTTTTCATCTGCATGCAGGTGATTATTGTTGTTGATGATCGGTGATGGTTGATTTTGATGATGTTGTGTTTCTTCTTGATGATCAATGCATTCTATGTCAATTGTGTCGTTTTCATTGGTAGGGTTCATGGTGAGAGATTGATGATGATGATGGAGTGGTGGGGTTTGTGATCTTAGAGACATTTGATTAGGGTAAAAAATTATGTTGGATAATCATAAGCTTGTGCAATGTAGTAGTAAGATATGGTATTTATATTAAATTTTAAAATTTAATCCTTTACTTTAAGAAAGATTTTTTTTACTTTAAACAATAAAACAAAAGAATATGTTTAATAATTTTCAGATCATGTTTCCTTTAATAGAAAAAACTCCCATATATTTATGCATTCACGCGGTTTCATTTGTCTGTTTTGTTTTTAAATAGGTAGATCATATAGTAAATTTTTTTTTTTTTAAAGGATCTAACTTTTTTTTCCTAAATATTAATTTATAAATATAAATAACTTGTTTATGTTAATTTATAAATATAAATTGTTCTATCTTATCCACTCTAAAAGCAAATTAATTCAAATATATTTTTAATAAGAATTTTTATAATCAATTATAAATTTTAGAAAAAAAAAATACACTGACAATATAAAATATTTTTACATTTTCAATCAATAAGAGACATCCTTCTCGCCAAATCATATTTTTAATTTCAAAATACTATTATGACATAGCTGAATATTATAATTTTATTAGAGGATGGCGTAAAATTTACACTTGCACTACCTTTAATCTTTAAATTTTATTATATTTATTTATAAAAAATTTAGCCAAACTTATTTACAATATATAATACAAAGGTTATAATACAAGTGTTTATCAAATAAATATTTATAAATAAATTTGCATAAATTATTTTTATAAAATAAAATAAAATATATTAAAATTATTTCTATATATATATATATTATATAACTTATTTTGATAAAATATTTTAAATACACCGACCTAATTAAAAATACTAAGGTTTAATTTTGACTTATTACCTGTTAAAGATTTTATTTTGAATCTGGTCTTACCTTTATAAAAATCTATTTGATTTATTAATTTATTTAAAAATATATTTATTAGATTTTTTACATTTAATATTTTAGATTAATATTTTTTTAGAACATATACATTTTTTTCACCTTTCCGACATATTTAATGTATAGATAAACATGAATTATACACAATATAAATTAATAATTTTTATAAATTAATATAATATATAAAATTAAATATAAATAGGTCCATCTTATAGGTATAAAACTCTTTTCTTTAAGTTGTAGCTCGATTTATTTAAATTAATAAACTATTGTGTCAGATCTTTTTATCTAGATAAATCATATTTCTTATATTTATTTATTTATTATTTTTATCAAATTTTCTATTTAATGTTTATTTAATATGTTTTTAATGTTATGTATTCAACTAACTACTATTTCTAATATTTATTTACTTATTATTATTATTTTCTTAATTTTGTATACTTATTTTTTATTTAATATTATATATTATATTAATTAATATTTTATATATTTATATATTATTAGTTTTCATAAAATATCATTTCTTTGATAATTATTCAACTAACTAGCAATTGTTTCTTTGAAATTAATTAAAAATTTGTTTATTTAAAAAAAATAAACTTACTCTTTTATTATTGACTAGAATTTAATTAATTAATTTATTATTAAAAATAATAAAATATTGTTTCTTTGATAACTATTCAACTAATTAACCATTGTTTGTTTTAATTAAAAGATATTATTTATATATCCAAAAAATTTAGTCATTTTTATTTTTAATTATATCAAAACAGATATGAGAGCAACTATACATGAGTTCTTTGAGTGTAATAGGGTATATGCAACTTTAAAATGTGCCTCAGTTACTTTGATACTAAAAAGATGTTAGTGCAACAATAATGAAAGAGATGAGACCAATAGCATGTTGTACCACTCTGTATAAAATCATCTCAAAATTCCTAACAACAAGATTGAGTAAGGTGATCAATATAGTAGTGGATGAGAGTCAATCAACTTTTGTACTTGGAAAGCTAATTCATGAAAATATCTTCATTGAACATGAACTACTAAGAGGTTATAACAAAAGACATATTTCTCCTAGGTGTGCCATTCAAATGGACCTGCAAAAAGCCTATGACACACTAGAGTGGACAACACTGGAAGCTATTATGAGAGCAATGAGTTTTCCCCCAAAATTCATCAACTGGATTATGACTTGTTTTAGTACAATGCTCCTGGATACTGAAAAATATTTTGAAAAGCGGAGAGAAAGTAGAGCAAACCCAATATTGAGAGGATGCCCCTCACACAGGTAAATATCAAATTTCTGCCATGTATAGAGCACTGAGAGGAGAGAAGGAGCAGGTAGATTGGAAGAAGACACTCTTTAGCAATTATGCTCATCCAAGAGCTACTTTCACTCTTTGGTTCATTTTCATGGGAAGACTTTCCACAAAAGATAGGCTAAGGAAATTTGGGATCACAACTGATAGGGCTTGTGTGTATTATGATCATACTGAATCTATGGAGCACCTATTTTTTATTGTGAAAACACAAAGAGCATATGGAAAGACATCTTAACCTGGATTGGCTATCACAAAAATCCTGCAGGATGGAGCAGGGAGAAGAGATGGCTCATACAAGAAATCAAGAGAAAAGGTTGGAAAATAAAACTTATGAAAATTGCTATTGCTGAGAAGTGTATGAAATCTGGAGGTCAAGAAATGCAAGAGTGTTCTCTCACCAAAGTACAAAACCTGATATTAAAGACACCATTAGATATAACATAGTCAAAAGATGTGTTATGCATAGAGCTCTGAATATTCATTTTAATGCTAGTAATTTATGCAAAGATTAGAAATGTAGATCAGTTTGTGGATTTGTAGTAATTGTTGAGTTTGTAAGCTCTTTCTGGATCCAAATAGGATCAGATGTATTGACTGTTTTTTGAAAATGAAAGTATTTGATTCATATATATATATATATATATATATATATATATATATATATATATATATATATATATATATATATATATAATGTCTCTAGAAATTAAATATTAAAACTGTAATTTACTCCCATTTTTCTCTCACTAAGGTTTCACCTTTTTAGGGAAAATTTATTACTTCTATCAATAACATGGTGTTATGGATGAATTATTTCATTCCACAATTTAAAAAAATTGATCATTTTTTATTATTTATTTATATATTGAACTCGTAAAAAACTAAAGTTCCGCACACTAGTTGATATCCCTTCATACATATATTGGATAACTCAAATATATGCAATCCTAACTCCTTTCTTCTCTAAGACTTTTGATAACTCACATTTTGTGAGTTATTACAAACCTTAGCACTTGAATTTATCTTTTTAATTTAGTTATTTACTAGTTTATTTTAATGCATTTTGTTGTTTTTAAGTAGATTACAAATAGCACAATATGTGCTCTCTTTTGTGAGTTTTTATGTGTTTGCTGTTTGTGTAGAGATAACTTTTGATGAGTCTTGGTACGACAGTTCAGGAACAGGGCTTTAACCCCAAATAAAAGTGGAGATCTGGATACAATGGAAGTCACAAAGAGTATAAATTCCTAGTTTTAGGGCTTATGTGGCACCAATACGTAGAATGAAGTGCATTTGAATTAAATAGAAAAGAGATAAGAACAAGGCGCTAGAGGATAAAACTCTGCACCATAGTAAATCCACTATAGCGACCAGGTACGCAATACACCGCCTTCTGAATATTTGTGCCACTAACGTATCACAAGAAACTTTGTCTCCCACATGCTGGTTGTACCTAACTCCGCAATGATACGAAAATGAAGAATTGGAGGGAAACTTGTTGATTCCTTTGAGCCAAAATTCACAAATATCCAAAATCCCATGATGCAAGACAACATAAAACCCCTATATGGAAGTGATTATAAAAGGATCTCTTGGAGGAAATGCAAGAAAGGTTCAACATTTCAGAGAAAGAAACACTTGGAAGAAATTAGTGAAGAGAGTGAGCTGAAAAAATTAGAGATCTTCTTATTCTCATAATCTCAAGTGTATGCTACCAGTATTTTGCATGATAGAGGTCGTCTCTTGCTGATTAAAGATTGAAATAAGGCGAATAAGTTACTCTTAGATTTCCATTTCTTTTTCATTACGTGTTTACAAATGTTTAGATTAGGATCCAATGTTGATGTATGTACTAGGCTCATCGTAAGCTAAACCCTTTTATATTGAGAAATGTGAAGTTAATATGAAATAATCGTTAGTGTTAAGTGTTATGTTGTTAGTGATTTGTTTTATCATGTGTTAAACTTTCATAAATCTACTTCTTTGAATGATCAACTTAGGAAAAGATACAAGCTTGTTGCTGTGAGAGATCCAACAACAAGTGGATTTTATGATAAAAGTGATTGAAAATATTAGGATAAAGATATTCACTATATTAGCTACTTTAGACATAAAGAGCTACAATCATAGAGGACATTCAGAATACAACTAGACATGCATCAAACTTATAAGCGAGGTTTAAAGATTTATCCCCTTGCTTTACTATATATGTTTCTGATGTTGTACAGATACACCATAAGATCACTTTTTGACCTCTTCTGGCACGACATAACACATCATGTATACATATTAGACAAGTTATATTAATGGATCATTTCCCAACATGCTCTCCAATATTGACTTCATTTTATTCGTATTAACTATTTTTACCGTTGTTTATTCCAAAATTGAATTTGTGACAACCATCAACTATTATTATTTTCTCTAATGATCATTTACAAAAGATAGTTTTACAAAATCAACCTAAGTTATTTTCCACTCCCTGTGGGTTGGACACCCTTACTATTCTATCACTTACTACATTAAAATACATGTATACTTGCATATGACATCACACATTTTTAAGCAACACATTTTTGATGGAGTTTTCGGGGAGTGTATCAAGAATAACATTTTGATTTTGCATAAAAACACTATTTCTTTTTATTAAACAAGCATTTGAGCTTATGACATTTTTTGTACTATGGTGACACAACAAATGCTTAGCTGTTGCACGTGCAGGTTTTTAAATCCAGTCTACAGAGGAGATCCTGAACCTGAAAGAACATTCAGATTTCTTAGAAGATTTCAAGTTACTGGGAACTTACCAGGAAGTCCTCCTATTTTTTCTTAGTTTTGACTTAATAAAGGAACCAATTGAAGGATAACGATTCATGGAAAATAATGACATCATTTTCATTGTCAATGTTAGGGCAAGAAACATTAGGGATTATGTTGTATTTGATCCGAATGCCATGAGCACGAGAACCATTCAACTAGAGATCATTGTGGCTCAGTTTGAGTTTAAATCAATGATGTTTCAAATGTTGCAAGCCATTGGTCAATACTCAAACGCTGCAAATGAAGACCCACATATATAGTTAAGGCAATTTCTGGAGGTTGCAAGTAACTTTAAGATTCCTGGCATAACAGATGATGCATTCAGGTTAAGGATATTTCCATATTCTCTAAGGGATAGAGCCAAGAGTTGGTTGAACTCTATAGAGCCCAATTCCATAGCCACATGGAATGCCTTAGCTGAAACATTTTTAGCTAAGTATTTTCCTTCTGTCAAGAACGCTAAGATGAGGAATGAAATTACTTCATTTAGACAAGGAGATGATGAATCCTTATTTGATGTTTGAGAAATATTCAAAGAGTTATTAAGGTAATGTCCCCACCATGGTATACCATTCTGTAGCCAACTAGAAATATTCTACAACGGATTGATCCCATCTTCAAGAAATATGCTTGATGAATCTAGTGATGGATATTTTCTATCTAAGTATTATGAAGAAGGGTACAAATTGATTAAAAGTATTACGACTAACACCTACCAATGGCCAATTACAAGAGCTATTGTTGTCTCAACTCAACAGAAGTAAGTTGGTGTTCATGAAGTCACAGAAACCACGAATCTTGTTGATCAAGTGGCTAAGATTCTCCAAATGATGAAAAATATGTTGAGGAGTCATGACGTGTCAGTAGTCGAACCTTTCAAGGTTGTAACTAACATATCAGAGGTTGCTTATGTTTATTATAGGGGAGCTTATTTATTTGAAGATTGCTCAGTAAATCCTATTTCTGTTAACTATGTGGGAAACAAAAAGTACAACAACACAGACAATCTTGGGTGGCGTAATCATCAAAACTTCTCATGGAGGAATAGTCAAAACTAACTTAAACCTCAAGCACCACAAGTTCCACCTGGATTTTCTGCAGCAAACTATGTTGTGGCTAATTAAGGGAATAACCAGCTGGAAAATTATTTGAAGTCCTTCATACAAGAAACCAAGAACCAGTTTCAAGCTCAATGTGTAAGAATTAAGAACATGGAGAGTCAATTTTGGAAGATTGCTTGATCACTTAAGTCAAGTACTATGAGAGCACTTTCAAGGTTCACTAAAACTCTAGAATTTACCTCTACATCCGAGAGTATTGAAACATGCAAGGTTATCAAGTTAATAAGTGGAAAAGAATGTGAGTTATCAACATCAATAAGGGAAGAACCACCAATAGAAAATCTAAATATCCCTGACACTTTAGGAGTGGAAGTGTCTGAGTCTACTGAAGCTACACCTTTGGTGGAACCTATTTGGGAGAATGTAAAAAAGGAGCAATGCACTATGAAAACTTTTGGCATGACTTCAAATCCTGAAAAGAAACCAATTGACATGCTAGAGGTTGGCAGAACACCTAGATTTGTTTAAGAAAGGCCACCACCTCATTTTCCTCAAAGACTCAGAAAGGCTAAAGAAAATCAGCAGTTTGGAAAGTTCATTGAAATTCTGAAGTAGCTTTATATCAACATGCCATTTATTGAAGGCATTCAAAAAATGCCAAACCATTCCAAACTTATGAAGGATGTTCTTACTAAAAGGAAGAGAGTGGGTGAATTTGTTACTATGGCCTTAACTCAAGAGTGCACTCAACTTGTTTAAGGGAAACTTCCTCCTAAGTTGGAATACCCTAGAAGTTTTACTATACCATATAACATATGAGATTCTTTTTGTGGAAGGGAACTATGTGATCTTGTGGCAAGCTAACCACATGCCTTTATCTATCTTCAATAAGTTGGGTATTTGAGTTGCCAGACCAACAATTATCACCCTTTAACTAGCTGACCAAAGCATTTGCTACCCCCAAGGGAAAATTAAAGATGTGTTAGTAAGGGCTGGTAAGTTTGTATTTCCAACATATTTCATCATTATGGATTTTAGTGTTGATATAGAAACTCTCGTCATGTTTGGAAAACCCTTTCTTTATTTGGCAAGGGCATTGCTAAATATGGAAAGAAGAGAGTTGACTATGAGAGTCAATGGACAACAAGTAGTATTCAATGCATTGAAGTATCTAAGAGATGGGGGGGGGGGGGGATTGTGATGTTCATAAAATCATGGTTTTAAAAGACTTTGGAAAATAAAATAAGAGTTTAAAAACATTTTAAAAAACTTAGCAACAGAAAAATAAAAGAGAATAAAATAAAATGCGAGAAGTAAAGAGTTTGAGGGAAAAAGAGGAACACCAGAAGATATACATGTTTAGTCAAAAACAACTTATTCTTGTCCCTAAGAATTAATCCAGAGAGTTCCCAATAAATTTTGAGAGCTTTTAGTAGGAAAGACTCACGAACCCCTTTGTACAAGGAAATGATTGTTAACCTCCAACCAAATATTAGAAGACTTCGCAATATATTAGTTTGAGTCTTATCTTCCAAATGGTGAATCCAGGAAGCCAGTCCTTTCTTTAGAAATGAGGACCTCAGAGCGGTTAGTCTTCAAGTTCCTAAATCTTGGAAGCTTTTACACAGGTTGAGCTCACAAACCTAAACCTTGGTTTTACACAGGATAACTGATCAACCGCCAATTCTCCTTGTTTTCTAACACTCATTCGACACCTTTGTAAAGAATCGACAACACATTAGTCACTTATTTTATTGTTTTGTTGCGTTATTTATATGGTTGATATTGTTGTCTCTATTTATGGAGCACATATTATATGCATCATCATACTCCATTTTATGTCCTTTTGTGGTAGTTCTTTTGGTTTCAGGTATAAACAAGTGCACCAGAGGGATAGACAGGCAAAACAGGCATTCTGGGCCCGACAGAAGAAGAAAAATGGACCTACAGTATCCCTTACACGGCCACCCATGTTGGCCAACACGGGCCGTGTCCGGAGAGAAGTTTGGGAAATGGAAAATAAGGAGCTAACACAGCCGCCCGTGTCAGCCTCCCTGAAGGGCGTGTCACAGCATAATTGTGCCCAGAGGCCAACACGGCCAGGCGTGTTGCCTGGCACGGCCAGTGTTGGCTTGGGCACTTGAATTTCCAAATTTTTGCTATTTTTGGCACGGCTTATCCCGGAGGGCATTTTGGACTTTTAGGCAAGAAAATGTGTCATCAGGAACTATTTACAGTGGATTTGAATTGGGGAAAAGAGGACTTTTTGTTGGTGTAAGCCCTAGAGGCCAATACTTTTTGGTACTTGTATCGAATTATTTATTAATAATAAAAGGCATTCTCTTTATTATGGTTGATTAATAAAGTCCCTGGAATAGATAGTCCGTTTAATGTATTAAGTGTGACTTAATCATGAGAACACATTAAACATAAGGACGCTATTCCTAAAGTATCCGTAGTCGAGCTTTAGTGTGAAGTGGGATAACGTTAAAGCATTAAGACTATTATGTTTGTAGACTGATGATCACATCTCATGGATCATGGATAAAGAGTTATCAAGTCTTAAACATAGGTATGAATATTAGGAGTAATATTTATACCGGATTGACCCGCTATGAGAATACTATATAGAAAGTTATGCAAAATGTCATAAGTTATTCTCATGGTGATAATAGTGTATACCACTCTTTGACCTGAAACCACTATGGATCCTAGATGTAGAGTCGAGTGCTTTATTGCTGATCCAACGTTGTCCGTAACTGGATAACCATAAAGACAGTTGATGGGTACTCCACAAAGCATGCTGAGGGACATGAGTGTCCTAGATGGAATTTGCCCATCCTGCGTAACAGGATAAATATCTATGGGCCCAATATTGAACTGGACAAGGGTGACACGGTCTATACCTTGTGTTCAATATAGACATAAGGGCAAAGGGGTAATTATACACATAATTATTATCACAGAAGGTTTTGTCAGATCACATGACATTTTCGTGTCTTGGGTAGCAGTGATGTGTTGCTAGATACCGCTCACTGTTTATTATGTTAAATGCGTGATTTAATATAATTGCCAACGTCACGAAAACCTACAGGGTCACACACAAAGGACGGATTGATGAGAGATAGAGTAACTAAGGAATACCGTAAGGTACGGTGCCCTTAAGTAAATTATAGAACATCGTAAGGTACGATGTACTTGAGTAGAATACGAAATATGGTAAGGTACCATGGGCTTAAGTGATTTTGGGCATATTATAAGATATGGGCCAAAATACACTTAAGTGGGCTTTTTAGCTTGAAGCCCACACAAGTGGTTCTATAAATAGAACCCTTGTGCATAAGCATTCATTGCGGTTGCATTATTTTCGTTTTCTCTCACTCTCTCTCTCTCACTCAAAGCCTTCATTCGTACCAGCTAGCACTGAGATTGAAGGAACCCGTTCGTGTGGACTGAGTAGAGACGTTGTCATCGTTCAACGTTCGTGATCACTTCGTGGATCTGCATCAAAGGTTTCGATCGTCACAAGAGGTAAATATTCTATCACTGATCATGACCATTCGTAAGGATCTCTAAAGGAGAAAATTTTAATTTCCGTTGCGTTTTGGACCGCAATTCTCCTTCACTTTTTGGGAGAGGATAGAGAATTGGAAACGATCAAGATTGAAGAAGTGATAAGAAGAGAAGAACGGGGATCCTTCAAGAGCGGACGCGATTGAAGATCAACGAAATTCAGACCTTTTTGTAATGTCTCAATTTTAGTTTGTATCTGATTTGAATAATATGATAGGCTAAACCCCCCCAATGCTAGGGGGGTGTCCCTGAATTGATCATGTAATGACTCCGATGTTTGATTTCCCTTAATATATGTTATTTGATTTCAATTTCACTGTATGATTTGCGCAATGCTTTCTTTTTGGAAAAAATTAAGATTGATGTATGGTTAACGATTAGGAGGACTACAATGGTTAAGTTTTTCATACAGTGAAACCATAGTAGAGATCACCTAGGACTAGGGATACCCTATGGTCACCGGATTAATCTTGTTAATTTAAAATGCTTGATTTCATCATAATCACCTAAGGACTTAGAGGTTAGATTGAATACCAAAGGTTTCCCTCTGAGGACTTAGGGGGAAATAATCTTAAGATCCGGTAATTGAAATAATATTCAGTATTAAGGAGATATACACTCAAAGGGTCATTACAGGAGATGTTTACACACCTTCCTTGGCATATCATATTAACTTGTGAAAATATTTATTTGTTATATTTTTCCTTACAGTGAATTCTTCAAAACCATAACTATAGCTTTTGTTCAATTGAGTGACTGTTTACCTTTATATTGTTGCGCAATCCTCGAGATCGATCTTTGGGAAACTTCCCTCTTATTACTACAACGGCGAAAATAATACACTTGCTATTTTTCCGATCAAGTTTTTGGCGCCGTTACCGGGGATTGCCAAATATAAATTTAAAAAATTATCTCAATTGAAATTTTGTTGCTCTGCAACTAAAATTTATTTACCGTACTTTGAATTTTTAGTTCGATTATATCAACTAATTTGTGCTTGATATTTGTATGCGAGGTAAGGCCTTAGCTGATTTTCCTTTTGACGCAGAAATCGAGAGAACCTTGAGGGTAAGACTCCGACAAGCTCGATTAGCCAGATTGGAATCAGACAAAGAACAACTTCCCATCCATTCAAGCTCAGATTCAGGTTCCGATAGAGAGATTGAAACTATGGTTGATGTTCCACCGCCAGCCGAAAGACTGTTGGGAGACTACGGAGGGGCTAATGCTTAAACCGGCAGATTAACTATTGTCAACCAACCAGTGAATGTGGCTAATTTCCAGGTGCACCAGAGTACCATTAATCAGCTTGAAAGGAAGCATTTTACTGGAAAAGTGAATGAAGATGCAAACAAGCATTTGCAGAGGTTTCTGACCATGAGCAACACTCTAAAAGTTGATGGTCACACTGAAGAAGCCAAGAAGTTGAGAATGTTCCTGTTTACCTTAGCGGAAGAAGCTGGAGAATGGTTTTATTCTTTACCTGCCGGTAGCATCACAACTCGGGAAGAAATGGAAAAGGCATTCCTTAATGAGTATTTTCCAACGCCAGTATTTCTGCGGAAGAGGTATGAAATTTTGAATTTTAAGCAGAAGGATGGGGAAACTTTGGGAGACACCTACAAGAGATTCAAGAGAGTCCTGGTAGCCTGCCTAACTCATAATATGGATGCAACTGAACAAATGCAGATGTTTGTGAATGGTCTTAAAATAAAGACCAAACAACTGATTGATATTGCAGCTGGTGGTTCCACAAATTTTTCAACAGCCATCGGTATTAAGAAGATCATTGAAGCTATTGCTGCCAATGAGCACATGGAGTTGTACGATAGGTGTCAAACCAAACCAGAAGGGGTGATAGATTTAAAGATGGAAACTACAAAAACCCGTATTGAAGATACTATAGCTGCTGAAGTTGAGAAAAAGCTGAAGGCGATGAATATAGGCACCCGACAGGTAGCACAGGTCCAACCAACCCCTACTGTCTGTTGTGAAATCTGTAACGGTCCACACCAAACTCTATATTGTTTTGCAATTCCTCAACAAGTGGAGGAGATCAAATTTTTGAATCAGAATAGTCCTTATTCCAACACGTACAATCCGGGTTGGAAGAATCATCCCAACTTCTCCTGGAAAGACCAAAAAGCGACCTCCCCTCAACATGGTCAGTACCAAACTCAATATCAACAACATCAGCAACAACAAATACCTAAGAAAGATGAGTGGGAGATTGCCATTGAAAAAATGGCAACTCATCATGTTCAATTTCAAGAAGAAACCCGGAACTATAAGAAAAACACCATAGTTTCCATAAAAAATCTTGAAGTCCAGATGGGTCAAATCGCTCAGCAAATAACATCAAGTTCTTAAGCACAAGGTATTCTACCTAGTGCAACTGTGCCCAATCCTAGAGAGCATCATAACCTGAGCGTTGTGACAACACGAAGTGGTAAATCTGAGGAAGTTGTTGAGGAAGTGGATGAAGAGGAAGACCAATTGATCGAAGTGGACCTTGAGATCAAAGAAAATGAAGTTGTTAGAGAAGAAGTGGTAGCACCAAAACCGGTTGTGAAAGAAACAGTCATTGAGCCCAAGCCGGTTGTTAAGCTCCCATTCCCCACGAGAAACAAGAAAAAAGGACAACATGAGAAAAATTTAGAAAAATTCTTAGATTTGTTCAAGAAGCTGGAGATTAACATTCCTTTGTTGGAGGCACTTGAACAAATGCCTACTTATACCAAGTTCATGAAGGACATCATTTTGAAGAAGCATACCACCAACACTAACCTGATCATTCTAACTAATATATTTTGCAGGGTATGAAGATTCCTATAAAGAAGGAAGATCGAGGAGCTGTCACCGTCCCATGTACTATTGGAGATATGTCATTCAACAAAGCTCTTATTGATCTGGGAGCTAATGTGAGTCTCATGCCATTATCCATTTACAAGAAGCTTCGCAATATATTAGTTTGAGTCTTATCTTCCAAATGGTGAATCCAGGAAGCCAGTCCTTTCTTTAGAAATGAGGACCTCAGAGCGGTTAGTCTTCAAGTTCCTAAATCTTGGAAGCTTTTACACAGGTTGAGCTCACAAACCTTAAACCTTGGTTTTACACAGGATAACCAATAACTTGTGAGATTTTAACACCAGGCTAATCTCAAACCTATGAAGCTTTTAATATCGGGTTGAGCTTTAACCTATCTAGGTTTTAATACCGGGATGACTAATAACCTATGAGGTTTTATCACAGGCTGATCTTCAACCTAAACTAGGACTAAATCACACACTCCCAAACCGAAGCTTTTTTATGGGTTTAGCTTCTAACCTAATCAAATTCCTAAATGGATAATATCCATACAAGGTGTATAAAAAATATTCCCTTGTTGAATTTATAATTCGATCCTTTCTAGAATTACAATTATATCATCGCTCTCAAAATGACTTTTCTCACAAAAGCACTTAGGCTAAAATATTAGTGAGAGAAAGTTAAATAAAACATGAGAGAGAGAGAGAGAAATATATATATATATATATATATATATATATATATATATATATATATATATATATATATATATATATATATATATATATAGAGAGAGAGAGAGAGAGAGAGAGAGAGAGAGAGAGAGAGAGAGAGAGAGAGAGAGAGAGAGAGAGAGAGAGAGAGAGAGAGAGAGAGAGAGAGAGAGAGAGAGAGAGAGAGAGAGAGAGAGAGAGAGAGAGAGAGAGAGAGAGAGCGAGAGAGAGAGAGAGAGAGAGAGAGAGAGAGAGAGGTTGACTCAAAAAGGAAATTCCAATAAAAGCTTTTTATGAAATTCTAATCAATTGACACATATTCATAACCGATTAGAAGTTTAAAATACAATTGATTGTAAGTTTATAAAAGGAAGGAAAAGATATCAGGTAGTTGCACATCATTAAGGTGTTGTCCAATTCACTGATGGCTCAATTTTGAACTGAGCTAATCAATTAGACAAATGCGTCACTCGATTAGATAAGTCAATTTTTTTGCCTATAGCTATTTTGGTAATTCCTAATTCATCTATCACAACTTCAATATGTGTTTGAAGATATTTTATTTGGGAAAGACACTTTAGTGCGTGTGTGTGTGCTTTAGCCATGCACTTTTACGATAAAGCCCTTATGTTTTACAAAAAGTTTCACTCACTACTAATTTAGGAGGATCCTAAGTACTTCAAGACTTTCTAGATGCTTTCTCTTTTGTGTACACTTGCTTGAGTAGCTTGAGATGTGGCTTTTAGATTACATTCCATTTTATTTCCATCATCGTATAGTCAAGTCTTATCAAACCCTAATGATTAGGTTTTCATCTTTATTCACTTAAACTTTCATGCTTGACTTATCACAAGACATTAGTTGTCATAATCAAACATTGATGTCTTTGTTAAAAGCATATCAAATGCAAAACAATATTCCATATTCTCCCACTTTTTAAAGATGATAACACATCTCTCATGGGAGGTAGTAAAAGAGAAAACACAAAAATATTTGGAGTGATTAAAGTCCCCTTGTCGCACTGTGAAAAATATTTGAGTGCATCACATGATCGAATATACAATAGAGTCGCGACTGAACTTTATTTATTCTCGAAGGAAAGGGGAAATATTGATAAAACCCAAGGGGAAGAAAAATAGGTAAGGATATCGGTTATGCAAGAGGAAGGTATTAACATCCCTCACATTCGTTATACTTAACGGGAAATATTTTATTTTGTTCTTTGCATGAATGAGTGTTACTATCTAAAGGTTACTTGTAAAAGATAAAAGGGAGAAAATAAATTTATTAATTAATATGCTCGCCAAGGATTCAAACCCTCATGTCTACATATTCTCATGGTGCAATGAGAAAATCAGAGCTCCGTAGTTTGTGGTAGAAAAATACGGATTTGTTGGTTGCTTTTAGGGAACATTTATAATCGTATCCTAGAAGTGTGTAGACATTAGCTGACTCCATCCTTGTTTCGATGCTCTAAGGTTTTGTATGACTGCTAAGGAATAGATTATAACAGTTCTTTTTATGAAATGAAAGAAAATTGTTTTGCAAAAAGTTTGTGTGATAAAAAGAAATAAATAGTTGATTAAATAGAAAAAAAGAAAGAGAACTTACTTACATTGAAAAAAATTGCTTGAATAAGGAAGGTGTTGTTGAGATGTAATGAAAGATTTGTAAAGTGGTGTTTAAATCAAAGAAGTGATAAAAGTGGTTTTTAAACTAAAAAAGAAAAGAAAGTGGTGTTTAAACCAACATGAAAATAGAGATGGTGTTTAAACCAAGAAGGAGATAGAAGTGTGGTGTTTAAGGGTGTTCGTGGGTGCGTCTCGACCCACGAACCCGCTGATCCAAACCAACCCAACTCATAAATTATTTGAACCCATTCATTTACGGGTATATCCAACCCAACCCATAACAACCCGTATAGTTTTGGTTCGGGTATCGGGTTTGAGCTTTGCAACCCGCTGACCCATTGACCCAACCTATTGATGTGGCTTTAATAATTTATTGTTATTTTAAATAAAAATATAAAATTAATATCTCACTAATAACCATAATTTTTCAAAAAAAAATATTCTCCACCAATACTACTACTAGATCAATGAGTTTATTTAATTCTAAGATTAAATGTTGTTTCTTATTTTCTTTTGTACCATTTTTAACTTATGTATTTTATGGAAATACATGCCTTGTTGAATTTTATACTATTATAAAGTGTTATGTCGTGTGGATGAATTTTATTCGATATTATATGATGTGTTTCATTGATTTTGAGTGTTATAAATGAGTATGATTGTATTAAGTTGTGTTACATTTTTTTAAAACTAACAAAAAGAATCATAATTGTTATTTATTTATTTGAAACACAACCCGCGAACCCAACTCAATTCAAGCCATTAATAAACGGGGCAGTTTAGGTCGATTTTGATAATAAAATTGCGAGTTGAATAACGGACCCAACCCATTGAAGTTTGAACGGGTTGGGTAACGGGTTAGGGCAAATTCGGTCCAACCCAATTCGCGTATACCCCTAGTGGTGTTTAAACCAAAGTTGAAGTCGAAAGAGTGGTGTTTAAACCAAAAGAGTATGAAAGTGGTGTTTGAACTAATAAAGTGGTGTTTAAACCAGCTAGAAGTAATAAAAGTTGTGTTTAAACCGAAGGAGTGGTGTCTAAACCAAAGAAGAAAATGAAAGTGGTGTTTAAACCAAGATAGTAGTTTAAACCAAAGAAGAAAATAAAAGTGGTGTTTAAACCAAGAGAGTAATTTAAACCAAATAAGAAAATGAATGTGTGGTGTTTACACCAAAGAAGGATTAGAAGTGTGGTGTTTAAACCAGAGAAGTGGGATGCAGAGATGAGTATTGTTGATGTTGATTATTGAATGTATGCGGGGAAGAAGATTTGACAGTTATTTGATTTGAATTGCACTAAAGTCTATGAATGGAGGTGAATAGTTTGAACAACTGGGTCAGACGTCTCGTATCCAAAGATATTCAGAACGAGGATAGGAATACTCCATCTCATCCCTTTTCCACTACTTAAGTCTCCTAGCGCATAATTCGCATCATAATTTACAAATGTTGAAGAAGAATCTTTTTGTTATGCTTGAATGTCCAGAGTCTTCAAAGTCTTGCATGATGTCTTTGAGCTGACTTGAGTATGAAGTCTGAACTTGAATTTGACTTGAAATCCAATGTAGTGTCAATGCAGAAGACTAATCTTATCAGGTGATCAAATGGTTTATGATCACTTGACTGGATAGGGGAAGTAGAAAAATATGGAATGATTAATTAATCACAATTGACTTTGATCAATCAATCCCTCAGGGGCATGATCAAGATATAGAAGCACATGTATTTGTTAAAGTTTAAAATCATAAAGAAATTAAAGTGTTAACATGCATATTAAAACTAGCTAATCATATGATAATCAAAATTTAATGTTAAGACAACATAAAACCCCTATATGGAAGTGATTATAAAAGGATCTCTTGGAGGAAATGCAAGAAAGGTTCAACATTTCAGAGAAAGAAACACTTGGAAGAAATTAGTGAAGAGAGTGAGCTGAAAAAATTAGAGATCTTCTTATTCTCATAATCTCAAGTGTATGCTACCAGTATTTTGCATGATAGAGGTCGTCTCCTGCTGATTAAAGATTGAAATAAGGCGAATAAGTTACTCTTAGATTTCCATTTCTTTTTCATTACGTGTTTACAAATGTTTAGATTAGGATCCAATGTTGATGTATGTACTAGGCTCATCGTAAGCTAAACCCTTTTATATTGAGAAATGTGAAGTTAATATGAAATAATCGTTAGTGTTAAGTGTTATGTTGTTAGTGATTTGTTTTATCATGTGTTAAACTTTCATAAATCTACTTCTTTGAATGATCAACTTAGGAAAAGATACAAGCTTGTTGCTGTGAGAGATCCAACAACAAGTGGATTTTATGATAAAAGTGATTGAAAATATTAGGATAAAGATATTCACTATATTAGCTACTTTAGACATAAAGAGCTACAATCATAGAGGACATTCAGAATACAACTAGACATGCATCAAACTTATAAGCGAGGTTTAAAGATTTATCCCCTTGCTTTACTATATATGTTTCTGATGTTGTACAGATACACCATAAGATCACTTTTTGACCTCTTCTGGCACGACATAACACATCATGTATACATATTAGACAAGTTATATTAATGGATCATTTCCCAACATGCTCTCCAATATTGACTTCATTTTATTCGTATTAACTATTTTTACCGTTGTTTATTCCAAAATTGAATTTGTGACAACCATCAACTATTATTATTTTCTCTAATGATCATTTACAAAAGATAGTTTTACAAAATCAACCTAAGTTATTTTCCACTCCCTGTGGGTTGGACACCCTTACTATTCTATCACTTACTACATTAAAATACATGTATACTTGCATATGACATCACACGTTTTCAAGCAACACATTTTTGATGGAGTTTTCGGGGAGTGTATCAAGAATAACATTTTGATTTTGCATAAAAACACTATTTCTTTTTATTAAACAAGCATTTGAGCTTATGACATTTTTTGTACTATGGTGACACAACAAATGCTTAGCTGTTGCACGTGCAGGTTTTTAAATCCAGTCTACAGAGGAGATCCTGAACCTGAAAGAACATTCAGATTTCTTAGAAGATTTCAAGTTACTGGGAACTTACCAGGAAGTCCTCCTATTTTTTCTTAATTTTGACTTAATAAAGGAACCAATTGAAGGATAACGATTCATGGAAAATAATGACATCATTTTCATTGTCAATGTTAGGGCAAGAAACATTAGGGATTATGTTGTATTTGATCCGAACGCCATGAGCACGAGAACCATTCAACTAGAGATCATTGTGGCTCAGTTTGAGTTTAAATCAATGATGTTTCAAATGTTGCAAGCCATTGGTCAATACTCAAACGCTGCTGTAGCGATGTATTCGTCGCTATATGATTTATCGATTAAACCATAAGCAAGGTATACATTGAAATTTCGAGTCGCCACCGCACTTTTATTTATCCAAAGGATTGGCTAAAAAGCGAACAAAAGCCTAAGAAGTTTTACACGTAGAAAACTAATAAAAAGATCAGAGAGTCTGGGTAAGGGGTAAATTACGCAATGGGAAGGTGTTAGGCACCCACTACGTCCTAGGTACTCCTAGGGAGCCCTTTTCACACTTGTTGTATAAGATTGTTATTTGTTATGACATAAATATTGTGCAAACATGATTGGGATGATGAGAAAAGAATATACAAGTTTTATTGGGTTTGAACGGATGAACCCGCTGCCTACGTACCTTCCATCAAAGGTAAGGATCAAAACGCCGTAGTTCGGCTAAAAGATTTCCAAAAGTGGGTGGATTCAATTTTAAACACAAGCACTGAGGCTTTTCATTATCAATGGGAGAACACTCGACCAAAAACAACATCCACCATGTGAGGATAGCTTCGACGCACTAGAGGGGTTAACCCTGTTTTCAGTACGGAAGTCTTACTGTCGACTCACTAAGGATAGGCAAGATTTACATCAACCACAATGATAATTGAAACCTATGGCTAATGCATGAAAAGGTTAACAATGGACAAAGCCAAAACAAGTGAATGAGTGAAGTTAATTGATTGTGATTATGAAAGTGAAGTCAGAGTATGATTAAGATTGATTCGAAAGAAGTATTATGAAAATGGAGTTTGAAAAAAGTCAAGGACTTGGGTCCAGGTTTTTAGTTAGAAAAACATGAAGATGTTTGCACAACACTTATGTCAAGTTTGAAAGATAAAGTGTGAAAAGGTTTAGGACATAATGAATGATGAATGGATGACGATGGATTGTAAAACTTCTTAGAAGGTTCACTTCTTGAAATCATATGGGAGATGATTCAAGTGTGTCCTTTGGAATGGGCAATGAATAATAACAAACAAACAAGAAAGAAAAGGAAAACGGATATCGGATGCCAATCACTGGGCTTATACCAATCTCCTAAAATAAAGCTGGATATCAGATGCCACTCAATGGTCTTACACTAATCTCCTCAAACAAAGAAATAAAAGGCGGATGCCGGATACCAATAGATGGATTTACACCGGTCTCCTAAAACAGAATAGGATATCAGAAGCCACTCAATGGTCTTACACCAATCTCCTCAAAAGAAAACAAAGATGAAACATGGAAGTCAACTGCCAATCTATCTGGACTTAGGTTAACTCCACAGTATGGTTCTAGGAAATCCAATGCCACATTGCAGGGACTTACAGTGGATCCTCACATACAAGAACAAAAGCAACACATGATCACAGGAATGCAAATGCCAACTAGCAGGGACTTATAATTGCAACCTCACATAAACAAGCAGAAGCAAAACATGGATGTCAGATGCCAATCTATCTGGGCTTACTCTAACCTCCACAGTATGGTCCTAGGAATACAAATGCCAACTTGCAGGGACTTACAGTTGTTTCCTCACAATCAAACAAACAAACAACAGAAGATATGAGTGACCAATGAGGTCTTACACTCTATCCTTCCATATCATAGGAGCAAATGCCAAAGCAATGGACTTACAATTGTCCTCAATGGGCAAACAGCAATGACAATATCACAAAGACAAATGAGATGATTGTGCATTAATGGCAATTGATGATGATAAATGCACAACATATAAGCAAACAGGTGCATATGAAGCAATCAGTCAATCAATGAATATCAAAACAGCACACTCTATAGCCAAAACAAGGGGGCTCACACAAGAGGGTTTGACTATGAAAGTCCACTGTAATAGGTAAATGTCGCTCTTAACCTTGCCATTGAGAGGCTAAGGTGAAGCAGATGAAAAGGAGATGAGGGGTGTACCTCATTGCTTCTATCCCTGATCAGGGAGAGCATCAAATAATAGAAAGTGGGGGAGTTCAGAAAGATGGAACTCTTTCCCCATTATTGACTCGATTGATCTTGGGTTTTTATCTCAATGCTACAACCATGTAATGGGAGCAAGGAGAGGACTCACTGAATAGTAGGGGATAGGCTACTTATCCCTTTGATCTACCAATTGCCTTACTTGAAGGACTTTTCCTGCTTGGGACAATTTTAAACACACACAAGCATTGCCTCTTAAGGAGGACTTCAGACAGTTTGCCCGGTCAAATAACAGACCGGGTCTCCAGACTACATGAAGAAGAAGTAATTATACCTCAAAGCAAATGCTAAATAGCAAAGCAAGCAAGTTCAAAGAACTTAAGCAACTAAAGTACCTGAAAAAGTCAAACCAATTAGTAAACAGTTCAACAGTTTAAAACAAAAGGAATGGATAAACAACAGTCAACCACAGAGGGACCAATGTGCAAAGCACAAGACTCAATTATATGAGTCACACCTACAAAACAAGGGTTAGCACATGATATATATAATCCAACTCAATCAAATTTGAATGATCTTTGAGGCATTGGTGCTTAACCTGAAACATTAACTCAATTGTAAGCTCAAAAGACCACTAGGACTAGCCTAGGGTCAAAGATGAAAGAAAAAGTCAAAACAGCAAGGAAAAGTCAACCAAAGTCAAGGTCAAACATTTAAGAAGCTACCTCAATTGGATTCACAATCAAATCATGCATCAATGTCATTTCATACACAAAAGAATGCAAAGCATGGCAAGAGAAGCATACAAAAGGTCAACAGCAAGACCTCATTCAAAAGTCAACCCAAACAATCTCAAAATTATCAAATAAATCACATTCAATCCTAACATCTAGCATGGCAAGCATGTCAAATTTCATTGCATTTGGATGAGAGGAAGGCAGTCAATTAAAATCAAGAAGTCAAACCAAATTTAAGTATGCACAATGAAGGTCAACAAACATGGGTCAACTTCAAAACATCATATCAAATTGAAAACAGATGAGAAATGAATGAGATTAACACCAATGCAAAGCTCAAGATGTCTAGTTATCATATATGAAATTTCATGATCATTCAATATGGTATGAGGATTTCCCAAATGAAATGGCAATGTGTAGCACAAAAAGTCAACATTTGACTAGGCAGGGAAGAAAATTCACAATCAAATGGAAAACAGCATGATTAAATCCCAGAAAATTCATACACAAACTAGACATGTAAGAGATCATTCATGCAAAATTTGGGGTCATTTGGATGTAAGGAAGCATGTGAACAAAAATTGGGAAAATGCATATCATTCATGTAGCACCAAATGCAACACCTCACTTCAAAAATTTGTAACTCACAAACCACATATGAGAAATGCATAAACTCTATATGGAAACAAAGGTAAATGAGTCTAGTTTCACCACAAAAAGTTTCAGGGGCAATGGATACATCATGACAATTTCACAAAAGGAATGGCAAAATGTATCAATTATGCATACATGTTAGGAAACCAATTACCAATTAAAATCCAGCCAATGAAAAATTAATTAAAAATCATAATCAAATACTAGACATCCATGTGAAGATGATGGAAAAATTTTCATGATTTTTGGATGAATAATGAATGAGTTAGGAATTTTGTAAGTTGATGAAACAAATGAGACAACATGAGCAAAATAGCATGGAAAACAAGTCAAACAAGGGTCAACAGTGGCAATTTTGTAAATAAACATCTCATTAATCAAAACGCCCCGTTTTGAAGGGACACGGGAAATGTTGTGATTGGCCAGTTCCCAATGGAACAGTACACGGGCCAATGAGCATCAAATTCTGGGTTTATGAAACCCTAGGGTTTAACAGCAGCAATGTTCATGGTATCACCAACATCAAAACAACATTCGACCAGCATGGCAAACAGCAAGGTATTAACAATGTTCATGCAACATCACACAAACAAAACTCAAACACGACTCATGGAAAATTCTGGGCAGCTAGGGTTCATAAACAGGGTATCATCATCATCAACATCTAAACATGAGCAAAAATCAAAGTGCCCAGAACTCAAAATTAACCATGGCAATAGCATCAGCAAGCATCAGGCATCATGAATCCACAGGCCAATTGCATTGAAATACATGGAGCAGCATGCATCGAGCAAAAATGACATTGAACACAAAAATTCTTTTCCAAATATTTCATGCATTACTTAATCATTTCATGTGAATCGAAGCTCAACATACTCAGCATGTAAAGATCTATAAGGAACATGCAATGGTTTTAAAAAAACAAAGAATCGAAATACCAACCAGATTTGAAGAGCTGAATGAAAGTGTGATTTTCTGGTTGCTAGAGGTCGAAACAGATGCCCTCCCTGCTTTGAAATGATGGGTGATGAAGTTTCCTTAGCTCAAGGATGCTTGGAAATAAACAAATAGCGATTTGCCATTGTTGGTAGCTTGAAGATGCAGTGTTCAAAAGGGGGTTCCAGTCATGATTTAAGGGTTCAAAATGCTTCACAAGGTTGTCCAAATGATGAAGGAAGCAAGAGGGCTCGAGCTCCTTGAAGCTTTTGCTCAGAATTTTCTAAAATGCAAAAATGCAAGAAGGAGTGAATGGGAGTATTCTCTGTGATGGCTGCTGTGTCTTAGTCTCTAGGGTTGGCAAATGTCAGAAAATGCACTTATATATCACTGTTTTAACTTAGTTAATCAAGTGTTAAACCACATTAACTTAAATGAACCATTATGCATATTTGCTAATTTGGAAAGTATGGAAGTGGAGGTGTGAGTTTGTGGTCGAAATGGGCCTTTGGACAGGCTGCAAGTAACATTTGTGTTTGCTGTTTTTGGTCTGCTGATGGATTGCTGTCCTTGATTTGCTTATATGAAGCCATTTGCCAAATTACCAAGCTTGCATTTTTTGCCCATGGAGATGCATGTTTCTGGCCAAGTTAGGGCTCTAGACAAGTTGCAAATGATGTTTCCAAACATTTCCAATTGGCCAAAGGGTGTGAAAATCAATAATTCAAAAAGTCAATGGTTGGTCAAACTTGAAATGAATAAAGTCAAGGCCAAAAATGCCATTTTGAATGGTAGGGTTTTGGTTCATGAAATTTATATTTTTGGAAAGAGGAGGAAAAATGTGGTTTGTAGGAAAAAACCCCACCAAATTTGGCCTTATGGTTCATGAGTTATGGCTCTTTGAAGTTCACAAATTTTTGAAATTGAATTGATCATATCTTGACAACCACACATGGGATTTGAGAGTTCTTGGACTTTTTGAAAATGGGAGAACAAGATCTTCAACTTTCATGTTGGGCAAAAATTCATTTGAAGCTTGTATCATGATGTAAGTTGAGGATCAAGAAGTTTCCATTTTTGGCAGTTGAAATTACAGGTCCAATTGCTATTTCTGGAAATTTTCTGTTTGACTTGATTTTCTTCCATGATGAGGTTTGACATGATAGATGAGGCTTGTACAAGCATGAATGAGCTCCTTCAAATCAATTATATCCATCAGATCACTGATTAAATCCACAGTTGACCAAGTTTGACTTTTCTAGGGTTTTGGATGACTGAAGCATTTCTGATGAATTCCAAACCCTAATTCCTTGAGAACTTTGTTTCAAATGATATCATAAGTTGTATGAACTCTTGATTATTGACCATGGTGCCCAAATTCTGCAAGAATGGCCACCATCCATTGCTTTGACTGACTGTTGACTGACTTTGACCTAATTGCTGATGACTGCTTCAACTGCAAGCAACAAGGTTAGACTGACAATATTTTTGTACTTTTTGGTTAATAAACATATGAAAAGCAAAGATATACAAATCCAAAGTATGCTTGGTGATCAAGAAACAACCCACAAGGCAATCTACCCACTAGGAGGGAAACCAGGGCATGCAATGATCCTTGAGGCCATGATATGATATGATATGGGCCATGAGGGATCTTAGGGCCCAAAATTGGGGTCTTACAGATGCCCCTATTTAAGGTCATTCTAGCCGGAGAAGTGAAGCTTAGAAATCTTCATCTCGACGCGGTAGAATGGGCTTAAATAACAGTAATGAGACAAATTTTGGTCCCTAAGAGACCTCATGATGCAAATGTATGCATGCAAAAGACACAAATTCTGCGGGGATATGATTCACACAGAAGAAAAAACGATCCATCGGAGTAGTACACTCACCAGGAACAGAGACTCTGACAAGACTCTAGTTGGGGATAAACAAAACTGACACAACATGAACAAGACACGACTCTGATTAGGAAATAACAGAAAACAGACTGGAGAACTCACTGGGGAGTGAAGAACTCACACTGGGGAAAAGAATTCCAAAGGAAAATAAATCCATTGGAGAGACACAAGCTGACTCCTGGAGAGAAGCAAAAGAAAACTTCACTGAGGAAGCACCAAAGAAATGAGATGTTACCAGTATAAGGGTAACAAACTCAGGAAGGAACACCAAGGATACCGGGTTGCAGGTATATAACAGGTGACCGACCAAAGACGTGAATTGGTGTGTGTTCCAAAACACTCATCATCCTGAAGAGAGCGAAAGCAAACTTGTTTATAGGATGGATATTTGATTCTGTAAAGAATGCAAATCTTACTCAGTTGGGGAAACAAACAAAGTGTTCGACAAGAGAGTGCATGAGATATATTATTCATAGCCGTCAAAACGTGAATAATAACCTCGCATGGAAAATTATCCTGAACCGGGTTGTAGGTTGTTTATAGGATAAAATCCGGAATCGTGAATTGGTTTGTGTTCCAAAACACTCATCACCCTGAAGAAAGCTAGAACAGCGAACTTGTTTATAGGATGGATATTCAATTCCACAAGGAAAATGAATCTTACTCTGAGGGGAAAACAACAAAAGATTGACCCAAGAGTGAACGAGATATAATATCCATTACCGTCAGAACGTGGATAGAATACTCAGATGAGACATATTATTCATTACCGGCAGACCGTGAATAATATACTCGAAAGGAAAATTATCCTGAATCGGTTACTGGGTTGTTTATAGGATAAAATCCGAAGACGTGAATTGGTTTTCACTTCCAAAACACTCATCACCCTGAAGAAAGCTAGAACAGCAGACTTGTTTATAGGATGGATATTCAATTCCACAAGGAAAATGAATCTTACTCTGAAGGGAAAAACAATCAAAAGATTGACTCAAGAGCGTACGAGATATAATATCCATTACCGTCAGAACGTGGATAGAATACTCAGATGAGACATATTATTCATTACCGGCAGACCGTGAATAATATACTCGAAAGGAAAGTTATCCTGAACCGGTTACTGGGTTGTTTATAGGATAAAATCCGAAATCGTGAATTGGTTTTCACTTCCAAAACACTCATCATCCGAAAGGAGGGCTTGAAAAAGCAAATCGACTTACAGGATGGGCATTCGAATCCACAACGGGAAAACGAATCTTACTCAACTGGGGACACAAACCCAAAGAGTGCATGAGATATAATATCCATTACCGGCAGACCGTGGATAAGATACTCGCATGAGATATATTATCTATTACCGTCAGAACGTAGATAATAAACTCGCATGGTAAGAAACACCAGAGATACCGGTTACTGGGTATATAATAGGTGATCTACCGAAGCGTGAATTGGTTTTCACTTCCAAAACACTCATCATCCAAAACACAAACTGGTTAAAGGATGGACATTCGATTCTACAAAGAATACGAATCTTGCTCAGCTGGGGAAAATCAACAAAGGATTCCAACTAAAGAGCGCATGAGATATATTATTCATTACCGGCAGACCGTGAATAATACACTCGAAAGGAAAAGACACCAGAGATACCGGTTACTGGGTATATAATAGGTGACTAACCAAAAAGAGAGACAATCGATACCAAGCATACGGGTAAACGAAAGACAACTCAAAGGGATAAATTGCAAGCATCCGGCAATTATCCAACAACAAGAAATATTCGACTCCGCAAAGAGAAATAACGAATCTTACTCGACTGGGGAAACACAAAAGGTTTCGACTGAAGAGTGCATGAGATATATTATTCATTACCGGCAGACCGTGAATAATATACTCGCATGGAAGATTATCCGCAACCGGTTACTGGGTTAACAAAGGATAAATCAACCGAACAGAAAGGCATCGGGATACCAAATTAGGTATACGATGATAACCAATCAAAAGGAACAACAGACATTACCAACAAAAAGGTAAATGAAAGGCGATCTGCTGAGAATAAATTGCAAGCATCCGGCAATTATCCAAAGAAGACTAGCTGGGGATGCATTGATAAAGAATCAATGATCCAGGGAACAAATCACGAGCATACGGTGAAAAGACCCACTGGGGATAAAATTGCTAGCATACGGCAATTATCCGCAAAAGACTTGCTAGGGATATGAGTGCTGATCTGAGCAACTTATCCAAGCAAAGGAAAATCAACATCAAAGACTAGATGAAGATAACCACAAAATTAGGGTTTACATCTACCGAATACGGGGTAGAAGACCAACAACTCCGCGTGGGGATAGAACAAATCACAAATCCGCACGGGAAACCAAAATAAGGTTTATAACAAACCACAAACTGCTGAAGAGCAGGAAAAATAGGATTTACAACTATCGGGCAGTAGGTAGAAAACCAAAAACTCTGGCTGGAGAATAAAAGGTGTATAACCACAAATTCTGTCAAGAAAGCCAGGAAAGATAGGACTTACAACTACCGGTTATGAGGGTAGAGGCCCAAAAACATTCCGCTGGGGAACAACCCGCTGGGAAACACAAGACATTAGACAAATAGTCAATTCGGGAATGATCCGAAAAGACGGACTGAATCAAGACACGTCCTAATGAGGATGTAACTTAAATAGGAAAATCCATCCCAATACATGTGTTGGGAGGAAACGGAAGAAACCGTCATCCACGAGGATATATCTCGGTGGGGAACTGCAGAAGGAAAGACAGCATTTTCTGCTTATGGGCTTGACTCTATATGGAGAGATTTTATAACACCCGACATCTGCTTGGGGAGACCTGTAAAGAGATCTATATCACCATAGCAGGAGACACGACAAACAAAAGATATATGGCAAGAAATGCAACATGAATATCTGCATGTTTATGAATATGCATGAGTATGCGTGATTTATGTTTGATGAATGCTGACAAAACAGACAATTCTAACACAAACAGGTTCAGGAACAAAGCGTCCGGTATTATACTTCCAGGGGAAAAACCAGCTGGAAAGCCAATCTGCGGAGATCTACATGCTGTAAAGCAAAGATCTGCAGGTACTGCCGGAGAAGCAGAGGGTCAGAGATATCAGGAAACAACCCAATCAAGGTACAGAAAGTCACAACGGGCAGAAGCAGCCACCAAGACGAATCTGTAGGGGAACAAGAGAAAACCCATGCTATCTGCAGGGGATCCCAGTGTCAACTGAGAAACAAAAGTGCGTTGCACAAACACAGACTGCTGTAGAAGCAAAAATCCAAATAACTCCGCTGGGGGAACAACCCACTGAGGGAGAATGATATCATCCAAAATAGAATCTAACTGCATAAGCAATTCTACTGGGGAAAACTGTCGGCTACACTCTTGGGAACAAACCACTGAGGGAGGACAGATCAAACAAGCAGATTCTGCAACAAACCACTCCACTTGGGAGAATATACAAAGCAAACTGATCACAACAAGCAGATTCTGCAATATAAGCCACTCTACTGGGGATCACAAACAGTCAGGGAATCAATCCGTTCACTGGAGGCTAGAGCCATCATCCGACCATACCGGGGGTTGAAGGAGCATTCAACAGGCAAAACTGCCACAACAAACACTCTGCAGACTAAGCTGAGGAAAAGGTGGTTGCAATATACTGGGATGTCAACCCAAACAAACACCGAGTAGGAAAATAAGTCCTGCTCTGCTGAAGAGAAAAACTCTGATGGAGAGATAGCAACAATTCCGCAGACGACTTCGCCGGGGAAAGGGTAAAGTGCCGGGTATCAAACCACTGACTTACCGAGTCTTCAAAAAAAGAAAGCGATCATGCTGAGGAAACAGACAATTCCGCTAGCAACTGCATGGGGAAAAGCGGTAACAACTCTGTTCGCAACTCCGATGGGGATATCAATAACATCTCTACTCGCGACCCTGGTGGGGATGTTAATAACAGCTCTACTCGCGACTCAGGGGGTAATATCAATCAATCAGCTATACTCATGACTGCGCTGAGGAGACAAATAAAGTCTGGGGATATAACCCACTGGAGAAAGTGACGGGGCACCAAGATGACAAACCATCAACCGCCGAAACTTCACAATAAAACACCCATGCTAGGGAAAACTGCTGCTGGAGAAAACGAAGTCTTCAGCAACACTCTGCTTGCGACTGTACTGGGGAACAACCCCAACAACAAATCTGTTTGAGGAACAAACCCAACAAAGATCTGAAGAAAGAAGATACCACCAAACCAGGAATACGAACCAATGTCTTACCTGTTGGAAATCATGTCACCCTCGGGAGAGCACTGAGATATTCTTGAGTATCCTTTCAATCTTGTGAATGTTCACTTTGTTTAAAACAAAAATTTTGAAAAATTTGATTTGTTTAAAACAATGACATTTTATCAATTTAAAACATGCAAAACATTTGTTGAATTGAAACAAACAAGAGTGCAAATAATTGGATAAAAAGCTCAAATTGATTTGATAGAATGGTAGTCTGCAAATGGCAAGACTCCATAGATCTGTACAAATTTGAAATCAGTGATATATATTGGAAGAGGGCTACATTGAACATAATGATCCTTTCTCTACCAATTTGAATCTCGATGTATCCGAAGCTTCAGTTGACGACGAATCGAGAATCTTCTGACGAAATGACGACTGATAAACCAGAAAGTCTTGTCAGGATGCAGTTACTTGCCAAATCCCTAATTTTTGCCTAGATTGCCCCAGAGTGGGGTACTCAATCTAGCGGGATGCAAATATATCTCTTTTTTCAAGTCTCTAATTTTTGCCTGGATTACCCTTGCGGGTTCTCCACCGAGACGCTCATTTTTGCCTAAGCCGCCCTTTCGGGTTTTCAACTTAGCGAGCTATTCTGTTTTTTTTTTATTTGGTTTTTTTCATTTGCATATACTTTTTTTCTAGGCAAAGTATCTCTTGACTGCATCTGAATTCACAGGACGAGTGAAATCCTCCCCATCCATTGTTGTAAGCATCAAAGCACCGCCTGAAAAGGCTCTCTTAACAACATATGGACCCTCGTAGTTTGGAGTCCACTTGCCCCTGGAATCGGGCGCGAAAGACAAAACTTTCTTGAGCACAAGGTCACCTTCTCTGAACACACGAGGCTTGACCTTCTTATCGAATGCTTTCTTCATTCTCTGTTGATATAACTGACCATGGCACATGGCAGTTAAACGCTTCTCTTCAATTAAATTCAACTGGTCATAACGACTCTGAATCCATTCAGCATCAGTCAACTTGGCTTCCATCAAGACTCGCATTGATGGGATCTCCACCTCTACTGGGAGAACGGCTTCCATGCCATAAACAAGAGAGAAAGGGGTTGCCCCTGTTGAAGTGCGTACAGACGTACGATATCCATGCAAAGCAAATGGCAGCATCTCATGCCAATCTTTGTACGTGACAGTCATCTTCTGGATAATTCTCTTGATATTCTTATTAGCAGCTTCAACAGCCCCATTCATCTTAGGTCTGTAGGGAGAGGAATTATGGTGTGCAATCTTGAATTCAGCGCACAACTCATCCATCATCTTGTTATTCAGATTGGATCCATTATCAGTAATGATCCTCTCTGGCACACCATAACGGCAAATCAGCTGGTTCTTGATAAACTTCACAACCACCTGTCTGGTTACATTCGCGTACGAAGCGGCTTCAACCCATTTAGTGAAGTAGTCAATTGCTACGAGAATAAATCGATGTCCGTTGGACGCTTTCGGCTCAATCATGCCGATCATGTCGATTCCCCACATAGAGAAAGGCCACGGTGATGAAATCACATTCAGGAGTGTCGGAGGAATATGGATCTTATCCGCATAAATTTGACACTTGTGACATTTCTTCACATACTTGCAACAGTCAGACTCCATTGTCAGCCAATAGTAGCCTGCTCTCAACATCTTCTTAGCCATGGCATGTCCATTGGAATGAGTACCAAATGAACCCTCATGGACCTCAGTCATCAATAGGTTTGCTTCGTGTCTATCCACGCATCTGAGCAAAACCATATCAAAATTTCTCTTGTACAACACTTCACCACTGAGGTAGAAACTGCCTGACAACCTTCTCAAAGTTTTCCTATCTTTCACAGATGCCCCAGGCGGGTAGACCTGGTTCTGGAGGAAATTCTTGATATCAAAATACCAAGGCTTGTCATCTTTTACTTCTTCAATTGCAAATATGTGAGCGGGTCTGTCCAAGCGCATCACAGTAATATTGGGAACATCATTCCACCATCTGACTACAATCATGGAAGCAAGCGTAGCAAGGGCATCTGCCATCCGATTATCCTCTCGAGGAATATGATAAAATTCAACTTCTGTAAAGAATGTTGAAATTCTCCTTGCATAATCTCTGTATGGGATGAGACCTGGTTGATTCGTCTCCCATTCACCTTTGATCTGATTGACAACCAAAGCTGAATCACCATAGACATCAAGATACTTGATTCTCAAGTCAATGCATTCTTCAAGTCCCATAATACAGGCTTCATACTCCGCCATATTATTCGTGCATTTGAAGGTTAGCCTTGCTGTAAACGGAATGTGCGATCCCTGGGGATTAACAATTACTGCCCCAATTCCATTTCCATATTGATTAACAGCGCCATCAAACACCATCGTCCATCTGGAACCAGGTTCTGGACCTTCATCAAGTGTAGGCTCATCGCAATCTTTCATTTTCAAATACAGAATTTCCTCATCAGGGAAGTCATACTGAACAGACTGATGATCTTCAATTGGCTGGTGCGCTAGATGGTCAGCCAAAATACTACCTTTGATAGCCTTCTGAGCTCGATACTCAATATCATACTCAGACAACAGCATCTGCCAACGGGCAATCCTCCCAGTTAAAGCAGGCTTCTCGAAGATATACTTAATTGGATCCATTCTGGATATCAACCAAGTTGTATGATTAATCATGTACTGGCGCAAACGCTTAGCTGCCCAAGCTAAAGCACAGCACGTCTTCTCAAGCATAGAGTACCGAGACTCACAATCAGTAAACTTCTTACTGAGGTAGTAGATAGCAAACTCCTTCTTCCCTGATTCATCTTATTGACCGAGTACACAACCCATTGAGTCTTCAAGAACTGTTAAGTACATAATCAGAGGTCTTCCTTCCACAGGCGGAGACAAAATCGGAGGTTCAGACAGATAATCCTTGATACTGTCGAAAGCTTTCTGGCAATCCTCGGTCCAATCATGAGACTGATCTTTCCGGAGGAGCTTGAATATCGGCGCACATGTGGCAGTCATGTGGGATATAAATCTGGAAATGTAGTTCAAGCGGCCAAGAAAACCTCGGACTTGCTTCTCAGTTTTGGGTGCGGGCATCTCTTGTATTGCTTTGACCTTTGTAGGATCAACCTCAATACCTCTTTCACTTACCACAAAACCCAA
The DNA here is from genome assembly GCF_024323335.1 of Lathyrus oleraceus. Taxonomy (NCBI): domain Eukaryota; kingdom Viridiplantae; phylum Streptophyta; class Magnoliopsida; order Fabales; family Fabaceae; genus Lathyrus; species Lathyrus oleraceus. Next base: position 382,141,089 of record NC_066579.1, on the reverse strand, counting down.
TAACTTGCCGGAACGGACTCCAAAAGTACATTTGTTCGGATTCAGACGAAGCTGGAACTTCCTCAAACGTTGAAAAAGCTTCAACAAATGCTCAATATGCTCCACTTCCGTTCGGGACTTAGCAATCATATCATCAACATAGACTTCTATCTCCTTGTGCATCATATCATGAAACAAGGTAGTCATAGCTCGTTGATACGTGGCTCCGGCGTTCTTCAAACCGAAGGGCATCACTCGATAACAGAATGTTCCCCAAGGTGTGATGAATGTTGTCTTCTCCATATCCTCTGGTGCCATCTTGATTTGATTATATCCGGAAAATCCGTCCATAAAGGAAAAGACTTTGAATTTGGCTGTATTGTCTACCAACATATCAATGTGTGGTAGAGGAAAATCATCTTTCGGGCTAGCCTTATTCAAATCCCTATAATCAACGCACATACGGACTTTTCCGTCCTTCTTAGGAACAGGCACAATATTGGCCACCCATAGAGGATATGTCGAAGTCACCAGAAACCCCGCATCAATTTGCTTCTGAACTTCCTCTTTGATTTTCACTGCCATATCTGGATGAGTTCTTCTGAGCTTCTGCTTCACAGGCACGCACTCAGGCTTCAAAGGCAGGAAGTGTTGCACAATATCTGTATCTAAACCTGGCATGTCTTCATAGGACCAAGCAAAGATATCTGAATATTCTCGTAGCAAACTGATCAAATCTTCCTTAACAGACCCTTCCAGAAGTGCCCCAATCTTCACCAGGCGAACACAATCTTCAGATCCCAAGTTGACTGTTTCCAAGTCTTCGAGATGCGGCTGAATGATCTTCTCTTCGTGCTCAAGGAGACGGGTGATCTCATCAGGAATCTCTTCAACGTCATCTTCTTCTGCCTCAAATACAGGGAATTCAAAGTTGGGAGATGGCGTTGGATCATTATGTTCAATGGGTTTTAGGATCAACCTGCATAATGATTTTGGTTAAGGAAAAAACTTTAGCATTTAAACAAGCAAATCATTATGCAGATGAAAAAATGTTGCTTTTATTGCTTTTGTTTTTGTTTTTATGGTTTTTTGTGATCACTGATTTCATAAAGAAAAGCAAAAAGTGAAAACAAAGGAAAAACAAATGTTTAACAATGCAAAAATTGAATGAAAACATCATTGTATATATGCTTTGCCAACAATGTCATCACTTCTCCTTTTGGCATGGGAGAAGGGTTTTAAACAAAATGAACAATTACTCTGATCTATGGATAACTGTAGGAACATCCACAGCGACCCAATTGTGGCAGACACCACCAGGAATAACAAAATTGTTCAAATCTTCTGCATCTTCTTCTTCAATGATAGCAGCAGCTTCCTCTTCTGCAGGTTGATCAGCATGGATGAATCCTCCACTTGTGAACAAGCCTTGCTCATTGCATGCCCCAGAACCATAGCCAATGCCAGCCCGGGATCGATTATCTTCAAGTTCAAGCACTTTCCCTAATCCAGCAACTGCACCACATTCGATGGCCAGCTTTGCATCTCGGTAGGAAGTGAATGAAGGAGACTTCTTCTCGATTGGTTTATCAATAGATAAAGCTTGAAACTGAGTTCCAACTTCATCCTCTGCGTCAATGTACGAGAAAGAAGATAAGTTACTGACCAGGAGAGCCTTTTCTCCCCCTACTACAACCAATTTCTTGTTTTTCACGAACTTCAGCTTTTGGTGTAGGGTGGATGTCACGGCGCCAGCCTCGTGAATCCATGGTCTGCCTAAGAGACAGCTGTAAGATGGGTGGATATCCATTACTTGGAAAGTAACTTGGAAATCACTTGGTCCTATCTTGATTGGGAGATCCACTTCCCCAATCACGGTCTTGCGCGACCCATCAAATGCTTTCACAACAACCCCACTCTGCCTCATAGGAGGACCTTGATATGACAATCGAGAGAGTGTGGATTTTGGCAATACATTAAGGGACGATCCAGTGTCCACCAACACATTGGACATTGCATCAGATTTGCAATTCATGGAGATGTGTAAAGCCATGTTGTGGTCTCTTCCCTCCTCAGGGAGATCAGCGTCACAAAAGCTCAAAGTGTTGCAAGCTGTAATGTTTGCAACAATACTATCAAATTGTTCCAGGGTGACGTCGTGATCAACGTACGCCAGATCCAAGACTTTCTGCAGAGACTCCCTATGAGGCTCTGAATTCAGCAGTAGAGAAAGAATGGAAATCTTGGAGGACGTGTGTAGAAGCTGGTCTACAATATTGTACTCACTCTTTCTGATGAGCCTCAGCATCTCATCAGATTCTTCATCAACAATGCCACTTGGGCCAACTGAAGAAACAGGAGTCTTTTGTACAGATGAGGAGGGTTTGGCAACATCAAGTGCCGGATTCTGAACATTCACAGCGGTTCCCACAGGGCGCTCAACAGTATCAGAAACAGAAGCCTTTGGAGGCGCAGAAAATACACGACCACTTCGGGTCAACCCACTAACATCAGCAATATTAGTTACAGACGTTGAAGGCAAAGGCACTTCGACTCCATCCTGGACAGCAACAGGATTGTACCGGAATGGCACAGCTCGATCAGATGAGTAAGGCACAGGGCCAGCAGGTTTGATAGTCAAAGCAGGTGAAGCCTTAGGCTTGTTGCTATTGTAGCGAATAACAACGGGTTCTGGCAGCTTGAACACTGGTGATATGACATTCACTTCAGGTTCGACTGTATCAACATTGCGATTCTGGAGAATCTCAATGGTACCTTCATTCAACATCTTCTGAAGTTCACGGCGGACCTGGTCGCAACCCAAGCGATTGACCGAGCAGACGCGGCACTTGTCGTGGTTATGCTCCAACTAGCTGTACTGACACAGCATCTTATGTAAATCAACCAACGACTGCCGGATGTGGCTGACATACTTAACCTTGTATTTCCCCAGGTCCTCCTGGATCATATTCACAGATTTCCCATGCGAAGGCAATGGGTTCCTGGTGACATTCGGGTTTGAGTCTTCAAAACTCAGAATTCCGCTTCTCATAAGGTCTTGAACCTTAGTCTTCAGCGGGAAACAGTTTTCAACGTTGTGGCCCGGAGCACCGGAATGATAGATACAATGCTGGTCTGGTTTGTACCACCATTGCGGGTTGGCAGGAATAGCAGGAGGATCCCTGGGAGAAACCAATTTCCTCTCCAACAAGGAGGGATAAAGCTCTGCATACGACATCGGAATCGGATCAAAGCTGATCTTCTTCCTATCATAGTCCATGTTTGCTTGATTACTCGTACTCCCACGAGGCTGGTAGGCCTGTTGCTGTGGACGCTGCTGTTGCTGATACTGTGGTTGCTGATATTGTTGCTGATGCTGATACTGTTGCGGTTGATATTGCTGACGTTGAGGAGTGTTGTCCTTGAAAACAGGTGCTACGTGAGCCACCTGGTGCTGATGACCGGAATGTCGTGCAGGCTTCCTCTGAACAGAGGGTCTTCTATGTTTTGGCTGAGACTGCACGGCATGTGCTTCACCTTCTTTCCTCTTAAACGCTCCATATCGCTTAGAGGAAGAACCATCATCTTTAGCCAACCGTCCTTCACGGACACCTTCTTCAAGACGCATCCCCATGTTCACCATCTCGGTGAAATCAGAGGGGGCGCTTGCCACCATTCGTTCATAATAAAATGAACCAAGAGTCTTCAGAAAAATCTTGGTCATCTCTTTCTCTTCCAACGGTGGAGTGATTTGAGCTGCCAGCTCACGCCATCTCTGGGCGTACTCCTTGAACGACTCTTTGTCTTTCTGTGACATGGACCTGAGTTGATCTCGGTCAGGCGCCATATCAACATTGTATTTATATTGCTTGACGAAAGCTTCGCCAAGGTCGTTGAAAGATCGGATGTTGACACTGTCCAGGCTCATGTACCATCTGAGCGCGGCACCAGACAAACTGTCTTGAAAATAATGAATCAAGAGTTGATCATTATCAGTTTGTGTTGACATCTTCCTGGCGTACATGACCAGGTGAGCCAATGGACAGGTGTTCCCCTTATACTTTTCAAAGTCTGGGACCTTGAATTTAACTGGTATTTTCACACCGGGAACCAGGCAGAGTTCGGCTGCAGACTTGCCGAAGAGATCTTTGCCACGGAGAGTCCTCAATTCCTTTCTCAACTCAAGGAATTGGTCGTTCATTGCGTCCATCTTCTCATGAACATCTGAGCCCTCAGAAGCCTCAGAGTGATAGATGGTGTCGTCTACCCTAGGCATGGTATGCACGACAGGAGGAACGAGAACAGGGACCGGGCTAGATGCCGGCATTTGAGCAAAGGTAGGAGCTGGCAGATCAGGCATGAAGCCCGGAGGCATCCCCCAAGGAAAACCGGGAGGCATGGCATTAGGCTGATGGGCACTAACAGGCACCGTTGAAGTAGCCACTTCAGATATAACCGTCCGCTGAACGAGAGTTGCTGGCTGTTGAGCAGGCTGATTCTGAGCAGCAAGAAGTTGCTCCATCAAAGCGCCAAGTCTGGCGACCTCATCTCTCAAACTTTGGTTCTCTTGTTCCAACTGCTCCATGATTCTGGCAGAGTTGACTCTTGTATAATACCGGTGAGTCAGCTTGTCTTCAAAATAAATGAAGAGCAAAGGTTAGAACCAGAAGACCAGAAATAAGGGAGTACCTGTTTATGCAAGAATGATGCATGAGATGCTTGTGCAAATGCTTGGTTTTCAAGGAACCCTTAGGGTATTGTTTGCAATATTTTGAATATTAAACATTTTAATTGCTCATGGAAAATATTTCATTCAAAATGTTAAGGCAAAGAAATACAGCATTTTTGATTCATTACAAAGAGAAAAGGTAAATGACATCCTATGGATCCCTATTAGCTCGGGATGCTGGAAGACGAGAAATGCACAACTTCTTGATCTCTCTCTCATAAGCAGCCTCCATGTCAGCTTTCTCTTTCGCAAGTCGATCATACTTCCTCTTCCAGAATTTGGATGACTGAGGAAGCAGAGAAGTCCAAGTGTCGTTCGGATCGTCGATCACTCGGTGCTCGATAAATTCAATCATAGCATCTTTCTCCTTGAGCTGCTGCAGCAATTCCTCTCTTTCACGGATCCAAGCACGCGAAAGGTCTTCTTCTCTCAACTCCTCTACACGTTGGGTAGGGAGGGTTGAAGGCCCAGCCACATCCAACAGTGTAGGTCTTGGATGATCGTATGGCATCAAGTAGGTGGCAGCTCTTTGTCTGACCCAAGAGGTGTATGGCTCCAAAGCAATGCAGTTCTTTGGACCCAACTCATTCCTACTCTTCTTGTGAATACTGCGCCATGCACAGACAAATCTGGCTTTCAGGCCTTGGGGATCTTTACCCTCCTGGAAGAACACACCTTCTAACAGAATGTTATTAGGTTTATCCTTTAGGGGGAACCCAAGCTGACGACGTGCAAGAATAGGATTGTAGGTAATCCCACCACATGTACCAAGAAGAGGCACATTAGGGAATTCCCCACAATAATCGATGATCTGAACGGTATCATACACGCGATCATACCAGGTGATATCATCATTGGTGAGAGACATGAGTCTCTGAGACCACCGTAGACATCCCTTGTTCTCCTTGAAAGCAACTGTCTGCGGCAAGTGCGAAATAAACCACTTGTACAGCAGGGGTAAACAGCAGACAATAACTCCTCCATTCTTCATATTCCTCAGGTGCAAGGAGACATATGCATCGCCCAACAAAGTCGGAACTGGATTAAGGACTGAAAAGATCCTAATGGCGTTCATGTCCACGAACTTGTTGAAGTTGGGAAACAGCACCAATCCATAGATGAGCAACACAAATAGAGCCTCAAAGGCATCCTCACTCATGGCCTTCCCATAAAAGGTAGCTTGGGCAATGAGGAACTCGGAAGGAAAACCCTGAATTCCGCCTTTGGTAGTAAGATTAGCTCTAATCAGATCTTCATCTATATGCAACAAACTAGCAATCTCTCGAGCGGATGGAATACTCTCTAGGCCACTGAACGACACTTGATCCAGAATCGGAATCCCAATAAGGTGAGAGTATTCTTCCAAAGTTGGCAATAGCTGGAAGTCCGGAAATAAGAAGCAATGATGCAACGGATCGTAGAACTGAGCCAGAGTACTCATCAATCCTTCATCAACTTGAGTAGTCAACAGCGGCAGAAGCTTCCCATAACGAGCTTTGAAACCCAAAGGATCTAATACATATGATGTCAGATTCCTTAACTCTTTTACATCGGGCTGCTTAAAGCTGTACTTCTTTGTATGCCTTTTCGGTCTTTCCATGTCTGAAAATTTTGCAAATAAACCCTTTAAGTTCCTTGAAAATTTTCTCTTTTGATGACATGAATGCGGATGAATGCGTGAATGCATGAATGCAACAAACACACTCAAGGATCAAACAAAGCACACCAAACAAAGGTCGTGGGAAAGCTCTATGTATCCCTAATATCAATCATCCATTTTGGTGGATTTAGGTTTTCACCTTATCGACACCCAAGTTCCATTGATATTAACAGTACATGAACCGGCTCAGACATTCTTAATATCAACCAGCCGCTTTGGTGGATTTTAGGTTTTACACCTGATCCGGGATCCATTGATATTAACAATGTGTGAACGACTCAACCACGAATCACGGGTTTGTTGAGAGTCACGAGCATGGAGTCTCGGTTAAGAACCACCCAAAGGGAGTGTACTAGGGTTTAAACCTGCCAGACATGTTCTATCAGAGGTTCCCATAGTCATTGTTCCATCTTTCGAATATCATCGGAGGAACGAATACTCGTATTCCAAGAATATTCTCAAGAGAAACTCTTATGAGTGTAGTATCGCGTGACAATCGTATCAGAACTGACATCTGAACGACCTCCGCACTACGGTCCTAAAAATAGGCCAAGATGGGTTTGGTAAACTAAGGTCCTTGGCTTCTGCGGAACATGATTGAAAGAATAATGCCTAACCACAAATAACTTGTGTGACATTATTAGTTCAACATGACCTCCACCAAGTGAATGGACTCGCAAGTCAACTGGCTAAGGACTACTCCACACCAGTCGACAAGACTATGCCATTCTCCTATCCTAGAGAGCACTCGAGTTCGGGTATAGAACTCATCTCACAGATCACCAAAGCAAACATCAAATGTATATCAAGTAATTCACACATTACAATCAATACAGTGATCCCAAATTGTACAAAAATATGTCAAATAACAAATAATAATATAGCACAACAAGGGTGAAAAGTAGGCAATACAACCAGGGATCGAGTGTATCCCCAGCAGAGTCGCCACTTTTCTGTAGCGGTGTATTCGTCGCTATATGATTTATCGATTAAACCATAAGCAAGGTATACATTGAAATTTCGAGTCGCCACCGCACTTTTATTTATCCAAAGGATTGGCTAAAAAGCGAACAAAAGCCTAAGAAGTTTTACACGTAGAAAACTAATAAAAAGATCAGAGAGTCTGGGTAAGGGGTAAATTACGCAATGGGAAGGTGTTAGGCACCCACTACGTCCTAGGTACTCCTAGGGAGCCCTTTTCACACTTGTTGTATAAGATTGTTATTTGTTATGACATAAATATTGTGCAAACATGATTGGGATGATGAGAAAAGAATATACAAGTTTTATTGGGTTTGAACGGATGAACCCGCTGCCTACGTACCTTCCATCAAAGGTAAGGATCAAAACGCCGTAGTTCGGCTAAAAGATTTCCAAAAGTGGGTGGATTCAATTTTAAACACAAGCACTGAGGCTTTTCATTATCAATGGGAGAACACTCGACCAAAAACAACATCCACCATGTGAGGATAGCTTCGACGCACTAGAGGGGTTAACCCTGTTTTCAGTACGGAAGTCTTACTGTCGACTCACTAAGGATAGGCAAGATTTACATCAACCACAATGATAATTGAAACCTATGGCTAATGCATGAAAAGGTTAACAATGGACAAAGCCAAAACAAGTGAATGAGTGAAGTTAATTGATTGTGATTATGAAAGTGAAGTCAGAGTATGATTAAGATTGATTCGAAAGAAGTATTATGAAAATGGAGTTTGAAAAAAGTCAAGGACTTGGGTCCAGGTTTTTAGTTAGAAAAACATGAAGATGTTTGCACAACACTTATGTCAAGTTTGAAAGATAAAGTGTGAAAAGGTTTAGGACATAATGAATGATGAATGGATGACGATGGATTGTAAAACTTCTTAGAAGGTTCACTTCTTGAAATCATATGGGAGATGATTCAAGTGTGTCCTTTGGAATGGGCAATGAATAATAACAAACAAACAAGAAAGAAAAGGAAAACGGATATCGGATGCCAATCACTGGGCTTATACCAATCTCCTAAAATAAAGCTGGATATCAGATGCCACTCAATGGTCTTACACTAATCTCCTCAAACAAAGAAATAAAAGGCGGATGCCGGATACCAATAGATGGATTTACACCGGTCTCCTAAAACAGAATAGGATATCAGAAGCCACTCAATGGTCTTACACCAATCTCCTCAAAAGAAAACAAAGATGAAACATGGAAGTCAACTGCCAATCTATCTGGACTTAGGTTAACTCCACAGTATGGTTCTAGGAAATCCAATGCCACATTGCAGGGACTTACAGTGGATCCTCACATACAAGAACAAAAGCAACACATGATCACAGGAATGCAAATGCCAACTAGCAGGGACTTATAATTGCAACCTCACATAAACAAGCAGAAGCAAAACATGGATGTCAGATGCCAATCTATCTGGGCTTACTCTAACCTCCACAGTATGGTCCTAGGAATACAAATGCCAACTTGCAGGGACTTACAGTTGTTTCCTCACAATCAAACAAACAAACAACAGAAGATATGAGTGACCAATGAGGTCTTACACTCTATCCTTCCATATCATAGGAGCAAATGCCAAAGCAATGGACTTACAATTGTCCTCAATGGGCAAACAGCAATGACAATATCACAAAGACAAATGAGATGATTGTGCATTAATGGCAATTGATGATGATAAATGCACAACATATAAGCAAACAGGTGCATATGAAGCAATCAGTCAATCAATGAATATCAAAACAGCACACTCTATAGCCAAAACAAGGGGGCTCACACAAGAGGGTTTGACTATGAAAGTCCACTGTAATAGGTAAATGTCGCTCTTAACCTTGCCATTGAGAGGCTAAGGTGAAGCAGATGAAAAGGAGATGAGGGGTGTACCTCATTGCTTCTATCCCTGATCAGGGAGAGCATCAAATAATAGAAAGTGGGGGAGTTCAGAAAGATGGAACTCTTTCCCCATTATTGACTCGATTGATCTTGGGTTTTTATCTCAATGCTACAACCATGTAATGGGAGCAAGGAGAGGACTCACTGAATAGTAGGGGATAGGCTACTTATCCCTTTGATCTACCAATTGCCTTACTTGAAGGACTTTTCCTGCTTGGGACAATTTTAAACACACACAAGCATTGCCTCTTAAGGAGGACTTCAGACAGTTTGCCCGGTCAAATAACAGACCGGGTCTCCAGACTACATGAAGAAGAAGTAATTATACCTCAAAGCAAATGCTAAATAGCAAAGCAAGCAAGTTCAAAGAACTTAAGCAACTAAAGTACCTGAAAAAGTCAAACCAATTAGTAAACAGTTCAACAGTTTAAAACAAAAGGAATGGATAAACAACAGTCAACCACAGAGGGACCAATGTGCAAAGCACAAGACTCAATTATATGAGTCACACCTACAAAACAAGGGTTAGCACATGATATATATAATCCAACTCAATCAAATTTGAATGATCTTTGAGGCATTGGTGCTTAACCTGAAACATTAACTCAATTGTAAGCTCAAAAGACCACTAGGACTAGCCTAGGGTCAAAGATGAAAGAAAAAGTCAAAACAGCAAGGAAAAGTCAACCAAAGTCAAGGTCAAACATTTAAGAAGCTACCTCAATTGGATTCACAATCAAATCATGCATCAATGTCATTTCATACACAAAAGAATGCAAAGCATGGCAAGAGAAGCATACAAAAGGTCAACAGCAAGACCTCATTCAAAAGTCAACCCAAACAATCTCAAAAATTATCAAATAAATCACATTCAATCCTAACATCTAGCATGGCAAGCATGTCAAATTTCATTGCATTTGGATGAGAGGAAGGCAGTCAATTAAAATCAAGAAGTCAAACCAAATTTAAGTATGCACAATGAAGGTCAACAAACATGGGTCAACTTCAAAACATCATATCAAATTGAAAACAGATGAGAAATGAATGAGATTAACACCAATGCAAAGCTCAAGATGTCTAGTTATCATATATGAAATTTCATGATCATTCAATATGGTATGAGGATTTCCCAAATGAAATGGCAATGTGTAGCACAAAAAGTCAACATTTGACTAGGCAGGGAAGAAAATTCACAATCAAATGGAAAACAGCATGATTAAATCCCAGAAAATTCATACACAAACTAGACATGTAAGAGATCATTCATGCAAAATTTGGGGTCATTTGGATGTAAGGAAGCATGTGAACAAAAATTGGGAAAATGCATATCATTCATGTAGCACCAAATGCAACACCTCACTTCAAAAATTTGTAACTCACAAACCACATATGAGAAATGCATAAACTCTATATGGAAACAAAGGTAAATGAGTCTAGTTTCACCACAAAAAGTTTCAGGGGCAATGGATACATCATGACAATTTCACAAAAGGAATGGCAAAATGTATCAATTATGCATACATGTTAGGAAACCAATTACCAATTAAAATCCAGCCAATGAAAAATTAATTAAAAATCATAATCAAATACTAGACATCCATGTGAAGATGATGGAAAAATTTTCATGATTTTTGGATGAATAATGAATGAGTTAGGAATTTTGTAAGTTGATGAAACAAATGAGACAACATGAGCAAAATAGCATGGAAAACAAGTCAAACAAGGGTCAACAGTGGCAATTTTGTAAATAAACATCTCATTAATCAAAACGCCCCGTTTTGAAGGGACACGGGAAATGTTGTGATTGGCCAGTTCCCAATGGAACAGTACACGGGCCAATGAGCATCAAATTCTGGGTTTATGAAACCCTAGGGTTTAACAGCAGCAATGTTCATGGTATCACCAACATCAAAACAACATTCGACCAGCATGGCAAACAGCAAGGTATTAACAATGTTCATGCAACATCACACAAACAAAACTCAAACACGACTCATGGAAAATTCTGGGCAGCTAGGGTTCATAAACAGGGTATCATCATCATCAACATCTAAACATGAGCAAAAATCAAAGTGCCCAGAACTCAAAATTAACCATGGCAATAGCATCAGCAAGCATCAGGCATCATGAATCCACAGGCCAATTGCATTGAAATACATGGAGCAGCATGCATCGAGCAAAAATGACATTGAACACAAAAATTCTTTTCCAAATATTTCATGCATTACTTAATCATTTCATGTGAATCGAAGCTCAACATACTCAGCATGTAAAGATCTATAAGGAACATGCAATGGTTTTAAAAAAACAAAGAATCGAAATACCAACCAGATTTGAAGAGCTGAATGAAAGTGTGATTTTCTGGTTGCTAGAGGTCGAAACAGATGCCCTCCCTGCTTTGAAATGATGGGTGATGAAGTTTCCTTAGCTCAAGGATGCTTGGAAATAAACAAATAACGATTTGCCATTGTTGGTAGCTTGAAGATGCAGTGTTCAAAAGGGGGTTCCAGTCATGATTTAAGGGTTCAAAATGCTTCACAAGGTTGTCCAAATGATGAATGAAGCAAGAGGGCTCGAGCTCCTTGAAGCTTTTGCTCAGAATTTTCTAAAATGCAAAAATGCAAGAAGGAGTGAATGGGAGTATTCTCTGTGATGGCTGCTGTGTCTTAGTCTCTAGGGTTGGCAAATGTCAGAAAATGCACTTATATATCACTGTTTTAACTTAGTTAATCAAGTGTTAAACCACATTAACTTAAATGAACCATTATGCATATTTGCTAATTTGGAAAGTATGGAAGTGGAGGTGTGAGTTTGTGGTCGAAATGGGCCTTTGGACAGGCTGCAAGTAACATTTGTGTTTGCTGTTTTTGGTCTGCTGATGGATTGCTGTCCTTGATTTGCTTATATGAAGCCATTTGCCAAATTACCAAGCTTGCATTTTTTGCCCATGGAGATGCATGTTTCTGGCCAAGTTAGGGCTCTAGACAAGTTGCAAATGATGTTTCCAAACATTTCCAATTGGCCAAAGGGTGTGAAAATCAATAATTCAAAAAGTCAATGGTTGGTCAAACTTGAAATGAATAAAGTCAAGGCCAAAAATGCCATTTTGAATGGTAGGGTTTTGGTTCATGAAATTTATATTTTTGGAAAGAGGAGTAAAAATGTGGTTTGTAGGAAAAAACCCCACCAAATTTGGCCTTATGGTTCATGAGTTATGGCTCTTTGAAGTTCACAAATTTTTGAAATTGAATTGATCATATCTTGACAACCACACATGGGATTTGAGAGTTCTTGGACTTTTTGAAAATGGGAGAACAAGATATTCAACTTTCATGTTGGGCAAAAATTCATTTGAAGCTTGTATCATGATGTAAGTTGAGGATCAAGAAGTTTCCATTTTTGGCAGTTGAAATTACAGGTCCACTTGCTATTTCTGGAAATTTTCTGCTTGACTTGATTTTCTTCCATGATGAGGTTTGACATGATAGATGAGGCTTGTACAAGCATGAATGAGCTCCTTCAAATCAATTCTATCCATCAGATCACTGATTAAATCCACAGTTGACCAAGTTTGACTTTTCTAGGGTTTTGGATGACTGAAGCATTTCTGATGAATTCCAAACCCTAATTCCTTGAGAACTTTGTTTCAAATGATATCATAAGTTGTATGAACTCTTGATTATTGACCATGGTGCCCAAATTCTGCAAGAATGGCCACCATCCATTGCTTTGACTGACTGTTGACTGACTTTGACCTAATTGCTGATGACTGCTTCAACTGCAAGCAACAAGGTTAGACTGACAATATTTTTGTACTTTTTGGTTAATAAACATATGAAAAGCAAAGATATACAAATCCAAAGTATGCTTGGTGATCAAGAAACAACCCACAAGGCAATCTACCCACTAGGAGGGAAACCAGGGCATGCAATGATCCTTGAGGCCATGATATGATATGATATGGGCCATGAGGGATCTTAGGGCCCAAAATTGGGGTCTTACAGCTGCAAATGAAGACCCACATATATAGTTAAGGCAATTTTTGGAGGTTGCAAGTAACTTTAAGATTCCTGGCATAACAGATGATGCATTCAGGTTAAGGATATTTCCATATTCTCTAAGGGATAGAGCCAAGAGTTGGTTGAACTCTATAGAGCCCAATTCCATAGCCACATGGAATGCCTTAGTTGAAACATTTTTAGCTAAGTATTTTCCTTCTGTCAAGAACGCTAAGATGAGGAATGAAATTACTTCATTTAGACAAGGAGATGATGAATCCTTATTTGATGTTTGAGAAATATTCAAAGAGTTATTAAGGTAATGTCCCCACCATGGTATACCATTCTGTAGCCAACTAGAAATATTCTACAATGGATTGATCCCATCTTCAAGAAATATGCTTGATGAATCTAGTGATGGATATTTTCTATCTAAGTATTATGAAGAAGGGTACAAATTGATTAAAAGTATTACGACTAACACCTACCAATGGCCAATTACAAGAGCTATTGTTGTCTCAACTCAACAGAAGTAAGTTGGTGTTCATGAAGTCACAGAAACCACGAATCTTGTTGATCAAGTGGCTAAGATTCTCCAAATGATGAAAAATATGTTGAGGAGTCATGACGTGTCAGTAGTCGAACCTTTCAAGGTTGTAACTAACATATCAGAGGTTGCTTATGTTTATTATAGGGGAGCTTATTTATTTGAAGATTGCTCAGCAAATCCTATTTCTGTTAACTATGTGGGAAACAAAAAGTACAACAACACAGACAATCTTGGGTGGCGTAATCATCAAAACTTCTCATGGAGGAATAGTCAAAACTAACTTAAACCTCAAGCACCACAAGTTCCACCTGGATTTTCTGCAGCAAACTATGTTGTGGCTAATTACGGGAATAACCAGCTGGAAAATATTTTGAAGTCCTTCATACAAGAAACCAAGAACCAGTTTCAAGCTCAATGTGTAAGAATTAAGAACATGGAGAGTCAATTTTGGAAGATTGCTTGATCACTTAAGTCAAGGACTATGAGAGCACTTTCAAGGTTCACTAAAACTCTAGAATTTACCTCTACATCCGAGAGTATTGAAACATGCAAGGTTATCAAGTTAATAAGTGAAAAAGAATGTGAGTTATCAACATCAATAAGGGAAGAACCACCAATAGAAAATCTAAATATCCCTGACACTTTAGGAGTGGAAGTGTCTGAGTCTACTGAAGCTACACCTTTGGTGGAACCTATTAGGGAGAATGTAAAAAAGGAGCAATGCACTATGAAAACTTTTGGCATGACTTCAAATCCTGAAAAGAAACCAATTGACATGCTAGAGGTTGGCAGAACACCTAGATTTATTTAAGAAAGGCCACCACCTCATTTTCCTCAAAGACTCAGAAAGGCTAAAGAAAATCAGCAGTTTGGAAAGTTCATTGAAATTCTGAAGTAGCTTTATATCAACATGCCATTTATTGAAGGCATTCAAAAAATGCCAAACCATTCCAAACTTATGAAGGATGTTCTTACTAAAAGGAAGAGAGTGGGTGAATTTGTTACTATGGCCTTAACTCAAGAGTGCACTCAACTTGTTTAAGGGAAACTTCCTCCTAAGTTGGAATACCCTAGAAGTTTTACTATACCATATAACATATGAGATTCTTTTTGTGGAAGGGAACTATGTGATCTTGTGGCAATCTAACCACATGCCTTTATCTATCTTCAATAAGTTGGGTATTTGAGTTGCCAGACCAACAATTATCACCCTTTAACTAGCTGACCAAAGCATTTGCTACCCCCAAGGGAAAATTAAAGATGTGTTAGTAAGGGCTGGTAAGTTTGTATTTCCAACATATTTCATCATTATGGATTTTAGTGTTGATATAGAAACTCTCGTCATGTTTGGAAAACCCTTTCTTTATTTGGCAAGGGCATTGCTAAATATGGAAAGAAGAGAGTTGACTATGAGAGTCAATGGACAACAAGTAGTATTCAATGCATTGAAGTATCTAAGAGATGGGGGGGGGGATTGTGATGTTCATAAAATCATGGTTTTTAAAGACTTTGGAAAATAAAATAAGAGTTTAAAAACATTTTAAAAAACTTAGCAACAGAAAAATAAAAGAGAATAAAATAAAATGCGAGAAGTAAAGAGTTTGAGGGGAAAAGAGGAACACCAGAAAATATACATGTTTAGTCAAAAACAACTTATTCTTGTCCCTAAGAATTAATCCAGAGAGTTCCCAATAAATTTTGAGAGCTTTTAGTAGGAAAGACTCACGAACCCCTTTGTACAAGGAAATGATTGTTAACCTCCAACCAAATATTAGAAGACTTCGCAATATATTAGTTTGAGTCTTATCTTCCAAATGGTGAATCCAGGAAGCCAGTCCTTTCTTTAGAAATGAGGACCTCAGAGCGGTTAGTCTTCAAGTTCCTAAATCTTGGAAGCTTTTACACATGTTGAGCTCACAAACCTAAACCTTCGTTTTACACAGGATAACTGATCAACCGCCAATTCTCCTTGTTTTCTAACACTCATTCGACACCTTTGTAAAGAATCGACAACACATTAGTCACTTATTTTATTGTTTTGTTGCGTTATTTATATGGTTGATATTGTTGTCTCTATTTATGGAGCACATATTATATGCATCATCATACTCCATTTTATGTCCTTTTGTGGTAGTTCTTTTGGTTTCAGGTATAAACAAGTGCACCAGAGGGATAGACAGGCAAAACAGGCATTCTGGGCCCGACAGAAGAAGAAAAATGGACCTACAGTATCCCTTACACGGCCACCCATGTTGGCCAACACGGGCCGTGTCAGGAGAGAAGTTTGGGAAATGGAAAACAAGGAGCTAACACAGCCGCCCGTGTCAGCCTCCCTGAAGGGCGTGTCACAGCATAATTGTGCCCAGAGGCCAACACGGCCAGGCGTGTTGCCTGGCACGGCCAGTGTTGGCTTGGGCACTTGAATTTCCAAATTTTTGCTATTTTTGGCACAGCTTATCCCGGAGGGCATTTTGGACTTTTAGGCAAGAAAATGTGTCATCAGGAACTATTTACAGTGGATTTGAATTGGGGAAAAGAGGACTTTTTGTTGGTGTAAGCCCTAGAGGCCAATACTTTTTGGTACTTGTATCGAATTATTTATTAATAATAAAAGGCATTCTCTTTATTATGGTTGATTAATAAAGCCCCTGAAATAGATAGTCCGTTTAATGTATTAAGTGTGACTTAATCATGAGAACACATTAAACATAAGGATGCTATTCCTAAAGTATCCGTAGTCGAGCTTTAGTGTGAAGTGGGATAACATTAAAGCATTAAGACTATTATGTTTGTAGACTGATGATCACATCTCATGGATCATGGATAAAGAGTTATCAAGTCTTAAACATAGGTATGAATATTAGGAGTAATATTTATACCGGATTGACCCGCTATGAGAATACTATATAGAAAGTTATGCAAAGTGTCATAAGTTATTCTCATGGTGATAATAGTGTATACCACTCTTCGACCTGAAACCACTATGGATCCTAGATGTAGAGTCGAGTGCTTTATTGCTGATCCAACGTTGTCCGTAACTGGATAACCATAAAGACAGTTGATGGGTACTCCACAAAGCATGCTGAGGGACATGAGTGTCCTAGATGGAATTTGCCCATCCTGCGTAACAGGATAAATATCTATGGGCCCAATATTGAACTGGACAAGGGTGACACGGTCTATACCTTGTGTTCAATATAGATATAAGGGCAAAGGGGTAATTATACACATAATTATTATCACAGAAGGTTTTGTCAGATCACATGACATTTTCGTGTCTTGGGTAGCAGTGATGTGTTGCTAGATACCGCTCACTGTTTATTATGTTAAATGCGTGATTTAATATAATTTCCAACGTCACGAAAACCTACAGGGTCACACACAAAGGACAGATTAATGAGAGATAGAGTAACTAAGGAATACCGTAAGGTACGGTGCCCTTAAGTAAATTATAGAACATCGTAAGGTACGATGTACTTGAGTAGAATACGAAATATGGTAAGGTACCATGGGCTTAAGTGATTTTGGGCATATTATAAGATATGGGCCAAAATACACTTAAGTGGGCTTTTTAGCTTGAAACCCACACAAGTGGTTCTATAAATAGAACCCTTGTGCAGAAGCATTCATTGCGGTTGCATTATTTTCGTTTTCTCTCACTCTCTCTCTCTCACTCAAAGCCTTCATTCGTACCAGCTAGCACTGAGATTGAAGGAACCCGTTCGTGTGGACTGAGTAGAGACGTTGTCATCGTTCAACGTTCGTGATCGCTTCGTGGATCTGCATCAAAGGTTTCGATCGTCACAAGAGGTAAATATTCTATCACTGATCATGACCATTTGTAAGGATCTCTAAAGGAGAAAATTTTAATTTCCATTGCGTTTTGGACAGCAATTCTCCTTCACTTTTTGGGAGAGGATAGAGAATTGGAAACGATCAAGATTGAAGAAGTGATAAGAAGAGAAGAACGGGGATCCTTCAAGAGCGGACGCGATTGAAGATCAACGAAATTCAGACCTTTTTGTAATGTCTCAATTTTAGTTTGTATCTGATTTGAATAATATGATAGGCTAAACCCCCCCAATGCCAGGGGGTGTCCCTGAATTGATCATGTAATGACTCCGATGTTTGATTTCCCTTAATATATGTTATTTGATTTCAATTTCACTGTATGATTTGCGCAATGCTTTCTTTTTGGCAAAAATTAAGATTGATGTATGGTTAACGATTAGGAGGACTACAATGGTTAAGTTTTTCATACAGTGAAACCATAGTAGAGATCACCTAGGACTAGGGATACCCTATGGTCACCGGATTAATCTTGTTAATTTAAAATGCTTGATTTCATCATAATCACCTAAGGACTTAGAGGTTAGATTGAATACCAAAGGTTTCCCTCCGAGGACTTAGGGGGAAATAATCTTAAGATCCGGTAATTGAAATAATATTCAGTATTAAGGAGATATACACTCAAAGGGTCATTACAGGAGATGTTTACACACCTTCCTTGGCATATCATATTAACTTGTGAAAATATTTATTTGTTATATTTTTCCTTACAGTGAATTCTTCAAAACCATAACTATAGCTTTTGTTCAATTGAGTGACTATTTACCTTTATATTGTTGCGCAATCCTCGAGATCGATCTTTGGGAAACTTCCCTCTTATTACTACAACGGCGAAAATAATACACTTGCTATTTTTCCGATCAAGTTTTTGGCGCCGTTACCGGGGATTGCCAAATATAAATTTAAAAAATTATCTCAATTGAAATTTTGTTGCACTGCAACTAAAATTTATTTACCATACTTTGAATATTTTAGTTCGATTATATCAACTAATTTGTGCTTGATATTTGTATGCGAGGTAAGGCCTTAGCTGATTTTCCTTTTGACGCAGAAATCGAGAGAACCTTGAGGGTAAGACTCCGACAAGCTCGATTAGCCAGATTGGAATCAGACGAAGAACAACTTCCCATCCATTCAAGCTCAGATTCAGGTTCCGATAGAGAGATTGAAACTATGGTTGATGTTCCATCGCCAGCCGAAAGACTGTTGGGAGACTACGGAGGGGCTAATGCTTAAACCGGCAGATTAACTATTGTCAACCAACCAGTGAATGTGGCTAATTTCCAGGTGCACCAGAGTACCATTAATCAGCTTGAAAGGAAGCATTTTACTGGAAAAGTGAATGAAGATGCAAACAAGCATTTGCAGAGGTTTCTGACCATGAGCAACACTCTAAAAGTTGATGGTCACACTGAAGAAGCCAAGAAGTTGAGAATGTTCCCGTTTACCTTAGCGGAAGAAGCTGGAGAATGGTTTTATTCTTTACCTGCCGGTAGCATCACAACTCGGGAAGAAATGGAAAAGGCATTCCTTAATGAGTATTTTCCAACGCCAGTATTTCTGCGGAAGAGGTATGAAATTCTGAATTTTAAGCAGAAGGATGGGGAAACTTTGGGAGACACCTACAAGAGATTCAAGAGAGTCCTGGTAGCCTGCCTAACTCATAATATGGATGCAACTGAACAAATGCAGATGTTTGTGAATGGTCTTAAAATAAAGACCAAACAACTGATTGATATTGCAGCTGGTGGTTCCACAAATTTTTCAACAGCCATCGGTATTAAGAAGATCATTGAAGCTATTGCTGCCAATGAGCACATGGAGTTGTACGATAGGTGTCAAACCAAACCAGAAGGGGTGATAGATTTAAAGATGGAAACTACAAAAACCCGTATTGAAGATACTATAGCTGCTGAAGTTGAGAAAAAGCTGAAGGCGATGAATATAGGCACCCGACAGGTAGCACAGGTCCAACCAACCCCTACTGTCTGTTGTGAAATCTGTAACGGTCCACACCAAACTCTATATTGTTTTGCAATTCCTCAACAAGTGGAGGAGATCAAATTTTTGAATCAGAATAGTCCTTATTCTAACACGTACAATCCGGGTTGGAAGAATCATCCCAACTTCTCCTGGAAAGACCAAAAAGCGACCTCCCCTCAACATGGTCAGTACCAAACTCAATATCAGCAACATCAGCAACAACAAATACCTAAGAAAGATGAGTGGGAGATTGCCATTGAAAGAATGGCAACTCATCATGTTCAATTTCAAGAAGAAACCCGGAACTATAAGAAAAACACCATAGTTTCCATAAAAAATCTTGAAGTCCAGATGGGTCAAATCGCTCAGCAAATAACATCAAGTTCTTAAGCACAAGGTATTCTACCTAGTGCAACTGTGCCCAATCCTAGAGAGCATCATAACGTGAGCGTTGTGACAACACGAAGTGGTAAATCTGAGGAAGTTGTTGAGGAAGTGGATGAAGAGGAAGACCAATTGATCGAAGTGGACCTTGAGATCAAAGAAAATGAAGTTGTTAGAGAAGAAGTGGTAGCACCAAAACCGGTTGTGAAAGAAACAGTCATTGAGCCCAAGCCGGTTGTTAAGCTCCCATTCCCCACGAGAAACAAGAAAAAAGGACAACATGAGAAAAATTTAGAAAAATTCTTAGATTTGTTCAAGAAGCTGGAGATTAACATTCCTTTGTTGGAGGCACTTGAACAAATGCCTACTTATACCAAGTTCATGAAGGACATCATTTTGAAGAAGCATACCACCAACACTAACCTGATCATTCTAACTAATATATTTTGCAGGGTATGAAGATTCCTATAAAGAAGGAAGATCGAGGAGCTGTCACCGTCCCATGTACTATTGGAGATATGTCATTCAACAAAGCTCTTATTGATCTGGGAGCTAATGTGAGTCTCATGCCATTATCCATTTACAAGAAGCTTCGCAATATATTAGTTTGAGTCTTATCTTCCAAATGGTGAATCCAGGAAGCCAGTCCTTTCTTTAGAAATGAGGACCTCAGAGCGGTTAGTCTTCAAGTTCCTAAATCTTGGAAGCTTTTACACAGGTTGAGCTCACAAACCTTAAACCTTGGTTTTACACAGGATAACCAATAACTTGTGAGATTTTAACACCAGGCTAATCTCAAACCTATGAAGCTTTTAATATCGGGTTGAGCTTTAACCTATCTAGGTTTTAATACCGGGATGACTAATAACCTATGAGGTTTTATCACAGGCTGATCTTCAACCTAAACTAGGACTAAATCACACACTCCCAAACCGAAGCTTTTTTATGGGTTTAGCTTCTAACCTAATCAAATTCCTAAATGGATAATATCCATACAAGGTGTATAAAAAATATTCCCTTGTTGAATTTATAATTCGACCCTTTCTAGAATTACAATTATATCATCGCTCTCAAAATGACTTTTCTCACAAAAGCACTTAGGCTAAAATATTAGTGAGAGAAAGTTAAATAAAACATGAGAGAGAGAGAGAGAGAAATATATATATATATATATATATATATATATATATATATATATATATATATATATATATATATATATATATATATATATATATATATATATATATATATATATATATATATAGAGAGAGAGAGAGAGAGAGAGAGAGAGAGAGAGAGGTTGACTCAAAAAGGAAATTCCAATAAAAGCTTTTTATGAAATTCTAATCAATTGACACATATTCATAACCGATTAGAAGTTTAAAATACAATTGATTGTAAGTTTATAAAAGGAAGGAAAAGATATCAGGTAGTTGCACATCATTAAGGTGTTGTCCAATTCACTTATGGCTCAATTTTGAACTGAGCTAATCAATTAGACAAATGCGTCACTCGATTAGATAAGTCAATTTTTTTGCCTATAGCTATTTTGGTAATTCCTAATTCATCTATCACAACTTCAATATGTGTTTGAAGATATTTTATTTGGGAAAGACACTTTAGTGTGTGTGTGTGTGCTTTAGCCATGCACTTTTACGATAAAGCCCTTATGTTTTACAAAAAGTTTCACTCACTACTAATTTAGGAGGATCCTAAGTACTTCAAGACTTTCTAGATGCTTTCTCTTTTGTGTACACTTGCTTGAGTAGCTTGAGATGTGGCTTTTAGATTACATTCCATTTTATTTCCATCATCGTATAGTCAAGTCTTATCAAACCCTAATGATTAGGTTTTCATCTTTATTCACTTAAACTTTCATGCTTGACTTATCACAAGACATTAGTTGTCATAATCAAACATTGATGTCTTTGTTAAAAGCATATCAAATGCAAAACAATATTCCATATTCTCCCACTTTTTAAAGATGATAACACATCTCTCATGGGAGGTAGTAAAAGAGAAAACACAAAAATATTTGGAGTGATTAAAGTCCCCTTGTCGCACTGTGAAAAATATTTGAGTGCATCACATGATCGAATATACAATAGAGTCGCGACTGAACATTATTTATTCTCGAAGGAAAGGGGAAATATTGATAAAACCCAAGGGGAAGAAAAATAGGTAAGGATATCGGTTATGCAAGAGGAAGGTATTAACATCCCTCACATTCGTTATACTTAACGGGAAACATTTTATTTTGTTCTTTGCATGAATGAGTGTTACTATCTAAAGGTTACTTGTAAAAGATAAAAGGGGGAAAATAAATTTATTAATTAATATGCTCGCCAAGGATTCAAACCCTCATGTCTACATATTCTCATGGTGCAATGAGAAAATCAGAGCTCCGTAGTTTGTGGTAGAAAAATACGGATTTGTTGGTTGCTTTTAGGGAACATTTATAATCGTATCCTAGAAGTGTGTAGACATTAGCTGACTCCATCCTTGTTTCGATGCTCTAAGGTTTTGTATGACTGCTAAGGAATAAATTATAACAGTTCTTTTTATGAAATGAAATAAAATTGTTTTGCAAAAAGTTTGTGTGATAAAAAGAAATAAATAGTTGATTAAATAGAAAAAAAGAAAGAGAACTTACTTACATTGAAAAAAATTGCTTGAATAAGGAAGGTGTTGTTGAGATGTAATGAAAGATTTGTAAAGTGGTGTTTAAATCAAAGAAGTGATAAAAGTGGTGTTTAAAATAAAAAAGAAAAAAAAGTGGTGTTTAAACCAACATGAAAATAGAGATGGTGTTTAAACCAAGAAGGAGATAGAAGTGTGGTGTTTAAGGGTGTTCGTGGGTGCGTCTCGACCCACGAACCCGCTGATCCAAACCAACCCAACTCATAAATTATTTGAACCCATTCATTTACGGGTATATCCAACCCAACCCATAACAACCCGTATAGTTTTGGTTCGGGTATCGGGTTTGAGCTTTGCAACCCGCTGACCCGTTGACCCAACCTATTGATGTGGCTTTAATAATTTATTGTTATTTTAAATAAAAATATAAAATTAATATCTCACTAATAACCATAATTTTTCAAAAAAAAATATTCTCCACCAATACTACTACTAGATCAATGAGTTTATTTAATTCTAAGATTAAATGTTGTTTCTTATTTTCTTTTGTACCATTTTTAACTTATGTATTTTATGGAAATACATGCCTTGTTGAATTTTATACTATTATAAAGTGTTATGTCGTGTGGATGAATTTTATTAGATATTATATGATGTGTTTCATTGATTTTGAGTGTTATAAATGAGTATGATTGTATTAAGTTGTGTTACATTTTTTTAAAACTAACAAAAAGAATCATAATTTTTATTTATTTATTTGAAACACAACCCGCGAACCCAACTCAATTCAAGCCATTAATAAACGGGGCAGTTTAGGTCGATTTTGATAATAAAATTGCGAGTTGAATAACGGACCCAACCCATTGAAGTTTGAACGGGTTGGGTAACGGGTTAGGGCAAATTCGGTCCAACCCAATTCGCGTATACCCCTAGTGGTGTTTAAACCAAAGTTGAAGTCGAAAGAGTGGTGTTTAAACCAAAAGAGTATGAAAGTGGTGTTTGAACTAATAGAGTGGTGTTTAAACCAGCTAGAAGTAATAAAAGTTGTGTTTAAACCGAAGGAGTGGTGTCTAAACCAAAGAAGAAAATGAAAGTGGTGTTTAAACCAAGATAGTAGTTTAAACCAAAGAAGAAAATAAAAGTGGTGTTTAAACCAAGAGAGTAATTTAAACCAAATAAGAAAATGAATGTGTGGTGTTTACACCAAAGAAGGATTAGAAGTGTGGTGTTTAAACCAGAGAAGTGGGATGCAGAGATGAGTATTGTTGATGTTGATTATTGAATGTATGCGGGGAAGAAGATTTGACAGTTATTTGATTTGAATTGCACTAAAGTCTATGAATGGAGGTGAATAGTTTGAACAACTGGGTCAGACATCTCGTATCCAAAGATATTCAGAACGAGGATAGGAATACTCCATCTCATCCCTTTTCCACTACTTAAGTCTCCTAGCGCATAATTCGCATCATAATTTACAAATGTTGAAGAAGAATCTTTTTGTTATGCTTGAATGTCCAGAGTCTTCAAAGTCTTGCATGATGTCTTTGAGCTGACTTGAGTATGAAGTCTGAACTTGAATTTGACTTGAAATCCAATGTAGTGTCAATGTAGAAGACTAATCTTATCAGGTGATCAAATGGTTTATGATCACTTGACTGGATAGGGGAAGTAGAAAAATATGGAATGATTAATTAATCACAATTGACTTTGATCAATCAATCCCTCAGGGGCATGATCAAGATATAGAAGCACATGTATTTGTTAAAGTTTAAAATCATAAAGAAATTAAAGTGTTAACATGCATATTAAAACTAGCTAATCATATGATAATCAAAATTTAATGTTAAGACAACATAAAACCCCTATATGGAAGTGATTATAAAAGGATCTCTTGGAGGAAATGCAAGAAAGGTTCAACATTTCAGAGAAAGAAACACTTGGAAGAAATTAGTGAAGAGAGTGAGCTGAAAAAATTAGAGATCTTCTTATTCTCATAATCTCAAGTGTATGCTACCAGTATTTTGCATGATAGAGGTCGTCTCCTGCTGATTAAAGATTGAAATAAGGCGAATAAGTTACTCTTAGATTTCCATTTCTTTTTCATTACGTGTTTACAAATGTTTAGATTAGGATCCAATGTTGATGTATGTACTAGGCTCATCGTAAGCTAAACCCTTTTATATTGAGAAATGTGAAGTTAATATGAAATAATCGTTAGTGTTAAGTGTTATGTTGTTAGTGATTTGTTTTATCATGTGTTAAACTTTCATAAATCTACTTCTTTGAATGATCAACTTAGGAAAAGATACAAGCTTGTTGCTGTGAGAGATCCAACAACAAGTGGATTTTATGATAAAAGTGATTGAAAATATTAGGATAAAGATATTCACTATATTAGCTACTTTAGACATAAAGAGCTACAATCATAGAGGACATTCAGAATACAACTAGACATGCATCAAACTTATAAGCGAGGTTTAAAGATTTATCCCCTTGCTTTACTATATATGTTTCTGATGTTGTACAGATACACCATAAGATCACTTTTTGACCTCTTCTGGCACGACATAACACATCATGTATACATATTAGACAAGTTATATTAATGGATCATTTCCCAACATGCTCTCCAATATTGACTTTATTTTATTCGTATTAACTATTTTTACCGTTGTTTATTCCAAAATTGAATTTGTGACAACCATCAACTATTATTATTTTCTCTAATGATCATTTACAAAAGATAGTTTTACAAAATCAACCTAAGTTATTTTCCACTCCCTGTGGGTTGGACACCCTTACTATTCTATCACTTTCTACATTAAAATACATGTATCCTTGCATATGACATCACACATTTTTAAGCAACACATTTTTGATGGAGTTTTCGGGGAGTGTATCAAGAATAACATTTTGATTTTGCATAAAAACACTATTTCTTTTTATTAAACAAGCATTTGAGCTTATGACATTTTTTGTACTATGGTGACACAACAAATGCTTAGCTGTTGCACGTGCAGGTTTTTAAATCCAGTCTACAGAGGAGATCCTGAACCTGAAAGAACATTCAGATTTCTTAGAAGATTTCAAGTTACTGGGAACTTACCAGGAAGTCCTCCTATTTTTTCTTAATTTTGACTTAATAAAGGAACCAATTGAAGGATAACGATTCATGGAAAATAATGACATCATTTTCATTGTCAATGTTAGGGCAAGAAACATTAGGGATTATGTTGTATTTGATCCGAACGCCATGAGCACGAGAACCATTCAACTAGAGATCATTGTGGCTCAGTTTGAGTTTAAATCAATGATGTTTCAAATGTTGCAAGCCATTGGTCAATACTCAAACGCTGCAAATGAAGACCCACATATATAGTTAAGGCAATTTCTGGAGGTTGCAAGTAACTTTAAGATTCCTGGCATAACAGATGATGCATTCAGGTTAAGGATATTTCCATATTCTCTAAGGGATAGAGCCAAGAGTTGGTTGAATTCTATAGAGCCCAATTCCATAGCCACATGGAATGCCTTAGCTGAAACATTTTTAGCTAAGTATTTTCCTTCTGTCAAGAACGCTAAGATGAGGAATGAAATTACTTCATTTAGACAAGGAGATGATGAATCCTTATTTGATGTTTGAGAAATATTCAAAGAGTTATTAAGGTAATGTCCCCACCATGGTATACCATTATGTAGCCAACTAGAAATATTCTACAATGGATTGATCCCATCTTCAAGAAATATGCTTGATGAATCTAGTGATGGATATTTTCTATCTAAGTATTATGAAGAAGGGTACAAATTGATTAAAAGTATTACGACTAACACCTACCAATGGCCAATTACAAGAGCTATTGTTGTCTCAACTCAACAGAAGTAAGTTGGTGTTCATGAAGTCACAGAAACCACGAATCTTGTTGATCAAGTGGCTAAGATTCTCCAAATGATGAAAAATATGTTGAGGAGTCATGACGTGTCAGTAGTCGAACCTTTCAAGGTTGTAACTAACATATCAGAGGTTGCTTATGTTTATTATATGGGAGCTTATTTATTTGAAGATTGCTCAGCAAATCCTATTTCTGTTAACTATGTGGGAAACAAAAAGTACAACAACACAGACAATCTTGGGTGGCGTAATCATCAAAACTTCTCATGGAGGAATAGTCAAAACTAACTTAAACCTCAAGCACCACAAGTTCCACCTGGATTTTCTGCAGCAAACTATGTTGTGGCTAATTACGGGAATAACTAGCTGGAAAATATTTTGAAGTCCTTCATACAAGAAACCAAGAACCAGTTTCAAGCTCAATGTGTAAGAATTAAGAACATGGAGAGTCAATTTTGGAAGATTGCTTGATCACTTAAGTCAAGGACTATGAGAGCACTTTCAAGGTTCACTAAAACTCTAGAATTTACCTCTACATCCGAGAGTATTGAAACATGCAAGGTTATCAAGTTAATAAGTGGAAAAGAATGTGAGTTATCAACATCAATAAGGGAAGAACCACCAATAGAAAATCTAAATATCCCTGACACTTTAGGAGTGGAAGTGTCTGAGTCTACTGAAGCTACACCTTTGGTGGAACCTATTAGGGAGAATGTAAAAAAGGAGCAATGCACTATGAAAACTTTTGGCATGAATTCAAATCCTGAAAAGAAACCAATTGACATGCTAGAGGTTGGCAGAACACCTAGATTTATTTAAGAAAGGCCACCACCTCATTTTCCTCAAAGACTCAGAAAGGCTAAAGAAAATCAGCAGTTTGGAAAGTTCATTGAAATTCTGAAGTAGCTTTATATCAACATGCCATTTATTGAAGGCATTCAAAAAATGCCAAAGCATTCCAAACTTATGAAGGATGTTCTTACTAAAAGGAAGTGAGTGGGTGAATTTGTTACTATGGCCTTAACTCAAGAGTGCACTCAACTTGTTTAAGGGAAACTTCCTCCTAAGTTGGAATACCCTAGAAGTTTTACTATACCATATAACATATGAGATTCTTTTTGTGGAAGGGAACTATGTGATCTTGTGGCAAGCTAACCACATGCCTTTATCTATCTTCAATAAGTTGGGTATTTGAGCTGCCAGACCAACAATTATCACCCTTTAACTAGCTGACCAAAGCATTTGCTACTGTCGCATTACGCGAAAAACCGGCGGGAAAACAAGAACAACAGAGCCGCCACCGTGCGTTATTTATCCCAAAAGAGGGAAAGGAAACGCTCAGAGTAAACCTGGAAAAGACATGGTCTCGCGACCAAAGAGAATGGGATCGGGAGTCGGTTATGCGAAGGGAAGGTATTAGCACCCCTACGCATCCGTCGTACTCGACGGGATCCACGCACAATAGGAAGAAAAATGGTTGCTAAAAACACTGCTCACACACACACTGGCTGAAGGAGACACAAGAAAACAAACAAGACTAAAACTGACTCGGCAGGATATCGCATCCTGGGCCTACTTAGTCTATCAAGCATAGACATCAGAGTCGAAGTAGTTCGGACTGGGGAAACGACACATGCTCGCTAGGATATCGCATCCTATGCATACGTATCTCCTTTGGACGAAGGAGAATCAGAGCATTCGTAGCTCGGCTAACACGCACACAAACAAATACAGGCGAGGGAAAACATGGAGCCTGAATGCCAATCACTGGGCTTACATCAGCATCCGAACCAAAACGCACTCGAGAAGGCAAACATGGAGCCCGACTGCCAATCACTGGACTTACGTCGGCATCCGAACCAACCACACGCACACTGGAACCCGAATGCCACTCGATGGACTTACATCAGCTTCCAAGCACACAACAAGACACAGGATATGGAATGCCAATCGCTGGGCTTACATCCATCTCCTAACACCAACACAAGAAGAAGAAGGGTCTCGATTACAACTAGGGCAAGAGAAGGGGAATGTCTCAATCGCAACGAGGGCGAGAGAAAAGAATTAGTGTTAGTTGTTAGTCAAACTCGACAAGACATCGCATCTCGTGCCTACGTATCTCATCTGGACATGAGAATCAGAGTTGCCGTAGTTCGGCTAAACTATTCCTGTTGGTTTGTGTTTTTTAGTGGACAACGTCACTACGCAATCTACCTGATGCTCGACCTTTGGAGACTTACTCACCTGTAGTAGAAGGAGTTGACATACCCTTAAGAGGGGATAATGTTTGTTTGTGTTTTAGGAAAGCTCAAGCAAGAAAGGAAGTCCTATACGAAGGAATCGTGCTACCTTAATTGACATGCAAACGAGACTACGCGGAGTCTAGCAAACCTAGGGGATACAATCACACCACACAAACATATACAGCATGAAATAAACACACCAACAAGGGGCTCAAACATCAGGGCTAGGCTTTAGTCGAGGGGTCATATCAACCTCAACAAACAAGCCTCTGTATCGGGGTAAGGTTAGCTCTTAACCTTGCCATTGAGGGGCTAAGGTGAAGCCAGATGAAAGGTGATGAGGGGTGTGCCTCATTGCTTCTATCTCAGGTCCGAGAGAGCATGTAAATATAAGAATGTGGGGGAGTTCAGAAAGATGGAACTCTCTCCCCAATTAGACTCGATAGATCTTGGGTTTGGATCTCAATGCTACAACCATGTAATGGGAGCAAGGAGAAGACTCACAGAATAGTGGGGGATAGATTGCATACCCCTACCTTCCACCAATTGCCTTATGTAAAGGACTTTTCACCTGCTTGGGACAAATATAAACATACACAAGCATTGCCTCTTAAGGAGGACTTCAGACAGTTTGCCCGGCCCGGTAACAGCCGGGTCTCCAGACTACATGAAGAAGAAAGTGCAATACCTCAATGCCAATTGCTTATAAGCAAAGCAATGCAAGTTCTTAAGAGAACTGAGCAACTAGGGGTACCTGGAAACAGTCAAACAGAATCAGCATCCCGACATAAACAAAACAACAACATTAAGGATCAATCAACAATCAAACAATGATGTACATCATGTGCCTAGCACAAAGGTCAAGTGAACCAAGCCCTACAAAACAAACAATTAGTCAAATGAATTCAACTCAATCATGTATCAACCTCCTTAAGGCATTAGCTTTTTAACCTGAAAAGTCAAAGTCAAGCTCAAACATAAGTAACTAGACCACTAGGCCAAGCCTAGGGTCCAAAGGAGGGAAAAATCTTAAAACAGCAAGCCAATCATGATCAAAACCAAGATATTTCAATTACAAAGGGACTCCAATTGGTCCCATATCCAAACTATACACCTATTTCAATTTATGCAACATGTAAGGCAAAGGAAGCAAATGTAAACCACATATGAGCAACCAGCAAGATCACATCCAAAAAAATATCAAAACAGCATGGAAAATTCCACAAAAATTATATCCTAAACAGAGGACCTTCAACAAGCTACATGTCAATTTTCATACAATTTGGCCTAGTGGAACTATGGGAATTAATTCAACATGACAAGGCATGCAAAAACACAATCAAATGAAGCTACAAAATGTATGCTAACTTCAATCACATGGTAAACAGTGGCATTAAATGGTAAATGGATGGGACCAAAGCCAATTTGTAGCTTAATGTGTTAAGAAACACTCTACCAATTTTCATGGCCATAGGGTTAAGGATGTGGATTTGGCAACATAGGGAACAATGTGACACAAGCTAGGTCCAAAAAATGATAGGCAGAAGGTAAAAATCCTAATCAATTAGGAAATGGATTGTAAAAATCCACAAAAATTCATATTGAATGTTAACATGTTAAATGTGCTACATGCAAAAAATTAAGGCCATAGGCCAAGGGGAAGCATGGCAAAAAAATTCAGGGAATATAGCATATCAAATCATGTCACATTTCATCATACTCAAGTTCTATAATTCATATATCAAAAACCAGAAGGCCAAAAATTACAAAACCTATGCCAAAAATTCCAGAAATGAGTCAAGATTCTACACCTAAAATTTCATTTAATTTGGATTATGCATGGTGATTTTATGATTAAAATAGTAGAACATGTGAAAATGGCATACATTAAGAACATCCTTAGGCCAATTAATTTTTCTACCAAGCACAATTTTATTTTCTATGTCTAAAAAATAATAGATTAAAAAAGGAGATTATCAAAAAAAGTCTCAATTTATTTGGATGATTATTGGTCATTTTGTGATTTTTTGAAGTTTTAAAATATTTATTGCATAATTATTTAGGTTTTATATGAATTTAGTTAATTAAATTATGGACCGAGTGGCACAACGGTAATTATGCCTGACTGCGCCAAAACGCAGCCGTTTCACTAAACGGCGTGGCGGCTCCTGATTCGCTGCTTTCAGCGGGAAACAGCGATTTGAAATCGCGGCCAGGGAAAACAGATTGAACACGCGTTTTCTGCAGAAAATTCAAGAACACAAACGTGTTCTTCACTTCCAGGTTCGATTATGAGCAATTTTAAACCAAATCACACAAATCCTATACCGTTGGAAAGATATGACTGAGTAGAACATGAATATCATAAGGAAATTATTCAGATCCTAACGTATGGCGCGAATCGAACAAAAGAACATATGGCATACAAACTTCAATCAACAATAACTCAATCAATTCGCAACGAAATTTCAATCCAAAAGCTTCAGTCTACTCTACACTGATTATTCTACCAAATCCCTAACATAATTTGAGCGATTGCGAAATTCGAATCCCAACCTTGGTGGAGTGCAGCCGTTGATTCTGCGTGTTTCAAGCTGAGAATGACGAAAACAGAAGTAGTATGAGCTCTAAGGAGATGGATGATGATGAAAATCGAGCTCGAGAATGCTTAGATCAGCGCCATTTTCCAACTGCCATTGGAGGATGAACCTTGCTTTGGTGAGGATCCGGAGGCGTTTTGCTCCAACTCTCCTTCAACAGATTTGCAATATCACCTGCACAGGGAGGATCAAGAGAGAAAATACGAAAAACTAGAGGAAATCTTGGTGAATTTTGAAAAAATATGAAGATGCAAAGTGTGAAAAGTTGAGAGGATTTCTTGATTTTTTCTGTTTTGGATCTTGCAGAAAATGATTAGTGTTGCAGTTTCTGTTACAATTATCTTTATATATGAAGCTCTAATCCCAGCCTTAATCATGATTAGTGAAAAAATGAGATTAGCACAATTAAGCTTATGATGCATTTTGCCTTTTTACCCTTTCTCTAAACCAGTCCATATATCAGTTCAATTTTGATTCAAGCAAATCCAAAATACCATATATGATGTGTAGAAAAAAGTCCCATTTCCATTGGCCATGTATTTTGCAATTTCACCATGTCATGGTAAGGTTATGCATTTTCAAGTCCATTTCAAAAGTGAGATATCAAACCATGAGGCCTTGGCATGTTGTGATGATTCCAACAATTTTCAAATGCCATTTGTGAGGTGTTGCAAAAATCCCCACTCAAAAATTCCAATTATTTCACAAGTTGGACAATTTTGCCCCTGGTTCATTTAACAGTCCAGTTGAAATTTGACCTTTTGCATTGACCACCTTTGAAGAAATCCAATGATGCACCAGGAAAGTACATGTCAAATGGAGTTTGTGCATATAAAGAACTTGCAATTTGGACAAACCATGTGGGAGTTATGCCCTCCTGATTACGGGTCATTTTTGAATTTCACTGAGCCATAATTTTCCAACCATACATGAGAATTTCAAGTTCTTGGACTTTTTGGAAAGGTGAGAACAAGATCTTCAACTTTCATGTTGGACAAAATTTCATTTGAAGCTTGTATGATGAAGTTATTTTGAGGAGAAAAAGTTTCCATTTTGGGCAGCTGAAATTACAGGTCACCTGCTATTTTTGGAAACTTTCTGTCTGACCTCTAAATCTTCAACCTTGGTCTTTGATATGTCAAATGAGACTTATATGGACATGAATGAGGCCTTTCAAACCATTTCCACTTTCCAATCCATAAAATCGGGCACAGTTGACCACAGTTGACTTTCTAGGGTTTCTGGTTGACTGGACAATGACTGGTGACTCCTGAGCATCCAATCTTTGGCCAAACCACTTCAAAATGATCCTTGGACCACATGAGCTTGAGAAATCAACCCTAGGGCTTTGTCTCAATGAAAATGGCACTTGCTTGCTTGATTGACTGATTCTCCTGATCAGTTTGACCTGATTCATCAACTGAGCTTGCACTTGGGCACATGGACAATGCAATGTTATGCAGTGGACATTGTTAACGCTATGACCTAATATGCAATGAATGCACACAATGGTAGGGTGTAAATTTGAGGTGCTACAGCTGCCCCTATTCAATCAACTGGGAACCCGAATGGATGAGAGCAACGGCTGTCAGACTTTCAGGGTAAACAGGGATTGAATACCAAGAACCGTAGAAATTTGCACACTGCTGGGTATGATCTGTTTTTGCTTTCTTCTGCTTCAGAGGTACAACCACATCCAGACATCGACACACGATGCATGGGGTCAGAAGTCATCTCAACTAGATGTCAACGGACAACCAGGAAAAACTCAACGTTTACCAAGACCAACGGAGAGGTATGTCAACTCTACTGGGGATAACCAGGAAAGGATACAACCATACGTCAGCGGACGTAATGGGAAAAACTCAACATTTACCAAAACCAACGGAGAGGTAACCAATCATTAATGAATGACTGGAAGGATAGTGATACAACCATACGTCAGCGGACGAAATGGGAAAGACTCAACGTTTACCAATACCAACGGAGAGGTAACCAGACATCATAGGATGAATGGGAAGGATAGTGATACAACCATACGTCAACGGACGAAATGGGAAAGACTCAACGTTTACCAAGACCAACGGAGAGGTAACCAGACATCATAGGATGAATGGGAAGACTCGACCAGACGTCATAGGACGAAAGGGAGAAGCTCGATGTTTATCGACACCAACGGAGAAGGAGGAAACTCGACCAGACGTCATAGGACGAAAGGGAGACTCAACGTTTATCGACACCAACGGAGAAGGAGAAAACTCAGCCAGACGTCATAGGACGAAAGGGAGACTCAACGTTTATCGACACCAACGGAGAAGGAGGAAACTCAACCAGACGTCATAGGACGAAAGGGAGACTCAACGTTTATCGACACCAACGGAGAAGGAGAAAACTCAGCCAGACGTCATAGGACGAAAGGGAGACTCAACGTTTATCGACACCAACGGAGAAGGAGGAAACTCAACCGGACGTCATAGGACGAAAGGGAGACTCAACGTTTATCGACACCAACGGAGAAGGAGAAAACTCAACCGGACGTCATAGGACGAAAGGGAGACTCAACGTTTATCGACACCAACGGAGAAGGAGAAAACTCAACCGGACGTCATAGGACGAAAGGGAGACCACAACCGGACACCAAATAGGACGTCTACTGGGGATTCTGGCTGGGAAATCAACCAGACATTAATGAATGAACTGGGAATAGGGTATACAATCAGACGTTCATGGACGAATGAGAAAAACACAACGTTTATCGAAACCAACGGGGAGGTAAATCCACATGGGGAAGGGTACAACTAGACGTCATAGGACGAATAGGAAAAACTCGACGTTTATCGACACCAACGGAGAGGAGAAACATTCTGAGGGGAATCATCTGGTATTACCAAATGATCTGCGGGGAACCATCAACTATACGTCATAGGACGCACAGGAAAAACTCGACGTTCATCGACACCAACGGAGAGGAGGTTCAACTGGGGACGACCCTGTGGGGAAAGATATCAACTATACGCCAACGGACGCATAGGAAAAACTCGACGTTTATCGACACCAACGGAGAGGAGGAATCTCCACTTGGGAGAGTGAACACAACCAAATCATCAACGGATGATCGGGAAAAACTCGACGTTTATCGACACCAACGGAGAGGAGGAAACTTCACTAGGGAAGGGGCGACGTTACGAACATCGAAAGATGATGTTTACAGACACCAAAGAATACCAGACACTACGCACGACTGGGAAAGCACCGAAAGATGGTGTTTACCGACACCAAAGAAGACCCGACACTACGCAGGTGCTGACAGGATACTGACATCTACATGTCTGGGCAAGGCCACATACTGGCAGGAGGTCTCACTGGGGAGAAACATGCTTTCCTTTCACCAACGGATGAGGAAATAAACCTCTGTGGGGATTATTAATCCTGAATGCTGTCAGGAGCAATTGTAGCAAACGTGCTGTACAAGTTAAACAAACATCCGCCTCTGCCGGGGATACGGTCTGATTGGGTTTTGAACACATGAATGCATATGTTTGAATTTTTCTATGGCGTAATGCTCCACATTGAATGGAAATGCTACGCGTTTTGAGGATGCAATGATTACTACATGCAAAATGCAAATGCACCCTGGCTACGGAGCCAAAAGATCAGGTACTCCAACTGGGCGGGGAGACTCTGACTGAGGAATACTTTGCGGGGAGAGCCTTCATCTGGGAATGCTTG
This sequence comes from Lathyrus oleraceus, assembly GCF_024323335.1. NCBI lineage: Eukaryota > Viridiplantae > Streptophyta > Magnoliopsida > Fabales > Fabaceae > Lathyrus > Lathyrus oleraceus. The sequence goes on along the minus strand of NC_066579.1, from coordinate 382,105,970 downwards.
GCGAAGAAAGCACCGACTTCTCACTCATGCTAGAGAACCAAAACTGTTGTCGGGAATAAGATAGACTTCGCTGGGGATATCCTTCACAGGATCCAATCCACTCGGGGACTCCACTTGGGAAGCAAATAAACAATACTCCGCTGGGGAAGTAGACCAGGCAACTCTTCAGGGATATTACTCGCCAGGGAGTAACAAGACATCTTTACCAGAGATTGATAAAGCGACTTCACTGGGGAAGATTCCACCAAACCTTAGGTAGAACAGCTCTGCTTCGGGGAATAACCACTACTCCACTGGGGACGACCCACGTAATCCCTAGGTAGACTAGACTCAGCTGGGGATACCAACACTGATCTGCCACGGGAACTCGTCCAACCCACAAGTAGGATGAACTCTGCTGGAGAAATATTTCTTCGAAACCCGCTCCACTCGGGGAACTTGCTGAAGAAAACCCACACCATTCTGCTGAGGAGAACAACTCTGGTGGGGATGATAACACATCATATCATACTAGAGATAGACCTTCACAACCCTGCTGGGAGAAGCACTCACGGCCATGCTGGGGATAACATATCACAAACCCAACTGCTGGGGAACAACATTCTCATGACAAACTCCGCCGGGGGAATTCCTGGGGAAACATCTGCCAGGCACTCAGCGGGGATCTCAGCTGGGGAAACTGCCAACACAAGCCTGCTGGAGGTAGGCAATCCTTAGATCTGCTGAGGAAAGAAGATACTATCCACAGGTATCTCTGCAGGGGAACACAACTCTGACAACTCTCCAACTTGCTCGGAGAAAAACCTGCTGGGGAGATGATCACAGAAGACGACCTGTAAAGCAGCACAACACAATGCCCCAGGGGTTCATGGACAAGATATGCTCAAGTGTCCTCAACATTCAAAATGATTTTCAAATGTTTTATCCTTCTGCAAGTTATTGTTAAGCCTTCATGTTTTATTATATGCAATGTTTATCAACAATTCGGACGTTTTTGCAAACAAAACAGTAAAAAATAAAAACAAGAGAGCTATTTATCTGAATAACCACTTTTATTGATTGAAAATGTGCCTGAAAAGGCAAATACAACGGGAAGCAATTCCTAGAAAGAGGTAATTGCGCACAAAAGGAAAATAACCTATCCTAATGGCAATGTGAATACGGCATCCACTATTTCCCAATCCTGTTATAACCCACAGATCATCAGTTTTCCTCCCAACTCCTTGCCTTCTGAGAAGAATGACTGGATCGATCACACCTTTCAAGATGGCAGCTGACGAAGCGCGATGAAGTACAAGTAACTCGGACTGTAGTCTTCGCTTTAATCCCTCTTTTGGCTGGATCGCCCTTTCGGGTTTTCAATCCACCGGGATACCCATTTTTGCCTAAGTCGCCCTTGCGGGTTTTCGACTTACCGGGTGTACAAATTCTTTTCATTTTTATCCCTAATTTTTGCCCGAACCTTTCCTTTCTGTTTTTGGTTCGTCGGGATGCCCTTTTTTGCCTGGACTCTTTTTTCTTTTTGTCCAGCGGGTCAATTTACGCGAAGTATTTTTTGACTACATCTGAGTTAACAGGGGACGGGAAATCTTCACCATCCATTGTTGTAAGCATCAAGGCTCCACCGGAGAAGACCTTCTTCACAACATATGGACCTTCGTAATTAGGAGTCCACTTGCCCCTGTTATCTGTACCGGGAGGAAGGATCCTCTTCAAAACTAGATCACCAGTCTGAAATATCCGAGGACGCACTTTCTGATCAAAGGCCCGCTTCATCCTTCTCTGATACAACTGCCCATGGCACACAGCTGCTAGCCGTCTCTCTTCGATAAGGCTCAACTCATTAAACCTTGTACGAATCCACTCGGCTTCGTCCAGCTTGACATCCAATAATACTCTCAGAGAAGGAATCTCCACTTCAACAGGCAGGACTGCTTCCATACCATACACAAGAGAGTACGGGGTTGCCCCGGTCGACGTACGTACTGAGGTACGGTACCCATGCAAAGCGAAAGGCAGCATCTCGTGCCAATCCTTGTACGTAACGACCATCTTCTGCACAATCTTCTTGATATTCTTGTTAGCTGCCTCTACAGCACCGTTCATCTTTGGCCTGTAGGGAGAAGAATTGTGATGTTCAATCTTGAAATCTCTGCAAAGCTCTTTCATCATCTTGTTATTGAGATTCGAACCATTATCAGTGATGATTCTCTCAGGAACTCTATAACGACAGATGATTTCTTTCTTGATGAACCGGGCAACCACTTGTTTGGTAACATTAGTATAGGAAGCTGCTTCCACCCATTTGGTGAAGTAATCAATCGCAACCAGGATGAAGCGATGTCCATTCGAAGCAGTAGGCTCAATCTTCCCAATCATGTCAATGCCCCACATGGCAAACGGCCAAGGCGAGTTCATGACATTCAACGGGCTTGGTGGTACATGCACCTTATCAGCATATATCTGGCATTTATGGCACTTCCGAGCATACTTGAAACAATCGGATTCCATAGTCATCCAGTAATAATCGGCTCTCAACAATTTCTTTGACATTGCATGACCACCAGCATGGGTACCAAATGAACCCTCGTGCACTTCTTGCATCAACATGTCTGCTTCGTGTCCATCCACACATCTGAGCAAGACCATGTCAAAGTTCCGTTTGTACAACACATCATCCTGATTCAAATAAAAGCTTCCAGCTAGCCTTCTCAGGGTTTTCTTGTCGTTCTTCGATGCACCTTCAGGATACTCTTGAGTCTTGAGGAAGTTCTTGATGTCATAATACCACGGTTTCTCATCAATCGCAACAACAGACTCGGCTGCAAACACATACGCAGGCCTCTCGAGTCGATTCACCGCAACATGTGGCACATGATTCCACCAATGAACTTTTATCATAGAGGATAAAGTAGCCAAGGCATCAGCCATCTGATTCTCATCCCGAGGGACATGATACAACTTCACCTTCTTGAAGAACGTCAGTATTCTTCTGGTGTAATCTGTATACGGAATCAAATGCGGCTGGTTCGTATTCCAATCTCCATTGACCTGATTGATCACTAGAGCAGAATCTCCAAATATGTCAAGTGTTTTGATTCTCAGATCAATGGCTTCTTCTATCCCCATGATACAAGCCTCATACTCAGCTTCGTTGTTGGTGACATCAAAAGTCAATCTGGCAGAAAAAGGCATATGAGCACCTTTAGGATTGATCAGCACTGCACCAACACCATTACCATTCACATTCACGGCCCCATCAAACATCAATGTCCACTTGTCATCAGGATCCGGTCCTTCCTCGACAAGAGGCTCGTCACAATCTTTCATCTTTAGATACATGATGTCTTCATCAGGGAATTCAAACATCATAGGCTGATAGTCGTCGATCGGTTGTTCGGCGAGATAATCTGACAATACACTACCTTTGATAGCCTTTTGAGACGTGTACTGAATATCATACTCAGTTAAGATCATCTGCCAACGGGCAACACGTCCAGTGAGAGCCGGCTTCTCAAAGACGTACTTTACTGGATCCATCTTAGAAATCAACAAGGTAGTATGGTTCAACATATACTGCCTCAGTCGGCGAGCAGCCCAGGCCAAAGCACAGCAAGTTTTCTCAAGCTGTGAATATCTGATTTCACAGTCGGTAAACTTTTTGCTAAGGTAGTATATGGCATGCTCTTTTCGACCAGACTCGTCATGCTGTCCCAATACACACCCCATTGAATTCTCGGTAACTGACAGGTACATTATCAGCGGTCTCCCTGGAACCGGAGGGATCAGGATTGGAGGTTTCTGTAAATACTCTTTGATCTTGTCAAAAGCTTTCTGACAGTCATCATTCCATTTGATCGCCTGATTCTTTCTAAGCAATTTGAATATCGGTTCACACGTGGCAGTTAGGTGAGATACAAACCTTGCAATGTAATTCAATCTCCCTAAAAACCCACGAACCTGCTTCTCCGTTCTCGGTTCAGGCATCTCCTGAATAGCTTTGACTTTTGCTGGATCAACCTCAATCCCTTTCTCACTGACAATGAAGCCTAACAGCTTCCCTGATCTCACACCAAACGTACACTTGTTTGGATTCAGCCTCAGTTTGAACTTGACCAACCTGTCAAACAACTTCTGCAGATTTACCAGGTGCTCCTCTTTTGTCTGCGACTTCGCAATCATATCATCCACATACACTTCAATCTCTTTGTGCATCATGTCATGAAAGAGAGTCGTCATTGCCCTCTGATAGGTAGCACCGGCATTCTTCAGCCCAAATGGCATCACCTTATAGCAGAACGTGCCCCAAGGTGTAATGAATGTCGTCTTTTCCATGTCCTCTGGCGCCATCTTGATCTGATTATAGCCCGAGAAACCATCCATGAAAGAGAATACCGAGGATTGAGCCGTATTATCCACCAATACATCAATGTGAGGTAATGGGAAATCATCTTTCGGACTCGCCCTATTCAAATCCCGGTAATCGACACACATTCTGACTTTGCCATCCTTCTTCGGCACGGGAACGATGTTGGCTACCCACGGAGGGTAAGTTGTTACCGACAAAAACCCAGCATCGAACTGCTTCTGAACCTCTTCCTTGATCTTCACTGCCATATCAGGACTCATTCTACGAAGCTTCTGCTTGACCGAAGGACAATCATCTCTGAGAGGTAGTCTATGAACCACAATATCAGTATTCAGCCCTGGCATATCTTGATAAGACCAGGCGAATATCTCCATGTACTCTCTCAGCATCTCAATCAACCTGCTCTTGACCTCAGGTTTCAAAGCGGCCCCGATCTTGATCTCCCTTCTGGCGTCCTCAGTACCAAGATTCACAATCTCCAACTCCTCCTGATGAGGTTGGATGACCCTTTCCTCCTGCTTCAACAATCTAGCCAGTTCTTTCGGGAGTTCACTGTCTTCATCACTCTCCTCCTCAGTTTGGTAGATGGGATTGTCGAAATCATACTGAGCCATAACAGATTTGTTCATAGTGGATGCCATAAGATCATTTCTGCATGTTTAATGCTTTATTTTAGAAAAGAGTTCAAAAAAGTCACAAAAACAAAAACATTGCCATTTTTATTTTTTTTTTGAAAAATGAAAAACAAAAATAGAAAGACAGGGATCACAAAATTGTTTGCAAAACGTCCTTTATTAATGATAAGCAATGAAAACATGTGGCCCTACAATGAACCACTACGTCTTGGGCAGAACGTAGGGTTTTGTGCAGAATGAAAAAACAAAAGAAAATTACTCTGTCTGAAGAGTAACTTGGACTATATCCTCGGCAGTCCAGTTGTTGATCACCTCCCCTGGTGCACTCGGGCGGACCCAGCAGTCGAGATCACAATCGCTGTCGACATCTTCACCCTCAGCAGCAAAGACATCACCATGATTCATCAGCCCAGCGCTGGTAAAAGTACTCGGACCTGCTGCCCCCTGCTCTGCTCGGAGAGGCTCATAACCGATGCCAAACTTATCTTCTTTGACAGGCAAGTCCACCATCTTGCCCCAGCCCTCAGCTCTACCAGAGTTAACCACCTCCTTAGCTTGCTTGTAAGAAGTGATAGAGGCACCTGGCTTCTTCTGCTCAGCGTAGGCCACCTTCTCCAGAGCCACGGTCTCGAACGCCTGGCACAGAGTTTCGTGGATCTCGCCATCCACCTCGACATATTTGAACGAGGACAGATGACTCACCAGGATGTCCTCTTCGCCACACACGGTCACAATCTGACCGTTCCAGACGTATTTGAGCTTCTGGTGGAGAGTCGATGAGACTGCTCCTGCTGCATGGATCCATGGACGTCCCAGAAGGCAACTGTAAGCAGGCTGGATGTCCATGACATAGAAGACAATGTCAAACTCCTCCGGACCTATCCTTATAGGCAAAGTGATTTCACCAAAGACAGAATGCTTGGATCCATCAAATGCACGAACCACTAGGTCGCTCGGCGTCAGCACAACCCCTTCAACCGGTATCTTCTTCAGGATTTGCTTCGGCAGCACGTTCAACGAAGAACCGGTGTCAACCAAGACATGAGATAGTACAGCCCCCTTGCATTCCATGGTGATGTGCAAGGCTTTGTTGTGATTCCGACCTTCGGGTGTCAAATCAAGATCTGTGAACCCCACGCCGTGTCGGGTACTCACATTAGCAATTACACCTTCCAATTGATTGACCAAAATCTCTTGAGGTACATACGCCATATTTAACATCTTCAGCAAGGCGTCTCTATGTGACTCAGAGCACAACAGCAGAGAAAGAATGGAGATTTTGGAGGGAGTTTGATTGAGCTGATCTACAATCTTGTAGTCGCTCTTCTTTATTATCCTCATGAATTCCTCCACGTCCTTTTCAAACGAGCCACCAGGCACATTCGCTTGAGCAGGAACTTCATCAACAACTGCCTGTTTGCCCTTAGCTTTAGCAGATGCCTCAGCATTGGCATCCCTCAACTGTTGAGGCGCAAACAGCCGACCACTACGGGTAAAGCCTCCTGGTCCACCCACGTTGTCCACGGCAGGACTCACAACGACCGGAGCCTTACTAGCAGGTGCGTATATCGTTACAGGCGCTTGATCTGAAGGCTTGACCCTGTTCTCAGCCCTCCTGTTGCTTCGGTAGGCATTATCATACCTCCAAGGCACATCATTATTGTTCTCGGCCCTTCTAACCGGAGCGACGATTGTTGTTGGGATGTTGGTGGAAACTGGCGCGGAGATGGTAACTGGATTACCACTCGTTGTGGGCGTACGCCCTTCAGCTGGCTTGAAAAAGATAGTGACAGTAGACACTGCCCCATGACCTTTGTTATCGGCCCTACCAAACTGAACATGGCCCTGATCCATCAAACCCTGGATACCAGCCCGCAGTAGATCACAACCGTTCTCAGCCTCTGCACAGCCCACACAGTCTTCATCACAACCCGGATGAACACCACCTCTTAGCAGACGGCCCTTAACCACAAGCAGAGAAGTCTGAACCTCTTCAACATTAACTACCAGATATTCAGATTCGACCTCTTCAATACAGTTTACCCTATGAGCACCATGCGCAGGCATAGGGTTGTTCACAACATTCGGCACAGGGGAGAAATTGATCGCCTTAGAATCGATCAGATCTTGGACTTTATGCTGAAAAGCCCGACATTTCTCAATATGATGTCCTGGTGCCCCTGAGTGGAAATCGCACCGGACATTTGCATCGTACCCAGGTGGCAAGACGGTTGGTGGAGCCATCGTTCTCAATTCTACGAAACCCAATCTGAGCAACTCAGGCAGGAGCTCCGCATATGTCATGGGCAACGGGTCAAACCTTCTGTCAGGCTGCAGCCTCTGCCTTGGCTGATAGGGACGTTGTTGCTGTTGTTGTTGTTGTCTTGGTTGTTGCGGAGGTTGACGTTGTTGAGGTGCAGGAATGGTCACTGCAGCAACCTGCCTGTATTGATGCTGATTTCTGTTCGGACCTCGGCGGTGCTGAACAGCATTGGTTTCACCTTCTCTACGGCGAGGTGCCCCAGAGAAGGGTTTCTTTGATGAAGAGGAACCCACATCGTTGATCTTTCCAGCTTTGATCAAACTCTCGGTCCTTTCACCGCAGATCACCACATCAGAGAAGCTTCCGAATGGGCAACTCCCCATTCGGTCCATGAACACTCCCTGAAGTGTGCCAATGAACATATCCGTCAACTCCCTTTCCAGCATAGGGGGTTGAACTCTGGCAGCAAGCTCACGCCACCTCTGGGCGTACTCCTTGAAGCTCTCATTATTCTTTTGGCACAGACTCTGCAGCTGAGTCCGACTCGGTGCCATATCCATGTTGTGCTTGTATTGTCTGAGAAAAGCTTCTCCCAGATCCCTCCAACATCGGATAGAATCTCGCTTGAGTTCCATGTACCAATCTAAAGATGCCCCAGATAGGCTATCTTGAAAGAAGTACATCCACATTTTCTCGTCATCTGTATATGCCGAGATCTTCCGATAGTAGGCCTGCACGTGAGTGCGAGGGCAAGAAGTACCGTTGTACTTGTCAAAGGTGGGCGCTTTGAATTTGTGGGGAATCCTCAGACCTTCCACTAACCCCATGTTGGTGACATCGAACCCAAGAGAGTTCTGGCATTCCATCGCCCTAATTTTTTCAGCCAGGGCATCGACCTTACGATCCCTATCTTCCATTCTAGCAACATCACCATCGTCCTCACCCATCATTGTGAACATGTCCTCTTGTCTATCAACAAAAGGAGCTGGATGACGCGCCGGAGCCCTGGTAGCTCTGGCATTAACCTCTGCAGCAAGAGGCTGACCATCAACCCTTATACCCCTGAGTTCTTCTCCAGTGGCGTAACCATAAACAGGAGCAGCAGCAACGTTGGCATTTTCGAACCCAGGTGGAGCAATAGGTGAACCATGGTTAGACGCATGAATAACCGTTTCCTGTCTCTGAACCAAAGCACGGAGCTCCTCCTGACCCTGAGCAACCCCTTGCATCATTGTCAAAAATTGGGCCATGTTCGCCCTCATCTCAGCCAGCTCGGTCTGAACCTGATCCATACTTCTTCGCTGATTTAGTCTCGTAGAATACCGGTGCGGTCTCTGATCAGCTATCCTGCCTGACACAGGAACCAGAGTGAGAAGTCCGAACTAGAACACCTGTTATGCGAGAATGATATGTATATGATGTGCGTAATGCATATGCAGATTACATTTCTTTTTCTGTGCATATATTGTATTTTTTTTTTTTGAAGATAGACATGCCATGATGCAAGTTATGCAGACATGACTGGTCATCTGCGTGTCACACGACACAGGATCAAAACTCCGGCTTGAACTCAGAATCACCCATTCGTCCGAAACCCCAAAGTCATCTGGTCAACTGTCATCTGAGCCCAATCTGAAGAACCAAACCTACATCTGTGCAACCTCACACTCAGCCCAGGGATCCGAAATAAACGGAACCCTCTGATACTGGCCAAGGTCAAACCTCCGGCGTCCAAAAATAGAGATCCATAAATCCGGCTGGACCATAGTCACTATCACAGCATCACAGGCAGAAACTGTGCTGGCAAACATCAAACCCGCCCCTCACAGGTGAATTCTAACAAGGTCATCCTAGGGCGGATAATAGTCTCGACAATCGGGCAAAGATACTCAATGGGTTTGCCCTTTCGGGTGTGCCATTGTAGCTCCCTTAAGATCGTCTCAACCAAGAATCCGGGAAAGAACGGTCACCAGAGTCAACAGTTCAGATGAGATCATCCAACCTGAGTGGAATAACTCCAAATGGAAGGACTCCCTCAAATGAACCTCGTCCAGCTGTGGTGACACGTCGCAACAGCATGCCCAACCGGCATGTGAGGGACGTGAGACCACACTAATCCTAGGTGTATACTCGGGCCTGGGTTTTAGCCCCACTCAGAACACCCACCCCAGACAGAAGAACCACCTGCACAGGAGACAGTTCAATGACAGTATGATGCATGCAAACATACATGCAAACAATAAATGCAAACAATAAATGAAATGAATGCAATAAATAACAGCAAAAAGCAACCAAAGCCCTAACCTAGAGAGCGCTAGGAGAGACTCGCTCGGGGAAGATGGACCAGCACAGGTCAACTTCTGATATCCCCAGCAGAGTCGCCAGCTGTCGCATTACGCGAAAAACCGGCGGGAAAACAAGAACAACAGAGCCGCCACCGTGCGTTATTTATCCCAAAAGAGGGAAAGGAAACGCTCAGAGTAAACCTGGAAAAGACATGGTCTCGCGACCAAAGAGAATGGGATCGGGAGTCGGTTATGCGAAGGGAAGGTATTAGCACCCCTACGCATCCGTCGTACTCGACGGGATCCACGCACAATAGGAAGGAAAATGGTTGCTAAAAACACTGCTCACACACACACACTGGCTGAAGGAGACACAAGAAAACAAACAAGACTGAAACTGACTCGGCAGGATATCGCATCCTGGGCCTACTTAGTCTATCAAGCATAGACATCAGAGTCGAAGTAGTTCGGACTGGGGAAACGACACATGCTCGCTAGGATATCGCATCCTATGCATACGTATCTCCTTTGGACAAAGGAGAATCAGAGCATTCGTAGCTCGGCTAACACGCACACAAACAAATACAGGCGAGGGCAAACATGGAGCCTGAATGCCAATCACTGGGCTTACATCAGCATCCGAACCAAAACGCACTCGAGAAGGCAAACATGGAGCCCGACTGCCAATCACTGGACTTACGTCGGCATCCGAACCAACCACACGCACACTGGAACCCGAATGCCACTCGATGGACTTACATCAGCTTCCAAGCACACAACAAGACACAGGATATGGAATGCCAATCGCTGGGCTTACATCCATCTCCTAACACCAACACAAGAAGAAGAAGGGTCTCGATTACAACTAGGGCAAGAGAAGGGGAATGTCTCAATCGCAACGAGGGCGAGAGAAAAGAATTAGTGTTAGCTGTTAGTCAAACTCGACAAGACATCGCATCTCGTGCCTACGTATCTCATCTGGACATGAGAATCAGAGTTGCCGTAGTTCGGCTAAACTATTCCTGTTGGTTTGTGTTTTTTAGTGGACAACGTCACTACGCAATCTACCTGATGCTCGACCTTTGGAGACTTACTCACCTGTAGTAGAAGGAGTTGACATACCCTTAAGAGGGGATAATGTTTGTTTGTGTTTTAGGAAAGCTCAAGCAAGAAAGGAAGTCCTATACGAAGGAACCGTGCTACCTTAATTGACATGCAAACGAGACTACGCGGAGTCTAGCAAACCTAGGGGATACAATCACACCACACAAACATATACAGCATGAAATAAACACACCAACAAGGGGCTCAAACATCAGGGCTAGGCTTTAGTCGAGGGGTCATATCAACCTCAACAAACAAGCCTCTGTATCGGGGTAAGGTTAGCTCTTAACCTTGCCATTGAGGGGCTAAGGTGAAGCCAGATGAAAGGTGATGAGGGGTGTGCCTCATTGCTTCTATCTCAGGTCCGAGAGAGCATGTAAATATAAGAATGTGGGGGAGTTCAGAAAGATGGAACTCTCTCCCCAATTAGACTCGATAGATCTTGGGTTTGGATCTCAATGCTACAACCATGTAATGGGAGCAAGGAGAAGACTCACAGAATAGTGGGGGATAGATTGCATACCCCTACCTTCCACCAATTGCCTTATGTAAAGGACTTTTCACCTGCTTGGGACAAATATAAACATACACAAGCATTGCCTCTTAAGGAGGACTTCAGACAGTTTGCCCGGCCCGGTAACAGCCGGGTCTCCAGACTACATGAAGAAGAAAGTGCAATACCTCAATGCCAATTGCTTATAAGCAAAGCAATGCAAGTTCTTAAGAGAACTGAGCAACTAGGGGTACCTGGAAACAGTCAAACAGAATCAGCATCCCGACATAAACAAAACAACAACATTAAGGATCAATCAACAATCAAACAATGATGTACATCATGTGCCTAGCACAAAGGTCAAGTGAACCAAGCCCTACAAAACAAACAATTAGTCAAATGAATTCAACTCAATCATGTATCAACCTCCTTAAGGCATTAGCTTTTTAACCTGAAAAGTCAAAGTCAAGCTCAAACATAAGTAACTAGACCACTAGGCCAAGCCTAGGGTCCAAAGGAGGGAAAAATCTTAAAACAGCAAGCCAATCATGATCAAAACCAAGATATTTCAATTACAAAGGGACTCCAATTGGTCCCATATCCAAACTATACACCTATTTCAATTTATGCAACATGTAAGGCAAAGGAAGCAAATGTAAACCACATATGAGCAACCAGCAAGATCACATCCAAAAAAATATCAAAACAGCATGGAAAATTCCACAAAAATTATATCCTAAACAGAGGACCTTCAACAAGCTACATGTCAATTTTCATACAATTTGGCCTAGTGGAACTATGGGAATTAATTCAACATGACAAGGCATGCAAAAACACAATCAAATGAAGCTACAAAATGTATGCTAACTTCAATCACATGGTAAACAGTGGCATTAAATGGTAAATGGATGGGACCAAAGCCAATTTGTAGCTTAATGTGTTAAGAAACACTCTACCAATTTTCATGGCCATAGGGTTAAGGATGTGGATTTGGCAACATAGGGAACAATGTGACACAAGCTAGGTCCAAAAAATGATAGGCAGAAGGTAAAAATCCTAATCAATTAGGAAATGGATTGTAAAAATCCACAAAAATTCATATTGAATGTTAACATGTTAAATGTGCTACATGCAAAAAATTAAGGCCATAGGCCAAGGGGAAGCATGGCAAAAAAATTCAGGGAATATAGCATATCAAATCATGTCACATTTCATCATACTCAAGTTCTATAATTCATATATCAAAAACCAGAAGGCCAAAAATTACAAAACCTATGCCAAAAATTCCAGAAATGAGTCAAGATTCTACACCTAAAATTTCATTTAATTTGGATTATGCATGGTGATTTTATGATTAAAATAGTAGAACATGTGAAAATGGCATACATTAAGAACATCCTTAGGCCAATTAATTTTTCTACCAAGCACAATTTTATTTTCTATGTCTAAAAAATAATAGATTAAAAAAGGAGATTATCAAAAAAAGTCTCAATTTATTTGGATGATTATTGGTCATTTTGTGATTTTTTGAAGTTTTAAAATATTTATTGCATAATTATTTAGGTTTTATATGAATTTAGTTAATTAAATTATGGACCGAGTGGCACAACGGTAATTATGCCTGACTGCGCCAAAACGCAGCCGTTTCACTAAACGGCGTGGCGGCTCCTGATTCGCTGCTTTCAGCGGGAAACAGCGATTTGAAATCGCGGCCAGGGAAAACAGATTGAACACGCGTTTTCTGCAGAAAATTCAAGAACACAAACGTGTTCTTCGTGTTCTTCACTTCCAGGTTCGATTATGAGCAATTTTAAACCAAATCACACAAATCCTATACCGTTGGAAAGATATGACTGAGTAGAACATGAATATCATAAGGAAATTGTTCAGATCCTAACGTATGGCGCGAATCGAACAAAAGAACATATGGCATACAAACTTCAATCGACAATAACTCAATCAATTCGCAACGAAATTTCAATCCAAAAGCTTCAGTCTACTCTACACTGATTATTCTACCAAATCCCTAACATAATTTGAGCGATTGCGAAATTCGAATCCCAACCTTGGTGGAGTGCAGCCGTTGATTCTGCGTGTTTCAAGCTGAGAATGACGAAAACAGAAGTAGTATGAGCTCTAAGGAGATGGATGATGATGAAAATCGAGCTCGAGAATGCTTAGATCAGCGCCATTTTCCAACTGCCATTGGAGGATGAACCTTGCTTTGGTGAGGATCCGGAGGCGTTTTGCTCCAACTCTCCTTCAACAGATTTGCAATATCACCTGCACAGGGAGGATCAAGAGAGAAAATACGAAAAACTAGAGGAAATCTTGGTGAATTTTGAAAAAATATGAAGATGCAAAGTGTGAAAAGTTGAGAGGATTTCTTGATTTTTTCTGTTTTGGATCTTGCAGAAAATGATTAGTGTTGCAGTTTCTGTTACAATTATCTTTATATATGAAGCTCTAATCCCAGCCTTAATCATGATTAGTGAAAAAATGAGATTAGCACAATTAAGCTTATGATGCATTTTGCCTTTTTACCCTTTCTCTAAACCAGTCCATATATCAGTTCAATTTTGATTCAAGCAAATCCAAAATACCATATATGATGTGTAGAAAAAAGTCCCATTTCCATTGGCCATGTATTTTGCAATTTCACCATGTCATGGTAAGGTTATGCATTTTCAAGTCCATTTCAAAAGTGAGATATCAAACCATGAGGCCTTGGCATGTTGTGATGATTCCAACAATTTTCAAATGCCATTTGTGAGGTGTTGCAAAAATCCCCACTCAAAAATTCCAATTATTTCACAAGTTGGACAATTTTGCCCCTGGTTCATTTAATAGTCCAGTTGAAATTTGACCTTTTGCATTGACCACCTTTGAAGAAATCCAATGATGCACCAGGAAAGTACATGTCAAATGGAGTTTGTGCATATAAAGAACTTGCAATTTGGACAAACCATGTGGGAGTTATGCCCTCCTGATTACGGGTCATTTTTGAATTTCACTGAGCCATAATTTTCCAACCATACATGAGAATTTCAAGTTCTTGGACTTTTTGGAAAGGTGAGAACAAGATCTTCAACTTTCATGTTGGACAAAATTTCATTTGAAGCTTGTATGATGAAGTTATTTTGAGGAGAAAAAGTTTCCATTTTGGGCAGCTGAAATTACAGGTCACCTGCTATTTTTGGAAACTTTCTGTCTGACCTCTAAATCTTCAACCTTGGTCTTTGATATGTCAAATGAGACTTATATGGACATGAATGAGGCCTTTCAAACCATTTCCACTTTCCAATCCATAAAATCGGGCACAGTTGACCACAGTTGACTTTCTAGGGTTTCTGGTTGACTGGACAATGACTGGTGACTCCTGAGCATCCAATCTTTGGCCAAACCACTTCAAAATGATCCTTGGACCACATGAGCTTGAGAAATCAACCCTAGGGCTTTGTCTCAATGAAAATGGCACTTGCTTGCTTGATTGACTGATTCTCCTGATCAGTTTGACCTGATTCATCAACTGAGCTTGCACTTGGGCACATGGACAATGCAATGTTATGCAGTGGACATTGTTAACGCTATGACCTAATATGCAATGAATGCACACAATGGTAGGGTGTAAATTTGAGGTGCTACAGCTACCCCCAAGGGAAAATTAAAGATGTGTTAGTAAGGGCTGGTAAGTTTGTATTTCCAACATATTTCATCATTATGGATTTTAGTGTTGATATAGAAACTCTCGTCATGTTTGGAAAACCCTTTCTTTATTTGGCAAGGGTATTGCTAAATATGGAAAGAAGAGAGTTGACTATGAGAGTCAATGGACAACAAGTAGTATTCAACGCATTGAAGTATCTAAGAGATGGGGGGGGGGATTGTGATGTTCATAAAATCATGGTTTTTAAAGACTTTGGAAAATAAAATAAGAGTTTAAAAACATTTTAAAAAACTTAGCAACAGAAAAATAAAAGAGAATAAAATAAAATGCGAGAAGTAAAGAGTTTGAGGGAAAAAGAGGAACACCAGAAGATATACATGTTTAGTCAAAAACAACTTATTCTTGTCCCTAAGAATTAATCCAGAGAGTTCCCAATAAATTTTGAGAGCTTTTAGTAGGAAAGACTCACGAACCCCTTTGTACAAGGAAATGATTGTTAACCTCCAACCAAATATTAGAAGACTTCGCAATATATTAGTTTGAGTCTTATCTTCCAAATGGTGAATCCAGGAAGCCAGTCCTTTCTTTAGAAATGAGGACCTCAGAGCGGTTAGTCTTCAAGTTCCTAAATCTTGGAAGCTTTTACACAGGTTGAGCTCACAAACCTAAACCTTCGTTTTACACAGGATAACTGATCAACCGCCAATTCTCCTTGTTTTCTAACACTCATTCGACACCTTTGTAAAGAATCGACAACATATTAGTCACTTATTTTATTGTTTTGTTGCGTTATTTATATGGTTGATATTGTTGTCTCTATTTATGGAGCACATATTATATGCATCATCATACTCCATTTTATGTCCTTTTGTGGTAGTTCTTTTGGTTTCAGGTATAAACAAGTGCACCAGAGGGATAGACAGGCAAAACAGGCATTCTGGGCCCGACAGAAGAAGAAAAATGGACCTACAGTATCCCTTACACGGCCACCCATGTTGGCCAACACAGGCCGTGTCAGGAGAGAAGTTTGGGAAATGGAAAACAAGGAGCTAACACAGCCGCCCGTGTCAGCCTCCCTGAAGGGCGTGTCACAGCATAATTGTGCCCAGAGGCCAACACGGCCAGGCGTGTTGCCTGGCACAGCCAGTGTTGGCTTGGGCACTTGAATTTCCAAATTTTTGCTATTTTTGGCACGGCTTATCCCGGAGGGCATTTTGGACTTTTAGGCAAGAAAATGTGTCATCAGGAACTATTTACAGTGGATTTGAATTGGGGAAAAGAGGACTTTTTGTTGGTGTAAGCCCTAGAGGCCAATACTTTTTGGTACTTGTATCGAATTATTTATTAATAATAAAAGGCATTCTCTTTATTATGGTTGATTAATAAAGTCCCTGGAATACATAGTCCGTTTAATGTATTAAGTGTGACTTAATCATGAGAACACAATAAACATAAGGACGCTATTCCTAAAGTATCCGTAGTCGAGCTTTAGTGTGAAGTGGGATAACATTAAAGCATTAAAACTATTATGTTTGTAGACTGATGATCACATCTCATGGATCATGGATAAAGAGTTATCAAGTCTTAAACATAGGTATGAATATTAGGAGTAATATTTATACCGGATTGACCCGCTATGAGAATACTATATAGAAAGTTATGCAAAGTGTCATAAGTTATTCTCATGGTGATAATAGTGTATACCACTCTTCGACCTGAAACCACTATGGATCCTAGATGTAGAGTCGAGTGCTTTATTGCTGATCCAACGTTGTCCGTAACTGGATAACCATAAAGACAGTTGATGGGTACTCCACAAAGCATGCTGAGGGACATGACTGTCCTAGATGGAATTTTCCCATCCTGCGTAACAGGATAAATGTCTATGGGCCCAATATTGAACTGGACAAGGGTGACACGGTCTATACCTTGTGTTCAATATAGACATAAGGGCAAAGGGGTAATTATACACATAATTATTATCACAGAAGGTTTTGTCAGATCACATGACATTTTCGTGTCTTGGGTAGCAGTGATGTGTTGCTAGATACCGCTCACTGTTTATTATGTTAAATGCGTGATTTAATATAATTGCCAACGTCACGAAAACCTACAGGGTCACACACAAAGGACGGATTGATGAGAGATAGAGTAACTAAGGAATACCGTAAGGTACGGTGCCCTTAAGTAAATTATAGAACATCGTAAGGTACGATGTACTTGAGTAGAATACGAAATATGGTAAGGTACCATGGGCTTAAGTGATTTTGGGCATATTATAAGATATGGGCCAAAATACACTTAAGTGGGCTTTTTAGCTTGAAACCCACACAAGTGGTTCTATAAATAGAACCCTTGTGCAGAAGCATTCATTGCGGTTGCATTATTTTCGTTTTCTCTCACTCTCTCTCTCTCACTCAAAACCTTCATTCGTACCAGCTAGCACTGAGATTGAAGGAACCCGTTCGTGTGGACTGAGTAGAGACGTTGTCATCGTTCAACGTTCGTGATCGCTTCGTGGATCTGCATCAAAGGTTTCGATCGTCACAAGAGGTAAATATTCTATCACTGATCATGACCATTCGTAAGGATCTCTAAAGGAGAAAATTTTAATTTCCATTGCGTTTTGGACAGCAATTCTCCTTCACTTTTTGGGAGAGGATAGAGAATTGGAAACGATCAAGATTGAAGAAGTGATAAGAAGAGAAGAACGGGGATCCTTCAAGAGCGGACGCGATTGAAGATCAACGAAATTCAGACCTTTTTGTAATGTCTCAATTTTAGTTTGTATCTGATTTGAATAATATGATAGGCTAAACCCCCCCAATGCCAGGGGGGTGTCCCTGAATTGATCATGTAATGACTCCGATGTTTGATTTCCCTTAATATATGTTATTTGATTTCAATTTCACTGTATGATTTGCGCAATGCTTTCTTTTTGGCAAAAATTAAGATTGATGTATGGTTAACGATTAGGAGGACTACAATGGTTAAGTTTTTCATACAGTGAAACCATAGTAGAGATCACCTAGGACTAGGGATACCCTATGGTCACCGGATTAATCTTGTTAATTTAAAATGCTTGATTTCATCATAATCACCTAAGGACTTAGAGGTTAGATTGAATACCAAAG
This sequence comes from Lathyrus oleraceus, assembly GCF_024323335.1. NCBI lineage: Eukaryota > Viridiplantae > Streptophyta > Magnoliopsida > Fabales > Fabaceae > Lathyrus > Lathyrus oleraceus. Next base: position 382,088,020 of record NC_066579.1, on the reverse strand, counting down.
GTTTCCCTCCGAGGACTTAGGGGGAAATAATCTTAAGATCCGGTAATTGAAATAATATTCAGTATTAAGGAGATATACACTCAAAGGGTCATTACAGGAGATGTTTACACACCTTCCTTGGCATATCATATTAACTTGTGAAAATATTTATTTGTTATATTTTTCCTTACAGTGAATTCTTCAAAACCATAACTATAGCTTTTGTTCAATTGAGTGACTATTTACCTTTATATTGCTGCGCAATCCTCGAGATCGATCTTTGGGAAACTTCCCTCTTATTACTACAACGACGAAAATAATACACTTGCTATTTTTCCGATCAAGTTTTTGGCGCCGTTACCGGGGATTGCCAAATATAAATTTAAAAAATTATCTCAATTGAAATTTTGTTGCTCTGCAACTAAAATTTATTTACCGTACTTTGAATATTTTAGTTCGATTATATCAACTAATTTGTGCTTGATATTTGTATGCGAGGTAAGGCCTTAGCTGATTTTCCTTTTGACGCAGAAATCGAGAGAACCTTGAGGGTAAGACTCCGACAAGCTCGATTAGCCAGATTGGAATCAGACGAAGAACAACTTCCCATCCATTCAAGCTCAGATTCAGGTTCCGATAGAGAGATTGAAACTATGGTTGATGTTCCACCGCCAGCCGAAAGACTGTTGGGAGACTACGGAGGGGCTAATGCTTAAACCGGCAGATTAACTATTGTCAACCAACCAGTGAATGTGGCTAATTTCCAGGTGCACCAGAGTACCATTAATCAGCTTGAAAGGAAGCATTTTACTGGAAAAGTGAATGAAGATGCAAACAAGCATTTGCAGAGGTTTCTGACCATGAGCAACACTCTAAAAGTTGATGGTCACACTGAAGAAGCCAAGAAGTTGAGAATGTTCCCGTTTACCTTAGCGGAAGAAGCTGGAGAATGGTTTTATTCTTTACCTGCCGGTAGCATCACAACTCGGGAAGAAATGGAAAAGGCATTCCTTAATGAGTATTTTCCAACGCCAGTATTTCTGCGGAAGAGGTATGAAATTCTGAATTTTAAGCAGAAGGATGGGGAAACTTTGGGAGACACCTACAAGAGATTCAAGAGAGTCCTGGTAGCCTGCCTAACTCATAATATGGATGCAACTGAACAAATGCAGATGTTTGTGAATGGTCTTAAAATAAAGACCAAACAACTGATTGATATTGCAGCTGGTGGTTCCACAAATTTTTCAACAGCCATCGGTATTAAGAAGATCATTGAAGCTATTGCTGCCAATGAGCACATGGAGTTGTACGATAGGTGTCAAACCAAACCAGAAGGGGTGATAGATTTAAAGATGGAAACTACAAAAACCCGTATTGAAGATACTATAGCTGCTGAAGTTGAGAAAAAGCTGAAGGCGATGAATATAGGCACCCGACAGGTAGCACAGGTCCAACCAACCCCTACTGTCTGTTGTGAAATTTGTAACGGTCCACACCAAACTCTATATTGTTTTGCAATTCCTCAACAAGTGGAGGAGATCAAATTTTTGAATCAGAATAGTCCTTATTCTAACACGTACAATCCGGGTTGGAAGAATCATCCCAACTTCTCCTGGAAAGACCAAAAAGCGACCTCCCCTCAACATGGTCAGTACCAAACTCAATATCAGCAACATCAGCAACAACAAATACCTAAGAAAGATGAGTGGGAGATTGCCATTGAAAGAATGGCAACTCATCATGTTCAATTTCAAGAAGAAACCCGGAACTATAAGAAAAACACCATAGTTTCCATAAAAAATCTTGAAGTCCAGATGGGTCAAATCGCTCAGCAAATAGCATCAAGTTCTTAAGCACAAGGTATTCTACCTAGTGCAACTGTGCCCAATCCTAGAGAGCATCATAACGTGAGCGTTGTGACAACACGAAGTGGTAAATCTGAGGAAGTTGTTGAGGAAGTGGATGAAGAGGAAGACCAATTGATCGAAGTGGACCTTGAGATCAAAGAAAATGAAGTTGTTAGAGAAGAAGTGGTAGCACCAAAACCGGTTGTGAAAGAAACTGTCATTGAGCCCAAGCCGGTTGTTAAGCTCCCATTCCCCACGAGAAACAAGAAAAAAGGACAACATGAGAAAAATTTAGAAAAATTCTTAGATTTGTTCAAGAAGCTGGAGATTAACATTCCTTTGTTGGAGGCACTTGAACAAATGCCTACTTATACCAAGTTCATGAAGGACATCATTTTGAAGAAGCATACCACCAACACTAACCTGATCATTCTAACTAATATATTTTGCAGGGTATGAAGATTCCTATAAAGAAGGAAGATCGAGGAGCTGTCACCGTCCCATGTACTATTGGAGATATGTCATTCAACAAAGCTCTTATTGATCTGGGAGCTAATGTGAGTCTCATGCCATTATCCATTTACAAGAAGCTTCGCAATATATTAAGTTGAGTCTTATCTTCCAAATGGTGAATCCAGGAAGCCAGTCCTTTCTTTAGAAATGAGGACCTCAGAGCAGTTAGTCTTCAAGTTCCTAAATCTTGGAAGCTTTTACACAGGTTGAGCTCACAAACCTTAAACCTTGGTTTTACACAGGATAACCAATAACTTGTGAGATTTTAACACCAGGCTAATCTCAAACCTATGAAGCTTTTAATATCGGGTTGAGCTTCAACCTATCTAGGTTTTAATACCGGGATGACTAATAACCTATGAGGTTTTATCACAGGCTGATCTTCAACCTAAACTAGGACTAAATCACACACTCCCAAACCGAAGCTTTTTTATGGGTTTAGCTTCTAACCTAATCAAATTCCTAAATGGATAATATCCATACAAGGTGTATACAAAATATTCCCTTGTTGAATTTATAATTCTACCCTTTCTAGAATTACAATTATATCATCGCTCTCAAAATGACTTTTCTCACAAAAGCACTTAGGCTAAAATATTAGTGAGAGAAAGTTAAATAAAACATGAGAGAGAGAGAGAAATATATATATATATATATATATATATATATATATATATAGAGAGAGAGAGAGAGAGAGAGAGAGAGAGAGAGAGGTTGACTCAAAAAGGAAATTCCAATAAAAGCTTTTTATGAAATTCTAATCAATTGACACATATTCATAACCGATTAGAAGTTTAAAATACAATTGATTGTAAGTTTATAAAAGGAAGGAAAAGATATCAGGTAGTTGCACATCATTAAGGTGTTGTCCAATTCACTTATGGCTCAATTTTGAACTGAGCTAATCAATTAGACAAATGCGTCACTCGATTAGATAAGTCAATTTTTTTGCCTATAGCTATTTTGGTAATTCCTAATTCATCTATCACAACTTCAATATGTGTTTGAAGATATTTTATTTGGGAAAGACACTTTAGTGTGTGTGTGTGTGTGCTTTAGCCATGCACTTTTACGATAAAGCCCTTATGTTTTACAAAAAGTTTCACTCACTACTAATTTAGGAGGATCCTAAGTACTTCAAGACTTTCTAGATGCTTTCTCTTTTGTGTACACTTGCTTGAGTAGCTTGAGATGTGGCTTTTAGATTACATTCCATTTTATTTCCATCATCGTATAGTCAAGTCTTATCAAACCCTAATGATTAGGTTTTCATCTTTATTCACTTAAACTTTCATGCTTGACTTATCACAAGACATTAGTTGTCATAATCAAACATTGATGTCTTTGTTAAAAGCATATCAAATGCAAAACAATATTCCATATTCTCCCACTTTTTAAAGATGATAACACATCTGTCATGGGAGGTAGTAAAAGAGAAAACACAAAAATATTTGGAGTGATTAAAGTCCCCTTGTCGCACTGTGAAAAATATTTGAGTGCATCACATGATCGAATATACAATAGAGTCGCGACTGAACATTATTTATTCTCGAAGGAAAGGGGAAATATTGATAAAACCCAAGGGGAAGAAAAATAGGTAAGGATATCGGTTATGCAAGAGGAAGGTATTAACATCCCTCACATTCGTTATACTTAACGGGAAACATTTTATTTTGTTCTTTGCATGAATGAGTGTTACTATCTAAAGGTTACTTGTAAAAGATAAAAGGGGGAAAATAAATTTATTAATTAATATGCTCGCCAAGGATTCAAACCCTCATGTCTACATATTCTCATGGTGCAATGAGAAAATCAGAGCTCCATAGTTTGTGGTAGAAAAATACGGATTTGTTGGTTGCTTTTAGGGAACATTTATAATCGTATCCTAGAAGTGTGTAGACATTAGCTGACTCCATCCTTGTTTCGATGCTCTAAGGTTTTGTATGACTGCTAAGGAATAGATTATAACAGTTCTTTTTATAAAATAAAAGAAAATTGTTTTGCAAAAAGTTTGTGTGATAAAAAGAAATAAATAGTTGATTAAATAGAAAAAAAGAAAGAGAACTTACTTACATTGAAAAAAATTGCTTGAATAAGGAAGGTGTTGTTGAGATGTAATGAAAGATTTGTAAAGTGGTGTTTAAATCAAAGAAGTGATAAAAGTGGTTTTTAAACTAAAAAAGAAAAGAAAGTGGTGTTTAAACCAACATGAAAATAGAGATGGTGTTTAAACCAAGAAGGAGATAGAAGTGTGGTGTTTAAGGGTGTTCGTGGGTGCGTCTCGACCCACGAACCCGCTGATCCAAACCAACCCAACTCATAAATTATTTGAACCCATTCATTTACGGGTATATCCAACCCAACCCATAACAACCCGTATAGTTTTGGTTCGGGTATCGGGTTTGAGCTTTGCAACCCGCTGACCCGTTGACCCAACCTATTGATGTGGCTTTAATAATTTATTGTTATTTTAAATAAAAATATAAAATTAATATCTCACTAATAACCATAATTTTTCAAAAAAAAATATTCTCCACCAATACTACTACTAGATCAATGAGTTTATTTAATTCTAAGATTAAATGTTGTTTCTTATTTTCTTTTGTACCATTTTTAACTTATGTATTTTATGGAAATACATGCCTTGTTGAATTTTATACTATTATAAAGTGTTATGTCGTGTGGATGAATTTTATTAGATATTATATGATGTGTTTCATTGATTTTGAGTGTTATAAATGAGTATGATTGTTTTAAGTTGTGTTACATTTTTTTAAAACTAACAAAAAGAATCATAATTTTTATTTATTTATTTGAAACACAACCCGCGAACCCAACTCAATTCAAGCCATTAATAAACGGGGCAGTTTAGGTCGATTTTGATAATAAAATTGCGAGTTGAATAACGGACCCAACCCATTGAAGTTTGAACGGGTTGGGTAACGGGTTAGGGCAAATTCGGTCCAACCCAATTCGCGTATACCCCTAGTGGTGTTTAAACCAAAGTTGAAGTCGAAAGAGTGGTGTTTAAACCAAAAGAGTATGAAAGTGGTGTTTGAACTAATAGAGTGGTGTTTAAACCAGCTAGAAGTAATAAAAGTTGTGTTTAAACCGAAGGAGTGGTGTCTAAACCAAAGAAGAAAATGAAAGTGGTGTTTAAACCAAGATAGTAGTTTAAACCAAAGAAGAAAATAAAAGTGGTGTTTAAACCAAGAGAGTAATTTAAACCAAATAAGAAAATGAATGTGTGGTGTTTACACCAAAGAAGGATTAGAAGTGTGGTGTTTAAACCAGAGAAGTGGGATGCAGAGATGAGTATTGTTGATGTTGATTATTGAATGTATGCAGGGAAGAAGATTTGACAGTTATTTGATTTGAATTGCACTAAAGTCTATGAATGGAGGTGAATAGTTTGAACAACTGGGTCAGACGTCTCGTATCCAAAGATATTCAGAACGAGGATAGGAATACTCCATCTCATCCCTTTTCCACTACTTAAGTCTCCTAGCGCATAATTCGCATCATAATTTACAAATGTTGAAGAAGAATCTTTTTGTTATGCTTGAATGTCCAGAGTCTTCAAAGTCTTGCATGATGTCTTTGAGCTGACTTGAGTATGAAGTCTAAACTTGAATTTGAGTTGAAATCCAATGTAGTGTCAATGCAGAAGACTAATCTTATCAGGTGATCAAATGGTTAATGATCACTTGACTGGATAGGGGAAGTAGAAAAATGTGGAATGATTAATTAATCACAATTGACTTTGATCAATCAATCCCTCAGGGGCATGATCAAGATATAGAAGCACATGTATTTGTTAAAGTTTAAAATCATAAAGAAATTAAAGTGTTAACATGCATATTAAAACTAGCTAATCATATGATAATCAAAATTTAATGTTAACATGTATTAGTTTCTAAAAATCTAAGTTGAAAATTAATTCTACTTAAATTCTAATTAAAATCTAAGTATTAACATGCATATTGATTTCTAAAAGTCTAATTGAAAATTATTCCTAAACTAAACTTAATCATGCATTAACTATTTTTGTTTTTATTTTCAAGTATTTTTCATGTCAAAATGAAATGTAATAAAAAAGTATTAAAAAGAATTAAAATGAACTAAAATGTATTAAGATGTATTAACATGCATTAAAGTGTAGTAAAGTGTATAAAAAGTGTAGAAAATAAATTAAAGCAAACAAGCATCAGTTCGACAAAAAATACTACTGCAGAGGGGTGTATAGACTAGAAGGGAGTGTGGCCTAGAAACATAGGCGTTGGGCCTAGAAGATTGAGGCCTAATGAAAAGTGTAGTAGTTGTGTTCAGAAGGGAGGTGTACAAAGCAAAACAGTGGGCTTAATGCACTAAGGCCCAACTGAATTTGCTAAGGGAAGAGAAGAAAATTTAGCAACTTCATCTTCCTCTTCTCATGAACTCTCACTCCTCTCTCTTAAGAACACTCTTGCCATAATTTTTGGTCCATCGTTGGAATAACTAAATAGCACCACCAAATTACTCCTCTCAATCTCCTCTTTCTTAATCTCTCACCAATTCATGCCAAAGATTAACCAATTCTCCAAATTGAAGCAAGAAAGTCATGAACCCTAACTATCAAAACTAAATTAAATAATATAGGAGAAGAATCAAGCCATCAAACCACGGGGATTTGATTCTATAATGCAAGAGCTACAATGTGGTATCAAGATTCAAGCAAATAGAGGCGAAAGAAAAATTCACCGACCTGCAAGACTGAGGTTTGTCTTGGAAATTGTTGAAATCTAAAGATGATGAAGATGAAGAAAACCAGAGGTATGCTACTTTGAACCTTTAATCTTTTACTTCTATAATAAACTTCTTTCTCTCAAGAATTAATTATTTAAAATTCCGAATTGGATTATGGTTGTTTTTATTGATTATGTGAGTGTGAGAGTAGTGTAAAGTGTATGAGGCTTAGCTTAAATGGTGACAAACTTCAAGGTGAAGCTTGCTCCAATAGAGATAGAGCTTTGGTGTGGTGGGGGAGATGAATTGAGAGGGTGAATTTTGAATTTGCAGTGGAATTTTCAGAGAATGAATGATTATGGTGATTGCTATTGAAGATCAAAGAGTGTGGTTAGTTTATATAGATGAATTTTCCAACTATTTTGGCCAACTTTTTCGGGCAGCTCTTTTAGAGGTTAGGATATCAGTTAGTGTTAGATGATTCCATGAGTAAGTTGGTTGAAAGAGTTAACAGTGTTAGTGAGGTGTTAAATTGTTAGTTGGAACTATTATTGGAGTGTAATATAGGGACTGTTATGATAGGTTGGTGAAGTTATTGTAGTTTAATTATTGGTGAATGTTAGTGTAGGAATGCGTTGGTTAAAAATATGAATGATATGTGTTGCTGCATTATGTCATTGGTTTTGAATTAGTGTGTTATGTGTACTATTATTGGAATTGGTTTGTGTTGGAATGGAACTGCAATGCATTATGCAAGCTGGAATTGCAAAAAATAGCAGGTGTAACCGGTTACCAGGCTTTAGGTAACCAGTTACCAGCATGAAAAAAGGTCTTCTGGTGTGCTGAATAAGACCGATTAAAGCAGGTGTAACTGGTTACCATGTTTTGCATAACCGGTTACCAACACGATAACATATATTTTTTCCTACTAGGAGTTGATGAAACACAAGTGTTACCAGTTACCATGTTTTAGGTAACTGGTTACCCGAACAAACAATTTGGATTTTTTGGTGGTGTGGAAGAAGGTGTAATTGGTTACCATGTTTTAGGTAACGTGTTACACTTGCGTTTCATCAACTCCTAGTAGGTAAAAAGTTACCAACTCGAAAATGATCCCCTTTTCATGTTTTGATGTATTGGCTCATGTGAATGTAAGGTTGGGCCGGTTCGATGGCTCTATATGAATTAGCAGTTTTTGATCCCTCTGACCCTGTTCTTGACCCAATGTGGAGACAGGGTATGTTCGTTATACCCTTCATGACTCGTTTAGGAATAACCAATTCGTGGGGTGGTTGGAATATTACAGGAGGCACTATAACGAATCCGGGTATTTGGAGTTACGAAGGTGTGGCCGCGGCACATATTGTGTTTTCGGGCTTGTGCTTTTTGGCGGCTATTTGGCATTGGGTCTATTGGGATCTCGAAATCTTTTGTGATGAATGTACTGGAAAACCTTCTTTGGATTTGCCAAAAATATTTGGAATTCATTTATTTCTTGCAGGGGTCGCGTGTTTTGGTTTTGGCGCCTTTCATGTAACAGGATTGTTTGGTCCTGGAATATGGGTATCCGTTATACAATGTCTTGATCTTTTTGGCTAATTGTGTATCGAATATGGTATGGCTTTGTAGGATTGATGATACATGTTTTCCATGAAGCATCATCCATGAAGATTTGGCAAGACATGTGGATTTGATAAGGCATGTGGACTTGGCAAGGCATGAATCTAAGCTAATGAAGATGTTTCAGAGGCTTGAAGGATTAGAAGCACAAGAAGTGAAGTGTCTTGAAGATGAATAAGAAAATAGACCAGGGTTTAGGATAGGTTGACTTTGATCAACTGTTTGACCAAAAAGTCAACAGTTGAACAAAAGGCAATTGTAGGTAAAAAGATAAAATTATGTATGTAAACTTGTAATTTGGATCTTATTTGTAATGAAATGGCCTTTCTTTAAATGAATGGTATATGTAACTTATGTCTCAAGAAAGCAAGGTTTCCTTCCAAATTTACATCTCTGAATATTTGAATTTTCCTTGAATATGACTTTGAATGAACCTTGAATTTGAATCTCTTGGTCACTTGAATGAAGTAATATGCCATGAATCAAACAAATAAAACCCCAAGATAATCACCAAGTAACTTTCATATCATATGCCATGATGTAATCAACATAACCATAAGCATATAATGAAGATTAGAGCTCCAGAAACTCGATTCACAAGAAATGAACCAACCATCACTATTGTGCCAACATCGCTTTTGTATCATAATTAGCAAAAACCTTGAACCAATAATGTATATTTGAAGAATGCAATTATAAATGAATGTGTATGTCGTGAGTATACAGATGAGCTTAGGGTTAAAAGTGAGATGAAAAAATGAAACAAGGTAGGGAAATTTTGGGATATGACACCCCCTGAGTTAAATGGTGAGTATTCGTTACTCCCTCTAAGAGTATACTTATACCACTTTGTAGAAATAAAAAAGAAGGATAAAGATGCATTGCAAAAATAGATATGTAGAAAAAGTCAATTTAGTCATTTTTAGAAGAAGGGAAAACAAGTACTCATATTATTTAGGGAATTCGAAATACAAAAGGAAATTTACTTAATTAAAGTTGCAAGGAAGAAAATGAATAACATGAATGGAAATATCTAAGAAAAATTTAATTCATCTTAACATCATCATCCTCACTAGAAGCCGTTGGAGAGATAAGATTCTTCTTTGCCATTTCACAATGAACATGTTGATCTTTGCATTCATATTTCTTTGCTCATCACGTATTTCATTGAAAGAGTTGGATGGAGGAGTGTTTCTTTGCTCCCTTGTTCTTATTGTTTATTGAGGGGAAAATTATCCTTCTTGAAATGCATATCCCATATTACTTATAACCCCTTTCCCTACCTTTGTGTGTACATAGATGGTTTCTTCTTCTATGAAGGGATAACCAGATTAGTGAAGGATCTTGGGGATCAGTTCGGTATAGGGTAGTATGTTGTTTTCCCTTTTGCTATCTATCATATGATGAAGAATTGCATCTGCCTAGTTTTTGACAAGGTGTTATAGTTACCCTTACTTAGACACATAACATGGATCGTGATGTAGTGGATTAGTCTAATATTTGGGTGAATAAGTCCAACATTGATAGGAGACGGAATAATGGAAGTGGGATCAATGAGGAATGAGTGAGAAAGATTGTCAAAGTTAAATTTATTACCTTCAAGATCCATTTGATCATAATCTTGCTCTATAAAGGGAAGGTTGCAAATATGAGTGAAGTCTTAAAGAGATAGGACAATGGGATGTTTTTAGACTTCATAATTGATAATTTCATAGTGCAAGAGAGATTTGTGTAGAACATTTTTGCTAAGTCTACGTACCTCTTACAGGGTTTCTAAAAAACAAAGTGCCTCAGCCCTATAACAGTGAATGATTCTGTTAGTTCTAAGTGTTGACAGCAATTTTGGTAAAACAAAGAGTGTTCACAAGATATATTGTGTGATGTCTTACCATAAGATATCCTATGTACCTGCTGGAGTTCAAGAACATAATTATGCAGGACTGTTTCAGAATGTCATACACCAATGTCATGGCATCTATTATTATGTACCTGCTGGAGTTTAAGGAACATAATTATGCAGGATTGTTTCAGAATGTCATACACAATGTCATGGCATCTGATATGGTTGTACCTGCTGGAAATTAATAATGGAATTATGGAATTATGCAGGATTGTTCCAGGATGTCAGACCCGATGTCATGACAACCTATACACAGAACATTCAGTATGAATGTCTGGTGTTTTGTGATTGCATAATTAATGGCAATCTATGTATGATTGAAGATCTGATTTGCAGACGCATTCAATCATTGATTACAACCTGATTTACTTATTTTCCAAAGAGATCTAACCAGCTATCATGAGAAGATTTAATTGGAAAATAGGTTTAGGGTTTTCAAGATGTCCAAGCCCAGCTGAATGCTTCTATAAATAGGACATGGAAAACCTGATTTGATACACAACCAATACTGAGCGAAATACAGAGAGAGAGAGAGCTAGGGTTTGTGTCTTGTTTAGTCGTGAGACTTGTAAGCCATTCAAGTCATCCATTGATGATTGAATTGGTCTAATTTGTGGTTGTAATTTGTCACTCTAAAGCTGTTAAGCAAGAGTGTGTGTTTACTTGATCAAAGCTGTTAAGCAAGATCAAGAGTGTGTCTTCTTGATCAAAGCTGTTAAGCAAGATCAAAAGTGTATCTTCTTGAGTGAAACTGTGAAGTAAAATCAAGAGTGTGTTATTGAAAAGTGTTTTCTTTTCACAAGGGATTGTTGTTTAAAATCACAGGTGTGATTGTAGGGAAGTGAGTGGGTTCTCATATCTAAGAGTGCTTAGGTAGAAATTGCACGGGTAGAGATTAGGTGAGAAAGACTGTAACTTGTTGAAGTGTATGGAGAGTCTTTGAACTGATTCTATTTTAGTGAATTTCCTTCTTGGCTTGGTAGCCCCCAGATGTAGGTGAGTTAGACCGAATTGGGTTAACAATTGCTTGTGTCTCTTGCATTACTATTCTCTATCTTTATTCTGTTTACATTACTCAGATATTAGTGTCGTGACATTACCTTCGACATCTCATATTTGATACCAGAATTTCAATTGGTATCAGAGCAGGCATCCTGCTTTGGTTCTGGGTGAGATCTAGGGACAACACTTTCTGGTACAATGGAGAGAGATGGAGGATCTATTCACAGGCCACCAATTTTGGATGGATCTAACTATGACTATTGGAAACCTCGAATGGTAGCTTTCCTAAAATCTCTTGACAACAAGGCTTGGAAGGCTGTGTTAACAGGTTGGGTGCATCCTGTAATTACTAAAGAAGGAGGAGCCACAACTAATAAGAAACTTGAAGAACAATGGTCGAAGGATGATGATGATGTAGCTCTTGGAAATTCTAAAGCATTGAATGCAATATTCAATGTAGTAGACAAGAATATTTTCAGGTTGGTAAACAATTGTGAAGTGGCTAAAGATGCTTGGGACATTCTCAAGACCACTCATGAAGGCACCTTTAGAGTAAAGATGTCTAGACTACAACTGCTCACCTCCAAGTTTGAGAATTTAAGGATGAAAGAAGATGAAAGTATTCATGAATTTCATATGAGTATCCTTGAAATTGCTAATGCCTCAGGAGCCCTAGGAGAGAAGATGTCAGATGAGAAGCTGGTAAGGAAAATACTCAGGTCACTTCCTAAGAGGTTTTCTATAAAAGTGACAGCCATAGAAGAGTCTCAAGACATCTCCAACATGAGAGTTGATGAGCTAATTGGTTCCCTTCAAACATTTGAGATGGGAATGAATGATGGATCTGAAAGGAAAACCAAAAGCATAGCCTTCATATCAAACACAGAGGAGGAAAATAGTTAGAATGCTGATGAAGATTTGGCCAATGAAGTAGCAATGTTGGGAAGACAATTCAACAGGATGTTGAAAAAGATGGATGTAAGATCCAAGGCTAATGTCAAGAACATCACATCTGACATAAGTAAATCCAACAATGTTGGAAGAAGAGCAAGGTCAGATGATAAGCCCAAAGAAGGAAAAGAAGTATAGTGTCATGAGTGTGATGGGTATGGACACATCAAAACTGAATGTGGAACCTACCTCAAGAAGCAGAAGTTGAGTCTTGCTGCTACTTGGTCTGATGAGAGTTAAACAGAAGAGTCTGCAAATTTGGTGACTGCCTTGACTGGCAGATAGGGTTCTGATGAAGACTCAAGTGATGATGAAGTAACCTTTGAAGAGTTGGCCTCTACCTACAGAAAGCTGTGTCACAAAAGTGTAGAGTTGTGTAAATAGGTTGAAAGCCAGAAAAAGGAAATAACTCAACTTGAGAATGAAAAGGTAGAACACTTGGAAACCATCTCCAAATTAAAAATAGAAGCAGTGGTTCTGAATGCCAAGCTAAATGAAAGTCAACAAGTTGAAATCCAGAAGATAGTACAACTGGAGAATGAGAAGGAAGACCATGTGGAAACCATCTCCAAGTTAAAAACTGAAGCTATGTTCTTGAATTCTAAACTAGAAGAGATGACCAAGTATGTAAGAATGTTAAATAATGGATCTGACTCCTTAGACAAGATTCTCCAAACTGGACAAATAACAGGAGACAAATCTGGCATTAGGTATAATGAATCTAAGCCTGAGCGCAGTTACACTGGTTGCAAACCTCAAGCCATACCTAAATGCAACCATAGTAAAAGCAAACCTGTGATGTCACATCATATGTCACAACATCAAAAGAGAAGACAACAGAAAGGGAGACACCAAAGATGGAGATGCCATTACTGTGGGAAATTTGGTCACCTGAAGCCCTTCTGCTATGAGCTATATGGGTATCCTAGCCCTGTTCATCATCAGACTCACTATCAACCCAGACCCAAACAGCACATGCCTGTCAACAAGAAGCATTGGGTTCCTAAGACTAATGTTACAAGTTTGATAGCTCACATTCCCCTGAGAGTCTCAACCAAAGGAGAGTGGTGTTTTGATAGTGGATGTTCCAGACACATGACTAGAAACAAAGACCTGATAATTGGGCTTCATCCTCATGCCATAAGCTATGTAACTTTTGGTGATGGAGCAAAGGGTGAAATCAAGGGGATAGGCAAGCTTGATTGTCCTGGAGTGCCTAAACTTGACAAGGTCCTACTGGTTAAGGGGTTGACTGCAAATTTAATAAGCATCAGTCAACTATGTGATCAAGGTCTGAATGTTAACTTCACCAAAACTGAATGTCTGATTTCTAACAAAGACAGTGAAATGATTATGAAAGGATTCAGGACCAAAGACAACTGTTACATGTGAAACTCTCAAATTAGTTACTCCTCAAAATGTACTTCAGCCAAGGAGGAAGGGATGAAGATGATTATATCTGCTAGAGAAACTCCCAAATTGAAAGTCTGTGGGAAATGTCAAACAAGGATGTCTCACCAGAAACTCAGACTTAAAGGAGAAAAGCTCATAATGGCTCAAATAGATAGGAAGTTGGATCAGATGGTTGAACATGTCACTGGTCATATGCAGTCTGAAGTTGGAAAGAGCTTTGTTGGACTTGGGCTACAAGTCAAGCTAATAGAAGGGCCTATGTATCTATCTCAAAGCAAAAGTGCCAAGAGAAATGTTGAGAAGATAGAGATGGAAAGTGAAAGGATACCTGCTCTTACACATTTGAGAGATGAAAATGATGTTTATGCTGAAGATATAGCAGGTGGTAGCAGCTGTTCATAATAGAGTTGGTTGAAACTACTGATGATTGCATACAATGTCACACGCGATGTCATGACATTGTATTATGACAACCTGAATGCTACAACTATGTCCAAAAATTCTAGTTAGCATAGTTGGACCAAGCACTTTATTTGCTGTCATCACCCCATTAGAAAATTTGTGGCTCTAAAGCATGAAATGCAATCAGTTGACAAGTTTGCAAGGGATTTGAGTGATAATCAATTTGAATATGTAAGAGGGAAATTAGGGATTTGGATTCTTGAGAAATTATGGCAATTAATATGGAGTGGAAAATGTAACAAAAATATTGTCTACCCAATTAAAAGAAAGAGCCACATTAATGATGAATCATTCCCTAGCATTGGAAATAGTATCTATGTCATTTGCACACGCTACCTGAACACAACTCTTTCCATCTTCATCAAACTTCTCAGAGAATCTCTGCTAGGGCAAAGAAATTTCTTTCAAAAGTTCAACAACATGTCTCAACATCCCTCATCCTCTGGTTCAAGACCCACTCAGCATGCAAGGACTCCCTCCATGGAGTTTCTAGATGAAGACGTGATGGATGTTACTCCTATCTGTGTGATACCAGGTGACGTCCCAGGCCCTTCTTGTTGGTGTAAGCCCTAGAGGCCAATACTTTTGGTACTTGTATCGAATTATTTATTAATAATAAAATGCATTTTTTTTATTATGGTTGATTAATAAAGTCCCTGGAATAGATAGTCCGTTTAATGTATTAAGTGTGACTTAATCATGAGAACACATTAAACATAAGGACACTATTCTTAAAGTATCCGTAGTCGAGCTTTAGTGTGAAGTGGGATAACATTAAAGCATTAAGACTATTATGTTTGTAGACTGATGATCACATCTCATGGATCATGGATAAGGAGTTATCAAGTCTTAAACATAGGTATGAATATTAGGAGTAATATTTATACCGGATTGACCCGCTATGAGAATACTATATAGAAAGTTATGCAAAGTGTCATAAGTTATTCTCATGGTGATAATAGTGTATACCACTCTTCGACCTGAAACCACTATGGATCCTAGATGTAGAGTCGAGTGCTTTATTGCTGATCCAACGTTGTCCGTAACTGGATAACCATAAAGACAGTTGATGGGTACTCCACGAAGCATGCTGAGGGACATGAGTGTCCTAGATGGAATTTGCCAATCCTGCGTAACAGGATAAATGTCTATGGGCCCAATATTGAACTGGACAAGGGTGACACGGTCTATACCTTGTGTTCAATATAGACATAAGGGCAAAGGGGTAATTATACACATAATTATTATCACAGGAGGTTTTGTCAGATCACATGACATTTTCGTGACATGGGTAGCAGTGATGTGTTGCTAGATACCGCTCACTGTTTATTATGTTAAATGCGTGATTTAATATAATTTCCAACGTCGCGAAAACCTATAGGGTCACACACAAAGGACGGGTTGATGAGAAATAGAGTAACTAAGGAACACCGTAAGGTACGGTGCACTTAAGTGGAAACGAAATATGGTAAGGTACCAAATACTTAAGTGATTTTGGCATATTATGAGATATGGGCAAAATACACTTAAGTGGGATTTTTAGCTTGAAGCCCACACAAGTGGTTCTATAAATAGAACCCCTTGGGTAGAAGCATTGTCACTTCACTCCACTCAGACTGAAATTCAAGTAGAGACTTGGAATTTTGTTTCCCTCTTTCTCTCACTCAAAGCCTTCATTCATAACAGCTAGCACTGCGATTGAAGGAATCCGTTCGTGTGGACTGAGTAGAGATGTTGTCATCGTTCAACGTTCGTGATCGCCCCGTGGATCTGTATCAAAGGTTTTGATCATTATCAGAGATCTGCACCAAAGGTTTGAATCGCCACAAGAGATAACGATTCTATCACTGATCATGCCCATTCGTAAGGATCACTAAATGGAGAAATTTTTAAATTCCGCTGCACCTTGGATGGCAATTCTCCTACACTTCTTCCATGGCTGGAAGTAAGCAAGGTAACATTCCTAAAAAATCTTCTCATAAAGATGACATACACTTTACTGGTCGTACCATTAGCAACCTAGTTACTAGGATTCTAAATGAAGAACATGCAAACAAGGGTGTTTCTACCCCTCTGTCCAGAAGGGACCCCCCTCCTGAGGTGGAAACCCAAACTGAGAAAGATGATGACTCATCTAAGTTAGAAAAGGAAGTGGCTGTTGAGGGATTATGTTCTCTTGGTAAAAACTTACCTAACAAGAAACCAGCAAGTATGTCTCATGGAACTACTGAGGATATTATTGATCTAGAGGAAGAAAGTTCTGAGGAAGAAGATGACACCTTGGTTCAACTGGTGAAACCAAGTGTAGCAAAGAAACTGAGGACCAGAAAAGGGAAGACTGTGGCGGAAATGAGGACAACAAGAGGAGTGAAAAAGGTTGCTAGTGTAGGACCCTCCAAATCTTGGAGTAAAGTTGAGGTTAAGAATAGGAAGATCAGAGACAGTTCTGACTCTGATGATGATGTTGAAGACGATGTCCCAGACTGAAATTCTGGTATCAGATATGAGATGTTGAAGGTAATGTCACGACACTAATATATGAGTAATGCAAACAGAATAAAGATAGAGAATAGTAATGCAAGGTACACAAGCAATTGTTAACCCAGTTCGGTCCAACTCACCTACATCTGGGGGCTACCAAGCCAGGAAGGAAATTCACTAAAATATAATCAGTTCAAAGACTCTTCGTACACTTCAACAAGTTAAAGTCTTTCTCACCTAATCTATACCCGTGCAATTTCTACCTAAGCACTCTTAGATATGAGAACCCACTCACTTCCCTACAATCACACCTGTGATCTTAAACAACAATCCCTTGAGAAAAGAAAACACTTTTCAATAACACACTCTTGATTTTACTTCATAGTTTCAATCAAGAAGACACACTGTTGATCTTGTTTCACAGCTTTGATCAAGAAGAAACACACTTGATCTTGCTTTACAACTTTGATCAAGTAGACACACACTCTTGCTTAACAGCTTTAAAGTGACAAATTACAACCACAAATCAGTCCAATTCAATCATCAAAAGATGACTTGAATGGCTTATATGTCTCACGACTAAACAGACACAAACCCTAGCTCTCTCTGTCTCTATATATTTCGCTCAGTATTGGTTGTGTAAAACAGGTTTTCTAAGTCCCTTTTAATAGAAGCTTTCAGCTGGGCTTGGATATCTTGAAAACCCTAAATTTATTTTCCAATCAAATCTTCTTATGACAGCTGGTTAGATCTCCTTGGAAAATAAGTAAATCAGGTTGTAATCAATGATTGAATGCGCCTGCAAATCAGATCTTCAATCATATATAGATTGCCATTAATTGTGCAATGACAAAACACCAGACATTCGTACTGAATGTTCTGTGTACAGGATATCATGACATCGAGTCTAACATCCTGGAAAAATCCTGCATAATTCCATAATTCCTTTTATAACTTCCAGCAGGTACAACCATATCAGATGCCATGACCTTGTGTATGACATCTTGAAACAATCCTGCATGAACATGTCTTTCATTTAAACTCCAGCAGGTACACACATATCAGATGCCATGGCCTTGTGTATGACATTCTGAAACAATCCTGCATGATCATGTTCTTGAATTCCAGCAGGTACATAGGATATCTCATGTTAAGACATCACACATAACATCTTGTGAACACTCTTTGTTTTACCAAAATTGCTGCCAACACTTAGAATCAACAAACTCCCCCTTTGGCAAATTTTGGCTAAAACATATATATGTCCTTTTTGTTCACAAGAGAAACTATCAGCAGTTAAACAATAGTTTAAACAACAGTAGAAGCAAACATAATTACTAGAAATAGATACTAGTAATATACACATGCACAAGGGTACTTCTCCTCCCCCTAAATCTGTGCAACAAAAACAGAATTACTAGTTATGGATGCAACTAGTAAGACACACAAATGTACAAGGGTACTACTTCTCCCCCTAAATCTATGCATTCATCTCCATGAAAATAACATCACTTGTAACCACATCACCTGTAACAATCAGAATGTCATTCTGACATCTGCTCCAACATCACCACCTGTGTACATCAGACAACCCCTTTGATATCTGTAAACAAAACAACATTTTGTTTAACAATAGCTGTCCATCTGTCCAGCCACATACATCTCCTCACAGCTCCAGCTCCACATAAACACTTCTCCCCCTTTTTAGTCAAAATTGACCAAAGGTGACCAATTAGACAAAATAAATGTCAATTAGCCTAGCAGAGAATTTCAGCACAAATGTTATAACATTAAAAATGTTAAAACATAATTGTTCAGGAGATACAAACCATCATTATACACAGCTGTGATAGCTGAGATAATGAACAAATCCAAGGAACTCATTAAGAGCCCAAAATATTACAAACAAGCATCAATGAGGACTGCCACAAATTATACATTTTTCAAAAAAATAATAAAACTTCAACCTCCAAACAGCAGAACAACTTCCAAAACATCAATCTTCCCAGCACACCTCACAGACTTCACCACAGCATTCCAGTCTTCAACACAGGAAGGAACCATTAATCAAAGGAAGAAGTATCACCTTCACCTTCAGAGCCTTTAGAGCTTTCAGAGCTGCCACTAGATTGAGCATTTGATCTCTCACTTGAAGTATTGGCATCTGAGTCTTTGGTCTCACTAGCCTTCTCCACCTCTTCCTTCTCTAGGCCACTAATAAGAGCCTCCAAAGCCTCTTTTCTTGCTTTGGTAACCCTAATACCATTCTCCAGTCCTTTGCAGGTTTCCTTCAACTGACCAATTAAACTCCCTTGAGATACAGGCTCCCTTCTGGCAGATGTCATGACAACATCATTGACATGACTTCCCTCAAACAGCTTATAATGAATGGATACTGGAGGCTTTCTTCTGCTTGGAATGTCATTTGTATTGAGTATGTCTGGTTGTTGACTCAAGATGATACCACAAATAATGGATGGAAAGGCAATGGGCAACTTCAGAGCATTTGTGGAGGCATGTCTGATAGTTTGATCAAATACAAATCTTCCAAAGTCATAGTTTATCCTGGTTCCAATTGCATGAATGATTCTGCCAAGACCAATGGAGACGGTAGAGATATGATTAGTAGGCACTCAGTTGGCTGAACCAATCTTGTGTAAGATGGCATATTTGACAGTGAGCTTGCCAACTGATAAGTGATTCCTACTAGGCCATTCCTTATCTTGGCCAACTGTAATAATCCTACAGACCTCATTGTCTGTAGTCTCTAGATCCACTCCTCCATCAGTTCCTCTTCCTAGGAACTTGTTGATAATGCTTGGTGAGAATTTCACACATTTACCCCTTACAAACGCCTTGCAGAACTCCCTGCTGCTCCTTTCATAAATGTCCTCAGGAATATTCACAATAAACTCTTTTACTAACCCCTCATAACATTGGGGTAGAGAAACCACAGTCTTCATTAGACCAGCATTTTTGATCAACTCAATTACTTCCTTTACCTCTACATCCTCTTTTCCAAGCTCTCTTTCAACAGCTACCCTCCTCTGAATGACAAATTTCCATTTTGCAGCACCATCTTCTAAATGGAAGGAGATATTGTCTAGGTGCACAACAAGAGCTTTGCCAGGAGACTTCTTAACAACCTGCCTTTTTGCAGGGGAGATGTCTGGGACATCGTCTTCGACATCCTCATCAGAGTCAGAATTGTCTCTTTCTTTCCTTTTCCTAACCTCAACTTTACTCCAAGATTTGGAGGGTCCTGCACCAACAACCTTCTTCACTCTTCTTGCTGTTCTCATTTTAGCCACACTTTTTCCTTTTCTAGTCCTCAGTTTCTCAGCTACACTTGGTTTTACAAGATGGACCAAGGTGTCATCTTCTTCTTCAGAGCTTTCTTCCTCTAGGTCAATAATATTCTCCTGAGACGTATATGTTGGTTTCTTGCTAGGTAGGGTTTTTCCTAGAGAACACAGCCCCTCAGCAGCCACTTCCTTTTTTGATCTAGATGAGTCATCATCTTTCTCAGCTTGGGGTTCCTCCTCAGGAGAGGGGTCCCTTCTGGACAGAGGGGTAGAAACACCTTTGACTGAATGCCCTTCACTTAGTATCCTAGTAACTAGGTTACTAATGGCACGATCAGCATAATGCATGTCCTTTGGAAGAGGATATTTATCAAGGATATTACCTTATTTACTTCCAGCCGTGGAAGAGGGACCTGGGGCGTCACCGGGTATCACACACAGAGGAGTGACGTCCAACACGTCTTCATCTAGAAAGTCCATGGAGGGAGTCTTTGCATGATGAGAGGGTTTTGACCCAGATGATGAAGGATGTTGAGACATGTTATTGAACTTTTGAGAGAAATTTCTTTGCCCTAGCAGAGGTCCTCTGAGAAGTTTGATGGAGATGGAAAGAGTTGTGTTCAGGTAGCGTGTGCAGATGACATAGATACTATTTCTAATACAAGGTAATGATTCATCATTAATGTGGCTCTTTCTTTTAATTGGGCAGACAATATTATTACCTATTCCACTCCATATTAATTGCCATAATTTCTCAAGAATCCAAATCCCTAATTTCCCTCTTACATATTCAAGTTGAATATCATCCAAATCCCCTACAGCCTTGTCAGCTAGTTGCATTTCATGCTTTAGAACTATGAATTTGTTTTCCACATATTTTCTAATTGAGTGATGACAACAAATAATGTACTTGGTCCAACTGTGCTGACTATGATTTTTGGACATAGTTGCAACATACAGGTTGTCATAATATAATGTCATGACATCGTGTGTGACATTGTATGCAATTATCAGTAGTTTCATCCAACCTAGTTGAGAACAACTGCTTTCATCTGATATACTTTCATCATCAACATCATTTTTATCTTTCAAATGTGTAGGAGCAGGAGTCTTTTCACTCTTCATCTCAATCTTCTCCACATTGTTCTTGGTACTTTTGCTTTGAGATAGACACATAGTCCCTTGTGGTCCAGTTCCAGCAAAGCTCTTTCCAATTTCAGACTGCATATGATTAGTCATATGTCCACCCATTTGATCTAACTTCTCAACTATTTGGGCCATCATGATCTTTTCTCCTTTGAAAGTGAGTTTAAGTCTGAGCTTCTGTTGTGACATCCTTGTCTGACATTTCCCACAGACTTGTCCTCTAGCAACTATACTCATCTTCATCCCTTCCTTTTTGACATAGGCATACTTTGAGGAATAATCAATTTGAGAGCTCCACATGTAACAGTTGTCTTTGGTCCTGATTCCTTTCATAATTACTTCACTGTCTTTGTTAGAGATTAGACATTCAGTTTTGGTGAAGTTAACATTCAGACCTTGGTCACATAGTTGACTGATACTAATTAGATTTGCAGTCAAGCCCTTAACCAGTAGGATATTGTAGAGTTTAGGAACTCCAGGACAGTCAAGCTTGCCTATCCCTTTTATTTCACCCTTTGCTCCATCACCAAAGGTTACATGGCTTATGGCATGAGGATGAAGATCAATTATCAAGTCCATGTTTCCAGTCATGTGTCTAGAACATCCACTATCAAAATACCACTTTTCTTTGGCTCAGATTATGAGGGGAATGTGAGCTATTAGACTTGTAACATTAGTCTTAGGAACCCATAGCTTCTTGTTGATAGGCCTATGCTGCTTGGGTCTGGGTTGATAGTGAGTCTGATGGTGAACAGGGCTAGGATAACCATACAGCTTATAGCAGAAGGGATTAAGGTGACCAAGTTTCCCATAGTAATGGCATCTCCATCTTTGGTGTTTCCCTTTCTGCTATATCCTCTGATGTTGTGACATCTCAGGTTTACTTTTACTAAGGTTGCATTTAGTTTTGGCTTGAGGTTTGCAACTAGTGTAACTTCTTTTAGGCTTAGACTCATTATACCCAATGCCAGTTTTATCTCCTGTTATTTGTCCAGTTTGAAGAATCTTGTCTAAGGAATCAGATCCATTGTTTAACATCCTTACATACTTGGTCATTTCTTCTAGTTTAGCATTTAAGAACATGGCTTAAGTTTTTACCTTGGAGAGGGTTCCTACATGGTCTGCCTTTTCATTCTCCAACTGTACTATCTTCTGACTTTCAACTTCTAGCTTGGCATTCAGAACCACTGCTTTTGTTCTTAGTTTGGAGATAGTTTCCAAGTGTTCTACCTTCTCATTCTCAAGTTGAATAATTTCCTTCTTCTGGCTTTCAACCTGTTTACACAGCTCTACACTTTTGTGACACAACTTTTTGTAGGTAGAGGCCAACTCTTAAAAGGTTACTTCACCATCACTTGAGTCTTCATCAAAACCCCATCTTCCTGTCAAGGCAGTTACCAGATTTGCAGCTTCATCTATTTCACTCTCATCAGACCAAGTGGCAGCAAGACTCATCTTTTGCTTCTTGAGGTAGGTTCCACATTCAGTTCTAATGTGTCCATACCCATCACATTCATAGCACTGTACTTCTTTTCCTTCTTTGGGCTTATCATCTGACCTTGCTCTTCTTTCAGCATTGTTGGATCTACTAATGTCAAGTGAGATGTTCTTGAAATTAGCCTTGGATCTTACATCCATCTTTTTCAGCAGTCTATTGAAATGTCTTCCCAGCATTGCTACTTCTTTTGACAAGTGTTCATCAACATCCTGACTGTTTTCATCTTCTGTGTTTGACATGAAGGCCATGCTTTTGGTTTTCTTTTCAGAACCATCATTTAATCCCATCTCAAATGTTTGGAGGGAACCAATTAGCTCATCAACTCTCATGTTGGAGATGTCTTGGGATTCTTCTATGGCTGTTAATTTCATAGCAAATCTCTTAGGGAGTGACCTGAGTATTTTCCTTACCAGCTTCTCATCTGACATCTTCTCTCCCAGAGCTCCTGAGGCATTTGCAATTTCAAGAATGCTCATATAAAATTCATGTATGTTTTCATCTTCTTTCATCCTTAGATTTTCAAACTTGGAGGTGAGGAGCTGTAGTCTAGACATTTTAACCCTAAATGTCCCTTCATGAGTGGTTTTGAGAATGTCCCAGGCATCTTTAGCCACTTCACAATTGTTTATCAACCTGAAGATGTTCTTGTCTACTCCATTGAATATGGCTTTCAATGCTTTAGAATTTCCAAGGGCTAAATCATCCTCCTCCTTGGACCATTATTCTTCAGGCTTCTTGTCAGTTGTGGCTGCTCCTTCCTTAGTAATTATTGGATGAACCCATCCTGTTAACACAACCTTCCAAGCCTTATTATCCAGAGATTTTAAGAAGGCTACCATTAGAGGTTTCCAATAGTCATAGTTAGATCCATCCAAAATTGGTGGCCTGTGAACAGATCCTCCATCTCTCTCCATTGTACCAGAAAGTATTGCCCAAAGATCTCACCCAGAACCAGAGAAGGATGCCTGCTCCGATACCAATTGAAATTCTGGTAGCAGATATGAGATGTCGAAGGTAATGTCATGACACTAATATCTGATTAATGCAAACAGAATAAAGATAGAGAATAGTAATGCAAGGTACACAAGCAATTGTTAACCCAATTTGGTCCAACTCACCTAAATCTGGGGGATACCAAGCCAGGAAGGAAATTCACTAAAATAGAATCAGTTCAAAGACTCTTCGTACACTTCAACAAGTTACAGTCTTTCTCAACTAATCTCTACCCGTGCAATTTCTACCTAAGCACTCTTAGATATGAGAACCCACTCACTTCCCTACAATCACACATGTGATCTTACACAACAATCCCTTGAGAAAAGAAAACACTTTTCAATAACACACTCTTGATTTTACTTCACAGTTTCAATCAAGAAGACACACTCTTGATCTTGCTTCACAACTTTGATCAAGAAGACACACACTTGATCTTGCTTAACAACTTTGATCAAGTAGACACACACTCTTGCTTAACAGCTTTAGAGTGACAAATTACAACCACAAATCAGTCCAATTCAATCATCAAAAGATGACTTGAATGGCTTACAAGTCTCACGACTAAACAGACACAAACCCTAGCTCTCTCTCTATATATATTTCGCTCAGTATTAGTTGTGTGTAAAATAGGTTTTCTAAGTCCCTTTTTATAGAAGCTTTCAGCTGGGCTTGGACATCTTGAAAACCCTAAATCTATTTTCCAATCAAATCTTCTTATGACAGCTGGTTAGATCTCTTTGGAAAATAAGTAAATCAGGTTGTAATCAATGATTGAATGTGCCTGCAAATCAGATCTTCAATCATACATAGATTGCCATTAATTGTGCAATCACAAAACACCAGACATTCATATTGAATGTTTTGTGTACAGGATGTCATGACATCGGGTCTGACATCCTGGAAAAATCCTGCATAATTCCATAATTCCTTTTATAACTTCCAGCAGGTACAACCATATCAGATGCCATGACCTTGTGTATGACATCTTGAAACAATCCTGCATGAACATGTCTTTCATTTAAACTCCAGCAGGTACACACATATCAGATGCCATGGCCTTGTGTATGACATTCTGAAACAATCCTGCATGATCATGTTCTTGAATTCCAGCAGGTACATAGGATATCTCATGTTAAGACATCACACATAATATCTTGTGAACACTCTTTGTTTTACTAAAATTGCTGCCAACATTTAGAATCAACACAGACATCTCCCCTGCTAACAGACAGACTGTCGAAAAGTCCCCAGCCAAAATGGAAGTTGTGCACTTAGACAATATATCTTTTCATCTAGAAGATGGTTCTTCAAAATGGAAGTTTGTTATTAAGAGGAGGATAGCTGTGGAAAGAGAGCTGGGAAAGGAGGCTGTAGAGGTAAAGGAAGTGATGGATTTGATCAAGAATGCTGGAATGATGAAGACTGTGATTGCCCTGCCCCAATGTTATAAGGGGTTAGTAAAAGAGTTTGTTGTGAATATCCCTGAGAATATTTCTGAAAAGAGTAGCAGGGAATTCTGCAAAGTTTTTGTAAGAGGAAGATGTGTGAGATTCTCCCCAACCATAATCAACAAGTTTTTAGGGAGAGGAACGGATGGAGGAGTGTATTTAGAGACTACAAATATTGAGGTCTGTATGACTATTACAGTTGGCCAGGTTAAGGAATGGCCTAGTAGGAATCACCTATCAGCTGGCAAGCTAACTGTCAAGTATGCCATCTTACACAAGATTGGTTCAGCCAACTGGGTGCCTACTAATCATATCTCTACAATCTCCATTGGTCTTGGAAGAATCATCTATGCTATTGGAACAAGGATAAACTTTGACTTTGGAAGGTTTATGTTTGATCAAGCTGTAAGACATGCCTCAACAAATGCAGTAAAGTTGCCTATTGCCTTCCCATCCATCATTTGTGGTATTATCTTGAGCCAGCAACCATGAATTCTTAATACAAGTGACATTCCAAGCAGAAGAAAGTCTCCACTATCAATTCACTACAAGTTGTTTGAGGGAAGTCATGTCAATGATGTTGTCATGACATCTGCCAGAAAGGAGCCTGCATCTCAAGGTAGTTTGATTGATCAATTAAAGGAAACCTGCAAGGAACTGGATAATGGAATAAGGGTTGCCAAGGCAAGAAAAGAAGCTTTAGAGGTTCTTATTAGTAGCCTAGAAAAGGAAGAAATGGAGAAGGCTGGTGAGACCAAAGATTCAGATGCCAATACCTCAAGTGAGAGGTCCAGTGCTCAATCCAGTGGCAACTCTGATTCTGAAAGTGAAGATGAAGCCTCTTCCTCAGATGAAGTGAAGTTTCCCCTGGTATGAAGACTGTGTGTGGTGTGTGTGCTGTGATGAAGACTTTTTGGGTTGGTTGTTCTGGAGGCTATTGTGTGTGCTGTTATGGAAGCTGTTCCCCCTTGCTGTTTTGGATGTTGAAGAATTTTATTTTTTTGGTTTTAAATGTGTGTAATTTATGGCAGTCCTTACTGATGCCTTTTTGTAATATTTTGGGCTCTTATTGAGTTCCATGGATTTGTTCATCATCTCAGCTATCACAACTGTGTATGATGATGGTTTGTATCTCCTAACAATTATGTTTTAACATTCTTAATGTTATAACATCTGATCTGACAATCTCTGCTAGGCTAATTGACATTTATTTTGTTTAATTGGTCACCTTTGGTTAAAATTTTGACTAAAAAGGGGGAGAAGTATGTGGAGCTGGAGCTGTGAGGAGATGTATGTAGCTGAACAGATGAACAACTATTATTGGAGGAGATATATTTGGTGTAAAACAGAATGTTGTTCTGTTTACAGATGTCAAAGGAGATGTATGTAGCTGAATAGATGAACATCTATTATTGGAGGAGATGTGTTTGGTGTAAAACATAATGCTGTTCTGTTTACAGATGTCAAAGGGGATGTCTGATGTTGAAGGAGATGTGTCAGAATGACATTCTGATTGTTACAGGTGTTGTGGTTACAGGTGCTGTTATTATCAAAGAAGATGTATGTGGTGCACAAATTTAGGGGGAGAAGGAGTACCCTTGTGCATTTGTGTGTCTTACTAGTTGCATCCATAACTAGTAATTCTGTTTGTGATGCACATATTTAGGGGGAGAAGAAGTACCCTTGTGCATGTGTGTATTACTAGTAGCTATAACTAGTAATTGTATTTGCTTCTGCTGCTGTTTAAACTGTTGTTTAACTGCTGATAGTTTTCTTGTGAACAAAAAGGACAAATATATGTTTTAGCCAAAATTTGCCAAAGGGGGGGTTTGTTGGTTCTAAGTGTTAGCAGCAGTTTTGGTAAAACAAAGAGTGTTCACAAGATGTTATGTGTGATGTCTTAACATAAGATATCCTATGTACCTGCTGGAGTTCAAGAACATAATTATGCAGGACTGTTTCAGAATGTCATACACCAATGTCATGGCATATGATATTATGTACCTGCTGGAGTTTAAGGAACATAATTATGCAGGATTGTTTCAGAATGTCATACACAATGTCATGGCATCTGATATGGTTGTACCTGCTGGAAATTAATAATGAAATTATGGAATTATGCAGGATTGTTCCAGGATGTCAGACCCGATGTCATGACAATCTGTACACAGAACATTCAGTATGAATGTCTGGTGTTTTGTGATTGCACAATTAATGGCAATCTATGTATGATTGAAGATCTGATTTGGAGACGCATTCAATCATTGATTACAACCTGATTTACTTATTTTCCAAAGAGATCTAACCTGCTGTCATGAGAAGATTTAATTGGAAAATAGATTTAGGGTTTTCAAGATGTCCAAGCCCAGCTGAATGCTTCTATAAATAGGACATGGAAAACCTGATTTGATACACAACCAATACTGAGCAAAATACAGAGAGAGAGCTAGGGTTTGTGTCTTGTTTAGTCGTGAGACTTGTAAGCCATTCAAGTCATCCATTGATGATTGAATTGGTCTGATTTGTGGTTGTAATTTGTCACTCTAAAGCTGTTAAGCAAGAGTGTGTGTCTACTTGATCAAAGTTGTTAAGCAAGATCAAGAGTGTGTCTTCTTGATCGAAGTTGTTAAGCAAGATCAAGAGTGTATCTTCTTGAGTGAAACTGTGAAGTAAAATCAAGAGTGTGTTATTGAAAAGTGTTTTCTTTTCACAAGGGATTGTTGTTTAAAATCACAGGTGTGATTGTAGGGAAGTGAGTGGGTTCTCATATCTAAGAGTGCTTTGGTAGAAATTGCACGGGTAGAGATTAGGTGAGAAAGACTGTAACTTGTTGAAGTGTACGGAGAGTCTTTGAACTGATTCTATTTTAGTGAATTTCCTTCCTGGCTTGGTAGCCCCCAGATGTAGGTGAGTTGGACCGAATTGGGTTAACAATTGCTTGTGTCTCTTGCATTACTATTCTCTATCTTTATTCTGTTTGCATTACTCAGATATTAGTGTCGTGACATTACCTTCGACATCTCATATCTGATACCAGAATTTCAGATTCCATGAAGGAGCAATTCTTGAAAGAGTTATTCATCTAGATCGTGAGAGGAGAAGATTTCTCTATTGGAGTAGTAGAAATTTTAGTTGATATCTTGTGCTTGAAAGGTGAAATCTTCGGAGAAGTATGATGATGAAGGTTGGGAATAATGGGTTCTCTTTGAGGCCATTTTGAAGTGATGATGATGAGTGAGATAATGTGTTCATAATGCAATGAACAAGTAAGAAAATGATGAAAATGATATGTTGCATTATTTGATACTGTAGTTACTCACCCAACTGGCCATTATGGTGAGCTCTAATGTTTTTTTTATATAATTTTTAAGCGTTCTAATTGATTGGACACAAGTGCCAATCGATTGTTTTGATCCAATTCAACATATCATATTTTGGACTTTGTATTTTGTACCCATGCTTTTATTTTATTTGTACCTCTTGGGATAAGAAGCTAAAATACGCATCTTATGGGTTAAAAGTAATTTATTTGGATAAGTATACAATTAAAAATATTATTTTAGGGGGTTAATCATATTTTCCTAATTATTTCAACGTTAAAATAATTTTACCTCTTTTATCAAGAAGTCTTGATAAGTGTTTCCCAAAAGAGAAGACTACCAAAATGGTGTATCCTCCTTCACACATTGTTGGATGCGAGAGTTGGTAAAACCAAAAAATGAATAAGTCAATTACAAATATATTCATTTAATTGATCACTAAGGATCATATACCTTGAGATAGTCTCAAAAAATTTGCTTTGATCACAACGATTGACATTTTCCATCATTGTTTTATCCTCGGATCAGAGACTTCATAAATATTGTATACATTAAAAGTATACCATGCTTTACACAACTTCATTAATAAGCCTCAAAGTTCCATGCTACAAAGCATACCTGCAAAACACTATGGTTTCACCTTTGGTGCTCATATCTTCTTAGGCCCAGGTGTATTAGTCACAGAATATTTAAGGTGGTTACCTTTAGATACTTTCAATTTATCAAAACAAAAGACTTCTAAGTGTCCTATTCTTTTAGGGTGTGTGTATTTATAAATTGTACGCTTATTTTCCTTTTGTTCTACACATTTTCTAGGTTGTTTATCCCTTTTAAATCACATTCCATTTTTATTTAGGGAAGAATTTTGAATAGATAGAATTAGGTTAAACTTTTCTTTTATTTGAAAAAATTTTCTATGGTTTCATGAAGCATAATTATTTCTTTTGTAAGGGAGTCACATCTCTTACATTATTCTTTTGAGTTTCTAAGCTTAGTTATCTCTATTTTGAAAGAATTGTTTGTTTCCTTAAGTTATCTTAGGGATTCCTTAAGACCTAGGGTACGCTCTCTTAGTTTATTGTTTTCCTCCACTAACTGACCACTTATTCTAAACAACTATGAATAAGATGGTTTGATACCTGAAATAGTATCTCCCTTGTAGGATTCCTTTAGGAAATTATTTGTTGGAAGATGATTCTTTCATATTTCTTCATGAGGTTGATCTCTCTCATCCTCTTATTCATTCAAGTGTTAAAGAAACTTCTTCATCTTCTTTGTTATTCTTTGAACAAGAGGGTCATTCATTGGATGTTAAACCTTTCGAGGATTGTCCAACTACTGAGTATTGATAAATGGTCTTTATATCATTTTTATTAGTTGTTTTTACTTCATATTTAACCATTTTCGTTTGCTTTACTTTCATTTCACCATGTTTTACGCTTTTGTATTATGTTTCCTTTGTTTTCAAGTCAAAATAATAATTTCGAGCAAAAGAAGGACGAAAAATGGACAAAACACGAAAAAAGGTGAAGAATCGGAAATTCTCCATACAAAAACCAACGACATGTTGCGGGCACCCATAATAGCCATTACGAGCCGTAACAGGCTTGGCCCTCAACCCTAGTTTTGAAGCTCCTAATACAAATATCAGAGGCTTGTTACAACCACCCGTAATAGCCATTATGGTCCGTAACAGGAAGGCGAGCTTTTCCCCAATTTGTTTCCTTTTTTGGCCCGATTTCATCTGCTTAAAGGCTTTTGATTTCTTAGATCTTATCTTCATTGGTTGTGATTGGTATTGAAACTAAGGAGATTCTTTCCGTGTTTAGGATTTGATATAAAAAGTCTCATAGGTAGTCTTGAGTTTTTATTCCATTTTTTTAGTTTACGCTTATTTTTATCGCATTCTCTAAAAGTCTCCATTGGAGCAACTGGGTCAAGTTTTTTTTAATTCAAGTATTTCTTTTTTGTTATTCATGTTTTTCTTTATCACTTTATTTATCTGCTTTTCAAATATGTATTTATATGCGATAATTGTTTTGGTTAGATCATTCCTCACCATGAGTGAGTAGTTCACTAGGTACTAAGGGTAATGAACCCAATCGCATGACTATTTGCATGATCTTAAGCTAGTTACAAGAATTCCACCCTTTTTATTTTAAAAGTCTAAATTTTTAACTCAAACCTCACTATGAAAGTAGGAATGTTTTTAGGCATCTTCCTTACACTTAAAGGGTAGAGGCAAACACCTGAACACAATTTTTTTAAACAGTCAAGTCTAAAGTCACGAAGTTGATCGAACGAAATTAAGAAAATTCTAATTTTTAATAGCTGTGTAAAGGTAAGGACCACTAACGAACATTTATACATGAGTGAGAGCCGGTGAGCGTCCCATTCGTTAGAGGTAGGGAAATAGGTTGGTGAAAGTAGGTATTGCCATAATAATCTATTTTTTTTATAAATTAAGTCGGGATTCTCGTAATAGAAATGCTTAAGTCATGTGGAAATGTCTAAGATAAGAGTCATAACCCTAGGTCCTATTTGTTATATTTTCATTCAATTAAGTTGTTTTAACTTCAGTGCTTTTTCATTTAAGTCGCTTTATTTTCCCTTATTTGGTTGCTCTAGCTTTACATAGATAGGATAGAAATTGGTAATTAACCATAGATCTCTGAGGATTGATAGTTTTTACTACTCTGACAATTGATGTACACTTGCGGCGTTTCAATTTTTTGGCGCCGTTGTCGGGGACCAATTGAGTTAATATTGAAGTTCTATATGATCATCTAAGAGACTACAATTTTTTTATCTGTTTAAGCTCTACCGCTAATTTTGTATGCGAAGAGCGCGTTCCACTGATACTATTATGCAGTTCCGACGGAAGAGGAACTGCACTGCAGTATCGTGCACCTGCCTATTGGGGAAAACAATTTTGAATTTAAACCTTCATTGATAGGTATGATCCAACAAGACCAATTTTTAGGTTTACCTTCGGAAAACCCGAACTTGCACCTATCTATTTTTGTCAATAACTGCGGTACTGTTAAGGCGAACGACGTTGACCAGAATGCTATAAGCCTAAGATTTTTTCCCTTCTCTCTGAGAGATCGAGGGAAGGCTTGGCTCAATCCTTGCTTGTAAATTCGATAACTTCTTGGCCTTAATCGAAAGCCTCTTTCCTCAAACGGTATTTTCCACCAAGTAAGACAACCCAAGTTAGGAATGAGATAAATAATTTTAGGCAAGAAGAGGGGGAATCTTTGTTTGACGCATGAGAGTTTTTTAAGGACTTGCTAAGACTTTGCCCTTTCCATGGGCTTGAAAAATGGATGATAATCCACACTTCTTATAATGATCTCCTTTACTCCACAAGGATGACCCTTGATGTAGATTTTGGAGGAGCCTTAATGAATAGTCCATAAGATGTGGCCTACAAAATTATAGAGGACATGGCCAAAAACCATCATTCTCGGGGAAGCGTGCGACAAATCGCTGCTAAAAACACCCATAAAACTGGAGGGGTGTATGAAGTGAGTCAGCTTGATCACATGAATGCCAAAGTCAATGTTCTTTATAATAAAATTGATGATTTGAGCATCACCACTCCTACCCCTACCCTTATAGCCTCTATTGCCCCTACAAACCTCAACTATGAAATTTGCGACATAAACGGACATACATCTAATGATTGTCAAATGATTCTCACTGAAGGATTTGTTCAAGATAATGTGAGCTTTGTGAAGAATTTCCAACAAAACAATTCATACTCGAATACCTACAACCCCGGGTGGAGAAACCACCTAAATATTTCTTACAAAAACAACCAACCTTAACATATTGGGGAACCACTTTGTTTCCAAAATGATTCCCCATCTACCCAAACGGAAACTAATCTAGACTTGATGGTGGAAAACTCCATGGTGGAAAACTCCTTAGGCAGCTGGCCATTAAAGTAGAAAACATTGCCACTCATAACAAAATGTTGGAAATTAAAACCTCCCAAGTTGTCAAATGACAAAATCCTATGGGACAAATGAATGTTGTGACAATAAGAAATGGTAAAATTTTGGTTGCTCCTAAAGAAAATGAGAAGGAAAAATAGGTTGAGGGAAGTTTTAGTAACAACAATGAGGAAGTTTATAGTAGTTCTAATAAGAGTAATGATGTTGTGTTTAATGAACCAACACCACCTGAAAAGGAGGGTGTTGAAGAAGTTGAGATGGAGGCACCTTATGTAGCCCCCGCTCCTTATAAACCACCCATCCTCTTTCCACAAATTTGTGAAGGCTAAGGTAGAGGCCTAAATCAAAAAGTTTATGGAACTCCTTAAAAAAAATCCACATCAATGTACCCTTCACTGAGGTGTTATCCCAAATTCCCACTTATGCAAAGTTTCTAAAGGAGATCCTCTCTAAGAAAATAAAATTTGAGGATCATCAGACGGTGGCTATGACTGTTGATAACAATGTTGTGATTAGAAACATGATTCCCAAAACGTTTAAAGATCCAGTGACTTAATTGATTTTTAAGTTGTTTTAAATTGTTTAAAAATACTTTTAAGTCTTTAAAAAATCTGAAAAAATTTCTCTAAGGTCCTTTGACCTTGTTTGACCTATGATAAATCTCATGGTCATTTATTTGGTGTTTTGATGAGGTTTTAGGAATTTGACAAACCATATTTAATTTAAATGCATTATTTTAGTATTTTTAATTGGAATAAATGCCAAATAATTTTGTTGACCAATTGTAATGACTTGTTTATGTTTGATTCTTATTGTTGGGCCTTGATCAAGGTTGATTTGACTTTGTCAAATTAATATCATTGGATTTAGGGGATTGGTGGAATGTATGTTCCATCTCCCAAAATGAATGAATGATATTAATTTGGTAAAAGTCCTCCTTTGATCAATTTGAGATTTCATCTATTCCCCTCCCACTTCATCTAATTCCCCTTCTTTATGCATTCATCTCATATGGCCTATGATATCTCAAAGTCCTAATACTAGTTGATTGAAAAATTAACATGAGTATGGATGAGATTAGGCCACACCTTTTGCATATTCTTTTTGTGTGTGGTATGTTTCATGAGCATACTTCATAATACTATGTCTCTAACATTCATTAACACCAAAATTCTATTGTCGGTCTCAAATAGTTGTGACTTCTATATAAGTCCAATTACGATTGCCTAACATAGCGCTAAATTTGTGACATAAAAGGCAGAGCATTCTAGTTAGTGCGATTGTAAGTCACCCCTCTTTCATGGTATTGTGTGGAAACTTGGCCTTTTTTCCTTCCTTTGGAAGATGTCTTGGTTCAAGGATTCATGCTTGTGATAACTGGGTTGAGTGTTCTCCAAAGAATGTCTAAGAATGAAAAGCAAAAACAAAACAATACTAACTTCTAACCTATTAACTACTAACTTTTAATTTCAAGCCATTTATTTTAATGTCATTTAATTCTAGATTTTATACATTTTCTATTCTTCATATCATTCTAATTGTTTATGTTAATGCAATTTTCACTTTGCCCATTTGGACCATATTGTGTGATATATTTTGTTTGTGTCTACTTTGTTTGTTTGTGTGGTCTTTGACCATTAATGCACATAATAACAACAAAAATCCTAAAAAACTTTTGTGTGGACTGTTGGCTTGATCTTGGACAAATGGACTTAGAAGTTACGCAACATTCCTATGCTAAAGGACTTGGCCAATGCCAACTTATTGAGAAACCAAGTGCTTGCAATTTGAAACTTCATCTGATACATCATTCAAGATCTCTCTTAGTTCATCTGCAACATGATCATTGTGAAGCTGTTATTTTGAACCTGTGTCTTGTGGAATTCATTTGTTACATGGGCTACCTTGAAGAAGATCATGTAATGGATAAACTTGGATGTGGTCATATTTATTTTATGCCTTGCTCTTCAGGATAATATAATTGTGCATTTGTGTGTTGCTTAATTCTAAAAGTCCAAGGGAATTCTGGGTTTCTATTAACATTCTTATCTATTGGATTGCTACCCATTCTGTCAGATCTTTTCAACTCATAACTTTTAATTTTGTACATAGAATTAGTCTCTTCACCTTCTCCCCATTTCTTTAATTTTAAAACATCTCCCTCCTTTTCCAAAACCTTCTTTGATTGAACTTATTTTGTTCTAAACTTTGACCACTTTGTAAAAAACATAGAAACTTTAGCCTTATGCCATTGCATTTTCAAACTTCTTTTCTTAAATCAAACTTGTAAATAAACTTAACTATACTTGACTTAAACTTTCAAAAATCCAAAAAGAACTAACTCATTCAAACCATTTTTAGGCCTTTGTGCCTTTCAAACTTAATTTTTGTTAAAATCAATGCATCCACTTTGAAATTTGTATTACGAACTACGAGGTTTTGATCCCTCATTTTTATGTTGGTACGTAGGCACAAGATCGAAGGTCTTACCAAACACAAAAATATAATTAATGAATTCTTTTCTCATCCCCCCATTCTATTTGTTTGTAAACATCACTTTGTACCAAATACATATGCACACAAAAAGGGCTCCCTAGGAGTACCTAGGACACTTTGGGTGCTAACACCTTCCCTCTGTGTAACCAACCCCCTTACCTGTAATCTCTGACATTTTATTAGTTTCGATTTGAAAACTTCTTACTTTTTGGGTTTTGTTCGTGCTTTTTCCCTTTTCCCTTGGAAACAATAAAAGCGCGGTGGCGACTCTTGTTATTTGATCTCTAGCTTATCCATAGCTTGATGATCATGAATTTACCGCTACAGAAATTAAGACCCCAATTTTGACCCTAAGATCCCTCATGCAATTTCATCATAAGCATTAGCATTGGGATCATACCTTGGCATCCTCTTTACCCCTCCTTCATTGGGTTTGTTTTGGGAGAGATCACTAAGTACTTTGTGATCGTATCATACTTGTATATTATCATTTTACTACCCAAAATACCATAAATATGTCTTTGCATTTGCCTAACTCTTTTGTAGGTAGGGCATGATCTCCATTGATTTATCAAGTTCACATCTAGGGTTTGAGACCCCAATGACAAAGAGAACAACCATTGAACTGATATAAGAATGGTTATGGGCCTCATATATGAGTTCCATTGATTCCTACATATTATATTGATCAAGTTTTCTTCAAGAGTTTGAGGGTGATTTGCCTTGGAAACCCTAGTTTGACTGGGTATCTTGAGTAACTTCTCCAACAAGCTATCTCACCAATTGATCAAATTTTTCAAGGAGCCCTTCAAATTTCATCAACTTATGCATATATGATATACCATGAGCCTGGAAAGTCAAGAGAATTGAAGATTGGCAAGTTGGTTGATGGTTATTAGTCAGACGAATTCATCTGATCAAAACTGGGTCTCCCTAGACCCTATCTCCTACAATTTTCACCATATGAAAATTATTTCAAGATCAAACTTACTCTAAATGACATTCCAAACAAGTTTCATGTTGAGACCTAGGGCTGGTTTTGCTTGGAAAATCTTTTTCTATGTTGAAACATTATATGTCATTTTGTATAAACCCTAATTTGAAAGTCAACTTCCCAAGGCCATAACTTGCTCAATTTTTATGATATGAAATATTTCCAAGTTGCACAATCAAATTTAATATGCCTAATTCAACTTTGATGTTTGGAGTGAGAACTAATTCAACTTTCATGAACATGTGATATGAGGCTACATTATGGGTCACTTTTGACCTATACCATTGAACACGTGATTTTTCCAAACTTCAAAAATGCATAACTCTATCACTTCAAATCCAACTGACATAAAATTGGTGACCATTTTGAAGGTCTTTGAAAGAGATACAACTTTTATTAAGACACGTTTCTCCTTTGAAGCTCACATAAAAAGTTAAGCAAGGTGGAATATTGAGATATATGGCTTGACACTTAGAAAAAAATTCAACATGTTGAAATTTCCAAAATTCCACCTCAAAATTCATCATGATACAAGCTCCAAATGGAAAAGTGTGGAACATGAAAGTTGTTCCTCTTGGACAAGAATTGTTAGGGCTGCGCATGGCATGAACATGGTAATATCATGTGGCAAAGATCAAACTTCAAATCTTCACACACACTTGCCTTGCAATCCAAGTTGATTCCAGACTCTCTCACACTCATTTGTGGACCTAAAGCAATGATCTCATGGGCCTTTACACGCCCATGCACCATCAATTGCCAATTTTGGAAAGTGATTTGGAAGGTGCAAATATCATGAGCTACAACTATAAATAGAGCCCTCTAGCATCAGAATTAAACACACATTCGCGCCAGCTTTGATCCTAAACCCCTAACCCTTCCATTTGAGAGGATAAACCTGAGAATTTCATCTTGAAATTGAGTTTGAATCTCACTGTTTTGAGATCCAAAACTCCAGGGATCCAAGACCTTTTGTGCATTTCATCCTACTCCTGCAAGCATTCTGAGTGAGATCAAGCACGAGCCAAGGCAAGAACAGTTGAATCCAGACCTGCATTGAAGGTATTTTCCAGAAAATTTCATCTCTTCGATTCTCTCCCAATCTTGCTCAATTTTCTTGATTCTTTGGTTGTCTGAAGTCCTACCAATGTAGGCAAGAAGATTGAGTTGCTTAGAGGTCAAATCGAAACAACTCAGTTGACATACCTCAAATTTCAACTCCTCATATCTTTCTATATGTGAGGGTTAGTTAAAATTGTGGTGATATTTGTGATCTACATCATTTTTCCTTTCAGATCATGTCCTCCTTTTTCATTTATGATGTGGTGATGAATGGACCAGTCCGGCCAAGGTCGCCTGAGAAGATGACCGACACTTTGCTCCGGCAATGATGTGATGTGGTCCTGAACCTATAAATGAGGTCAATTTGTTTTAATCATGAGCGTACATTTTAATTACCAAACGTGTGGACGTTTGACTCAGGCGCACCATGGAACACGCACTGATGGCCACTTGATCTGCCACCTCAATTAATGAGGAAGATCAAGTGGTCCACGTTTTTTCTGATTATTTGAATTTCATTTTAATTGCTTTATTTTCATTAATTCATATTAATTTTAATATTGATCCAAAAAATATGAAAGTTTCACCAAAAAATTTCACATATTTTCCTCTTTCATATTCTGAATTAAAATTATTTTTTGGATCATTATTAATAGTTTTCATGATGTAATTGATTTTTCATTTGTTTTTAATTGTTTAAAAATACTTATAAGTCTTTAAAAAATCTGAATATTTTTCTCCAAGGTCCTTTGACCTTGTTTAACCTATGATAAATCTCATGGCCATTTATTTGGTGTTTTGATGAGGTTTTAGGAATTTGACAAACCATATTTAATTTAAATGTATTATTTTAGTATTTTTAATTGGAATAAATGCCAAATAATTTTGTTGACCAATTGTGATGACTTGTTGGTGTTTGACTTGTTGTTGGACCATGGTCAAGGTTGATTTGACTTTGTCAAATTAATATCATTGGATTTAGGGGATTGATGGAATGTACATTCCATCTCCCAAATTGAATGAATGATATTAATTTGGTAAAAGTGCTCCTTTGATCAATTTGAGTATTCATCTATTTCCCTCACTCTCCATCTCATTCCTCTTCTTTATGCATTCATCTCATTTTGCCTATGACATCTCAATGTCCTAAAGCTAGTTGATTGAAAAATTAATGTGAGTATGGATGAGATTAGGCCTCACCTTTTGCATATTCTTTTTGTGTGTTGTATGTTTCATGAGTATAGTTCATAATACTATGTCTCTAACATGCATTAACACCAAAATTCTATTGCCCAGCCTCAAATAGTTGTGACTTCTACATAAGTCCAATTACGATTGCTTAACATAGCGCTAAATTTGTAACAAAAAAGGAATAGCATTCTAGTTAGTGAGATTGTAAGTCTCCCATCTTTCATGGTATTGTGTGGAAACTTGGCCTTTTTTCCTTCCTTTGGAAGATGTCTTGGTTCAAGGATTCATGCTTGTGATAAGTGGGTTGAGTGTTCTCCAAAGAATGTCTAAGAATGAAGAGCAAAAACAAAAGAATACTAACTTCTAACCTATTAACTACTAACTTTTCATTTCAAGCCCTTTACTTTAATGTCATTTAATCCTAGCTTTTATACATTTACCATTGTTTATATCATTCTAATTATATATGTTAATGTAATTTTCACTTTGTCCATTTGGACCATAATGTGTGATATACTTTGTTTGTGTATACTTTGCTTGTTTATGTGGTCTTTGACCATTAATGTATATAATAACAACAAAAACCCTAAAAAACTTTTGTGTGTACTGTTGGCTTGATCTTGGACAAATGGACTTAGAACTTACGCAACATTCCTATGCTAAAGGACTTGGCCAATGCCAACTTATTGAGAAACCAAGTGCTTGAATTTTGAAACTTCATCTGATACATCATTCAAGGTCCCTCTGAGTTTATTTGCAACATGATTATTGTGAAGCTGTTATTTTGAACCCGTGACTTGTGGAATCCATCTGTTACATGGGCTAATCTAAAGAAGATCATGGAATTGCTAAAGCTTGGATGTGGCTATCTTTATTTGATGCCTTGCTCTTCAAGATAATATAATTGTGCATTTGTGTGTAGCTTGATTCTAAAAAAGTCCAAGGGAATTCTGGGTTTCTATTGACATTCTTGTCTATTGGATTGCTACCCATTCGGTCAGATCTTTACAACTCTTAACTTTTAATTTTGTACATAGGATTAATCTCTTCATCTTCTCCCCATTTCTTTAATTTCAAAATATCTTCCTCCTTTTTCAAAACCTTCTTTGATTGAACTTATTTTGTTCTAAACTTTGACCACTTTTGCAAAAAGATAGAAACTTTGGCCTTATGCCATTGCATTGTCAAACTTCTCTTTCTAAATCAAACTTGTAAATAAACTTAACTATACTTGACTTAAACTTTCAAAAAGCCAAAAAAAACTAACTCATTCAAACCATTTTTCGGCCTTTGTGCCTTTCAAACTTAATTTTTTTCAAAAGCAATGCATCCATTTTGAAATTTGTATCACGAACTACGAGGTTTTGATCCCTCATTTTTATGTTGGTACGTAGGCACAAGATTAAAGGTCTTGCCAAATACAAAAATATAATTAATGAATTCTTTTCTCATCCCCCCTATTCTATTTGTTTGTAAACATCACTTTGTATACAAATACATATGCACACAAAAAGGGCTCCCTAGGAGTACCTAGGACACTTTGGGTGCTAACACATTCCCTCTGTGTAACCAACCCCCTTACCTGTAATCTCTGACATTTTATTAGTTTTGATTTGAAAACTTCTTACTTTTTGGGTTTTGTTCGTACTTTTTCCCTTTTCCCTTGGAAACAATAAAAGCGCGGTGGCGACTCTTGTTATTTGATCTCTAGCTTATCCATAGCTTGATGATCATGAATTTGCCGCTAAAGAAATTAAGTGGCGACTCTTGTTATTTTTGTTTTTCTCCCCATCAGAGTCGCCACTTAATTTTTGTAGTGGTAAATTCATGATCATTAAGCTATGGATAAGCTAGAGATCAAATAACAAGAGTCGCCACCGTGCTTTTATTGTTTCCAAGGGAAAAGGAAAAAGTACGAACAAAACCCAAAAAGTAAGAAGTTTTCAAATCGAAACTAATAAAATGTCAGAGATTACAGGTAAGGGGGTTGGTTACACAGAGGGAAGGTGTTATCACCCAAAGTGTCCTAGGTACTCCTAGGGAGCCCTTTTTGTGTGCATATATATGTGGTACAAAGTGATGTTTACAAACAAATAGAATGGGGGGATGAGAAAAGAATTCATTAATTATATTTTTGTGTTTGGCAAGACCTTCGGTCTTGTGCCTACGTACCAACATAAAAATGAGGGATCAAAACCTCGTAGTTCGTAGTAAAAATTTCAAAGTGGATGCATTGCTTTTAACAAAAATTAAGTTTGAAAGGCACAAAGGCCTAAAAATGGTTTGAATGAGTTAGTTCGTTTTGGATTTTTGAAAGTTTAAGTCAATTATAGTTAAGTTTATTTACAAGTTTGATTTAAGAAAAGAAGTTTTAAAATGAAATGGCATAAGGCCAAAGTTTCTATCTTTTTGCAAAAGTGGTCAAAGTTTAGAACAAAATAAGTTCAATCAAAGAAGGTTTTTTTTAAAAAGGGGGAGATATTTTGAAATTAAAGAAACGGGGAGAAGATAAAGAGACTATCCTATGCGCAAAATTAAAAGTTTAGAGTTGAAAAGATTTGACCAAACGGGTAGCAATCCAATAGACAAGAATGTCTATAGAAATCCAGAATTCCCTTGGACTTTTAGAATTAAGCAACACACAAATGCACAATTATATTATCCTGAAGAGCAAGGCATCAAATAAAGATGACCACATCCAAGCTTATCCATTCCATGATCTTCTTCAAGGTAGCCCATGTAACACAAGGCCAAAAGGAACCCACGTTATCGGAACAAGATGGGTATTCAGAAACAAACTAAATGAAAAGGGAGAAGTAGTCAGAAATAAAGCACGACTGGTAGCATAAGTTTACAGTCAACAAGAAGGCATTGACTACAACAAAACCTTTTCTCCAGTCGCTAGGTTAGAATCTATTTTCTTGCTTGTATCATTCGTTTTAAATCATTCCATCAAATTATATCAGATGGATGTCAAGAGCGCGTTTCTAAATGGTTATATCTCAGAAGAAGTGTATGTTCACCAATCTCTAGGTTTTGAAAACCCTAAATGTTTAGAACATGTTTTTAAACTGAAAATATCTCTGTATGGTCTAAAACAAGCTCCTAGAGCTTGGTATGAAAGACTAAGCATCTTTCTTCTGGAACATGATTTTATTAGAGGAAAGGTTGATTCTACACTTTTCTGTAAAAACATTAGAAATGATATCATGATATGTCAGATATACATTGATGATATAATTTTTGGTTCAGCTAACCCCTCTGTTTGTCAAGATTTCTCTGAGTTAATGCAGGCAGAATTTGAAATGAGTTTGATGCAAGAACTAAAATTCTTTTTGGGAATTCAAATTAACCAAGTTTCAGAAGCCACATACGTATACCAAAGTAAATACTTAAAAGACATTCTGAATAAATTTGAAATGTCAGAATGCAAACCAGCAAAGACACCCATGCATCCAACCTGCATTCTAGAGAAAGAAGAAGTAAGTCAAAAGGTTTGTCAGAAGCTCTATCGTGGTATGATAGGCTCTCTTCTCTATCTGAAGGCTACACGACAAGATATTCTTTTTAGTGTATGTCTCTGTGCTATATTCCAATCAGATCCAAGGGAATCTCATTTAACAGCAGTTAAGAGAATCCTAAGGTATCTGAAAGGAACACCTAACCTTGGCCTGATGTATGAGAAAACACCAGAGTATAGGCTCTCTGGATATTGTGATGTAGATTATGCCAGAGACAGAGTGGAACGTAAAAGCATATCTGGAAGCTGTCAGTTCTTGGGAAACAATCTTATATCTTGGGCCAGCAAAAGACAATCTACCATTACACTCTCTACTGCAGAAGCATAATATATACCAGCTTCATTATGCACTACTCAGATGCTCTAGATGAAGAATCAACTAGAAGATCTTCAGATATATGAGAGTAACGTTCCTATCTTCTATGATAATACTACTCCCATATGTTTAAGTAAGAACCCTATTCTACATTCCAGAGCAATGCACATAGAAATAAAATATCATTTTATCAGAGACTATGTTTAGAAAGGGGTAATTTCTTTAAAATTCATAGATACAGACCACCAATGGGTTAATATCTTTATAAAACCCTTTGCTGAAGATAGATTCTCATTCAGTCTGAAACATTTAAAAATTGAAAATTGCCAAGAATGAATCAAACGTGTGCTTCTCTGAAATGGAAAAATAAGGTTCTGAACGTAACATCTGGTGTCTGGATCTGACTCTGATACTTCTACCAGTTAGAAATCATCTGAATCAAAAATCCTCAGGATCCAATCTCTTGTGATTCCTGAAGATCAGATAGATCAACATATGGTCTCTCTTACGTATGACCTTGGATCTTCTAGACAACTGTCTAGCACAGAACTCAAGAGACATACCTTTGAGATCTCCTCGAGTAGTATGCTTATTTGTGGATTAGACATCCATCATTAGCTGTAATAAATTTCTCCCCTAGCGTGTCAACTCTTTCTCTGTGCCATCATTAATTTACTCTTCCTTTTCCCATCCAACATTGTTGTTTTGCATGCCTAAACTTATGTATTTATAGTTACCACACTTCACACTTTCACACTTTTCACTCACATCCTACACAAACCGTGTTCTCTCTCTCTCTCTCTCTCTCTCTCTCTCTCTCTCTCTCTCTCTCTCTCTCTCTCTCTCTCTCTCTCTCTCAAGCACTCTCAACATCTTCAAGTGTTCTTCAGCAACTTCATCTTCTTCATGGATTCCCAGCAATAATTTGTTTACAACTATTCACAACAAATGGAATGAACGGAACAACTTCCAAACTCTTTCCAATAAACCACTGCAACAATTGTTTCTATTTCTACTCCTATCTACAAAGAACCCCGCATTTTGGATTGTGAACCCCACATCAATCTTGCCACTCCGTTTGACAAACTAGAAGTTCTTTGTGAATCGCTGGTTGATTTTGAGAACATGAAGAGAAATGGGATCGGCCTCACTGAAGAACTCAGAAAGCAAGGGTGGGAAAACTACTTTCAAAGGCTCTATGGTCCCATATACACATTAGGTCAAGGAATTCTGGAGATTTGTAGATTCCGAAGACCACTACATTGTGTCTTACATTCTGGGGGTGAAGATCGTCATCACCGAGAAATCAATCGCTACCCTTTTGAACATGGAGAAGACAGAGGGAAGACGTATTTACGACATTAATCCTAGGGAAAAATACATGTCCTAGGAGATTATCCCATTTATCTTCAAGTAGAGCACTAAGGGTAATTCGTCCAAGAACAAGGAACTTCACCAAAAGCTAAGAGTCTGGATGAAGGTCATTCTAGGGACTATTCATCACCACCCATCGTCCAACTCGTCAGATTATATCAACACTGACCAGAAGTGTATCCTCTATTGCCTCCACAAAGGGCTAAAGCTGAATTTGCTAGTGTTGTTATTCAAATACCTGAGGGACTCTATCAGAGACACCATGAACAATATGAAGTCCAAAACATACATCCCTCTGGGAATGTTGATATCTGACGTTCTGATAGAGAACGACTTGGTGGATCATCTGATTCATCACAATCTGATGGAGGATGTAACAGTTGACAATGGAAGGCCTCTGAATTCAAGAAATCTGAAGAGCATGGGAATAATAGAGAAGATTCTAGTCAAGCCCTCATTAGAAACCTCCTGGGAAGCCTTGAAAGATCATAGGAAGATACCAAATGGTCTCTACCTCTTCTCAAAGATAGATCCTCCAGAGGTTGTTGCACAGTATCTACAGGATCTGGCCAACCAAGGAGTTGACATCTCAAACTTCTCTGTGGACTGGCTACCTGAGCATCCACCCAACTTTATGAAGAGACAACGGGAGCCTCGTGAGAAGTCGAAGAAAGCTAAGAGAGCAAAGTTAGGGGAAACTTTTGCATCTATACCTCCTCTCCCTCTAGTCTCCTC
This sequence comes from Lathyrus oleraceus, assembly GCF_024323335.1. Lineage (NCBI taxonomy): Eukaryota > Viridiplantae > Streptophyta > Magnoliopsida > Fabales > Fabaceae > Lathyrus > Lathyrus oleraceus. The sequence goes on along the minus strand of NC_066579.1, from coordinate 382,043,764 downwards.
CTCCTCATCTCCAAGTAAGTCTCTACCTCCTAACTCTCCGTCTTTAAAATTAAGGCAACTAGCTTCTTCCCTTCCTCAAACCTCACCAATTTACACACACTCTAAACCCTCACCCTCCACCACCAAACCCTCTGAAACACCTAGTTCTAACCCACCATCACCCCCTTCAAAAATTTAACCTCACCACGACCACTCTGCCCATATCTGAGGCCCAAATGTTCAATGAACCAATATCACCACCCTCCTAAACACCTTCATCCACACCTTAATATACCATCTCCTCTGACTCGAAGCCATCTGACCCCCAATCTCCCACTCTAGCTCAACTTCAGGCTCGTGCCCTTTCCATCCACAACAAACCTGAACTAGAAACAAGCATTCCATCACCATCTGAACAACCACCAACACCTCCATCTGAACCACACATCGAAACTCCCACTGAAAACCCCATCATCCATAACTTTGAACCTCCCATTGAAACCACCCCTTCACCACCAGCACCTACATCTCCTATCCCTGAACCAGAACCTACCTTTCCCACCCTAGAAGAAGCAGTAACCTTATTTGCTGAGTCTTCAGTGGAGAAGATCAGATCATTATCTGAAAACTTTGGTATCAGCGATGATCCCTCTGCAGTGAGGATTCACTGGAACAAAGTGATCAAATGGATGACCTCTGAGGCCTTCAAGCTGAAAAGCCTCTCTGAACAAGTCCAAAACGACTTCATCAGAGAAGTTGGAGAGAGGCTGCAGACACGTCTGGCTAGAGAGTCAGAAGAGAAGGACAAAATAGAAGATGAAGAGAAGGCTCGTCTGGAAGAAGAGCAAAGAGCAAGAGAAGCTGCAGAGAAGGCTGCTGCTGAAGCTGCTACTACTGTTGCTGAAGCAGAAGCAAAAGCAAAGGCTGGTACTGAAGAAGCAACACACATAGCTATAGAAGAAGATGTTAAGGCAAGGAATGATGCTCTGACTCAGGGGGAGCAATCCCATTCTGACTTTGCTCCTCTTGTTTTGAAGACTCTGGAAGAGCTACAGAAGGAATAACAGATAGTGAGAGCAAGACTGGACCAACAGGACTCCGTCAACACCAACATACAAAACCTGCTGACTCAGTTGCTTCAGAGGATGCCACCACCTCCGAACCCTTAGGCAATTAGGATTCGTTTTGTTGCTTTCTGTACTTGCCTATCTGATATGTATTCTCTATGTGTTTTTCTCTCTGCTCTTAATAGCTAATCGTCTTATCTGTAATTATCTTTCCCATATATGAATCATATTTTGCCTACTCTAAATTTTCTTTGCTTGCTAAGTCTTTTTGAGTATGACAAAAAAGGGGAGAATAAAAATAGCTCTAATGAAATAATATCTAAGCCTCTTGCTGCATGACGCAAATTTAAAACTCTTATGAAAGTTATAAGCTATGCAGGAAGTGTCTAAGGTAAAAACTGGATGCTACGCAAGGAGATCTGATAAGAACATATACAATTTATTATGATCTATCTCAGGGGGAGTCGTCACTCGTCTGACTCTGAGATAATTTTTTTAAATCCTTGTTGAAGTATCATTTTTTCATCATCACTCTGAGGTTTTTGTCATCATCAAAAAGGGGGAGATTGTAAGAACAAGATTTCGTGTCTACAATTCATCTTTAAGGTTTTGATGATAACAAAGGATGAAACAAATTGGTACCCTAGCATAATTTATCTAAGTGTGCGGGAATCTAATCGAAAAAGTTCAAGATAGACATACATCTGATATTCACTTAAATCCATAATGACCACTTAGAAGTTAGTCAAGTAGAGGTTCTGACTCTAAACAAAAGAAAGCGCACAAAGTTCTATGTAGAGAGAAGAATCAGACACTCTGAATCTGAACAGTGCACTCAAGGATCTGGTGACTTTACACTCTGGAGAAATCACTATCAGAAAGACATCAAGAACCTTTGAAGTCAATCAGCTTTCAACAACTATCTGAAGATACACATACTGAACATGAACATCTGAGCTCTGCGTACTCTGGCTCAGAATGATCACCAAGACTTAGCTGCGAAGTATTCCATTTTTGGTATGAATATATTTTTGGAAGAGAGTTAATGTGCTCCAAAATTTCTATGCAAAGGACAAAGAGATTAATGACATTAAAAGTACATCATTGCCAAGATTGCCTCAACCAACGGTCTCTTCATCAGATCTCTATATAAAGGATGGATCATCGTCATACAAGACAACAAAGCATACGAGAATACTGCAAACAATTCATAAATCTCTTTCATTGTTGTTCATTTTTGGTTCACACAAGTTGTTGCTCTAAGTGTGAAATATCTCTGTTCTTATATTGTGTAACTACTGCTTAACTAGAAGCACTAAGCACATAACTGTATTTTCATTACTTGCTGAATATTCCTCAAGTGACTTGTGAAGTGTGTAAACTTAAGAGGGCTAAGAGATCTTTATCTTCTTAGACGCTCTTTGTTGTAATCTTTAAAGATTAGTGGGTTAAGTCCTTGTTAAAGGCGAAATCACCTTGGCGGGGTGGACTGGAGTAGCTTTAAATTTCAAGAAAACCAGGATAAACTTCTGTGTTGATAACATTATTTTTTGTGTGTGTTTTATTTGCACAAGTTTTTATTATCTGTGGAAACAATTCAAACCCCCCTTTCTTGTTTTTCTCTACCTTCAAATAGATGGTTCACATTGGCTCTAGATATCATATATGGGTCCCCATGATCTTCATTTATCATTTTGATCAAGAAATCATCAAGAGTTTGAAGCTAGGTTGCCTTGGAAACCCTAATTCATCTAGGTATCTTGTATGGCTTCCTCAACAAGTTTCTTCAACATTTCATCAAATATTTCAAGGGATACTTCATTATACATAGTATTATACATATATGATCCTCCATGAGTCCAAAAGATCAAGATAACTTCAAGTTTGCAAGATGGTTCATGGTGGTTGACCAGGGAAAGTCAACTGGTCAAAACCGGGGTTCCCTAGACCCTATCTTCTACAATTTTGGTCATATGAAAATGATTCCAAGAGAAACGTTACTCCTTATGACATTACAGACAACTTTCATGTTGAGGTTAAGATCTAGTTTTTCTTGGAAAGTCATTTTTTGATGGTGAAAGATTATAGGTCATTTTGTTTGTGCCCTAGTTAGGAGGTTAACTTCCAAGGACCATAACTTGCTCAATTTTTATGAGATGAAGGCCATAAAAGTTTTATGATCAAACTAAAGATGTTTTCTCCAACTTTTATTCTTTGAGAAACTTTAAATTCAACTTGCAAGGGCATGTTCCAAGAGGAAACATTATAGGTCATTTTGGGTGATTACCATTGAACAAGCAATTTTCCTCAACTTCTAAAATGCATAACTCCTTAATGAAAAATCTAAATGAGGTAAAATTTGTGACCAAATTGAATATGTTTGAAATAGTTATAACTTTGATGAAGGAACATTTTCCATTTGAAGCCCATAGAAATAGTTATTCAAGGTGGAAGAAGTGAACATTTGACTTGGTACTTAGAAAAATTTCAATTATGTTCGATTTTCCAAGCGTCCACCTCAAAATTCATCATGATCCAAGCTTCAAATGTAAAGGTGTTCAACATGGAAGTTATTACCCTTGACCTCACCTTTCCAAAAAGTCCATGATCACCTCATTTGGACCAAGATTGAAGGACTTGCGCGTGGTTCCTTTCATAGGTTTGTTTTGGTAAAATTTGAATTCAAATAACCATTTCCTATTCCATGCTTACATAGTATGGTTTCAGTACTCAATGTGCACGAATTGGAGTTGGATTGCATCATTACTTAGGCCCAAATCATTGCCCATACATCCTTGCACCAAAGTTGCTAAAATTGGAAAATTTTCAAAGTGTGTAAAAAGCAACTTGACACATTATAAATACAAGGCCATTATGATCAGAAAGGGGATCCCTGCTTGCTCAAGCTTTGAACCATTGCCTCCCTAACCTCCATTAAAGGATAAAGTTGAAGATTTCACTTGAAATAGAGTTTCAAATCTCCTTCTGTTTTGAGATTGAAACTCCAAGAATCCAAGCCCTTCTTTGATCTAATTCACTTCCTGTAAGCTTCTGGAGTTGAGCCAAGGCCAATTGGAAGCAAGATCAAGCCAAATTCAAGCTAGTTAAAGGTGATTTTTCATAAACTTTATCTCTTCGATTCTCTCTCAATTCTTCACCATTCTCTTTGATTTTTTGTTGGCTGAAGTCCTACCAATGTAGGCAACAAGATTGAGTTGCTTTGAGGTCAAATCGAAGCAACTCAGATCATGAACCTAAAATTTTAAATCCATGTATCTTTCAATATACTTGGAATTGGAAGAAATGGAGGTCAGATTCGTGCTCCTGAGCATTTTTCCTTCAAAAACATGTACTCACTTTTCATTTTCCGTTTGGTTTATGGTGGACCAGTCTGGTGAGGTCCATCGGAGAAGATGACCGGAGCCGTAGCTCCAATGGTGTGTTGGCATGTCCCGAACCCTTTGATCATCATCCCACGTTTTAATCTGGTCCATTGCTTTAAACTACCAAGTTTACAACGCGTTGACTGCAGTGCATCATGGAACGTGCACGCTTGGCCATCAGATCTGCCACCTCAATTAATAAGGGAGATCTGATGGCCCTTGTTTTTTTGTATTTTCTGAATTTCCATTTAATCCATTTATTTTATTTAATTCATAGAAATTTCAGTTTTAATTCAAAAAATGTGGGACTTTCACCAAAAATCTTTAAATATTGTTCTCTTCCATATTTTGAATTAAAATTATTTTTTGGGATTAATTTTGATATTTTTCATGAATTAAATGTTTTTGTGCATATTTCTAATTATTTAAAAATACTTTTGACTTTTCAAAAATAGTAAAATATTTTGTCTAAGGTCCTTTGACCTTGTTTGACCTATGATAAATCCCTTGGCCATTTATTTGGTGATTTGAAGGGATTTTGGTTTTGACTAAAACAAAATGTATTTTAATTCATTTTTAAATTAATTTTTAATTGATTAAATGTTTAAAAATGTTGTCGAGCCATTTTTATGGTCTTGTGATGTTTGACTTTCTGTTTCGGCCTTGGTCAAGGTTGATTTGACTTTTGTTAGATCAAAACCACTGGATTTAGGGGATTGCTGAAACGTACATTTCATCTCCCAAAATGAATGGATGGTTTTGATTTGATGAAATTCCTCTCATGATCAATTTGTGTTTCTATCTTCCCCTCCCTCTTCATCTTCATCCCTATTCTTCCCTATTCCTTCTTTTGACCAATGAAATCTCTAATGTCTAAAGGCTAATTGGTTCATCAATGACCTTGTGTCAGATGAATCAATACAAGTGTGACTGAGATAGGTCTCTTTCCCTTGATATTTTCTTTTAGTGTGTGGTATATTTTAGGAGTTTGGTTCTTCATACCAAATCTCCAACATGCATTAACACCTACATTTTTATTGCCCGACCTCAGATAGTTGTGACTTCTACATAAGTCCAATTACGATTGCTTAACATAGAGCTAAATTTGACCCTCAAGGCATAGCATTCTAGTAAGTGAGATTATAAGTCTTCCATTCTTCATGGCATTGTATGGAGACTTGACCTTTTTTCCTTTCATGGGAGCTAGTGGCATACTTGTTGAATTATCCAAGTTGGAGCCCTTCTCATGGAAGATGTTTTGGTTTAAGGATTCATACTTGTGAATGAATGGTTGAGTGTTATCCAAATAATGACTTTATCAATTAAAAATAACCATTAACACTTGACTAACATTTGATTAACTCTTGTTAATATTGCTTTATTTTCAAGTCATTTACTATTATGCAATTTAAATTTCAGTCATGTATCATTCATTTCCATTTACATTTCATATAACTTGTTTATAATTATGTCATTTTCACTTTGCTAATTTGAGCCATATCTTGTGATTGTATATATATTGTTTGTGTGTTTTGGTTTTGTTCGTGGTCTTAGGACCTTAAAATACCTAATAAAAACAAAAACCCTAAAAAACATCTGGTGGACTGTTGAACTTGATCTAAACTTTTGGACTTAGGATTAGGCAAAATTCCATGTGGAAAAAGGACTTGGCCAATGCCAACATTATGAGATTGAGCTATTGTGAATTGTTCCTTCATCAGATACAAGCCTTGGGATTTGTTTGAATTCATCTGCTACTATGTCTTTGTGCTTAATTGTTATTTTAATCTTGTATATGATGCTTTGCTCTGATTTGATCAAGGAATATTTCATCTAATACATGGGAAGACAATGAAGACTGCTAGCTATTTGATTTGTTTGCTTGGATGTGACTATCTTTATTTGATGCCTTGATCTTCATGATGTCTGGATATTTCTCATTGCTTATTGATTATTGCTTGATTAAAGTCCAAAGGAAAATGAGTTTCTATATGACATTCTTGCCTGTTGGATTGCATTCCATTCGTCAGATCTTTTCAACTCTCAACTTTTAAATTTGTGCTTAGGATAACCTTTTCATCTCCTCCCATTTCTTAAATTTAAAAATCTCTCCCCCTTTTTTCAAATACTTTCTTTGCTTGTGATTTCAAACTTAGACATTGCTTTAATGATTAGAAAATATGGCCTTATGCCATTGAATTTTCAAACTCTTTCTTAAATCAAATTTGTAAAATAAACTTAATCCTATTGACCTAAAATTTCAAAAGACAAAAAGAACTAACAACTCCATTCAAACCTTTATCCCTTTGTGCCTTTTCTTATCAAACTTTTGTTAAAATCAATTCACCAACTTATTTGAAATTTTTACCACGAACTACGAGGTTTTGATCCCTCATTTTTATGTTGGTACGTAGGCACAAGACCGAAGGTCTTGTCAAACAGAAAAATACAATCAATGAATTCTCTTCTCATCCCCACACTCTATTTTTCTCAAACATCTTTTATACCAAACACATATGCACACATAATAAAGGGCTCCCTAGGAGTACCTAGGACAGTTTGGGTGCTAACACCTTCCCTCTGTGTAACCACCCCTTTACCTGTAATCTCTGGCATTTTATTAGTTTTGATTTGAAAAATTCTTATCTTTGGGTTTTGTTCGTACTTTTCCCTTTTCCTTTCGAAATAAAAAAAGTGCGGTGGTGACTCTGGTTTTATTGACGTTAAGCTTATCCATAGTTTGATAGTCATGAATTTACCGCTACAACCTCCATTAAATGATAAACTTGAAGATTTCACTTGAAATCAATTTTCAATTCTCCTCCTGTTTTGAGATTAAAACTCCAAGAATCCAAGCCTTTCACTGATCCATTTCACTTCCTACAAGCTTCTAGAGTCAAACCAAGGCAAATTAGAAGCAATATCAAGCTGAATTGAAGCTACCCGAAGGTGATTTTCTCAAACTTCTCTTCTTCGATTCTCTCTCATTTCTCAACTATTTTGATTGAATATTGGTTGGCTGAAGTCCTACCAATGTAGGTAACAATATTGAGTTGCTTTAAGGTCAAATTGAAGCAACTCAGATCATGCATCTCAAATTTCAAATCCATGTATCTTTCAATATACTTGGAATTGGATGAAATGGAGGTTAGATTTGAGCTCCTGAGCATTTTTCCTTTAAAATGATGTCCTTACTTTTTATTTTGGTGGTGGTTGATGGTGGACCAGTCCGGTGAGGTCCACCGGAGAAGATGACCGAAGCTAGGGCGCCGGTGATGCGCTGGAACATCCTAGGTTATCTGATCTCACATCCACATTTTAATCATGGCCCTCGCTTCTGAATACCACGCGTGTACACCCGTTGACTGAGGTGTTTGATGGAAGCGCGCGCTTGGCCATCAGATCTGCCACCTCAATTAATGAGGGAGATCTGATGACCCTTATATTTTTGAATTTTATTATATTTTCTAATTTTCTGCTTAATCCTTTTATTTCCTTTAATTCATAATAATTTCATTTTTAATCCAAAAAAATGGGATTTTCACCAAAAATCTTTAAATATTTTTCTCTTCCATATTTTGAATTAAAATCATTTTTTGGATTAATTTTGGTATTTTTCATGAATTAAATGTTTTTGTGCATATTTTTAATTGTTTTAAAATACTCTTGACTTTCCAAAAATCATGAAATTTTTTGTCTAAGGTCCTTTGACCTTGTTTGACCTATGATAAATCCCTTGGATATTTATTTGGTGTTTTGAAGGGGTTTGAGGTTTTGTCCATATTAAAATGCATTTTAATTCACTTTCAATTTGATTTTTAATTGGTTCAATGTTTAAAAATTATGTTGAGGCATTTTTATGGTCATGTGATGTTTGACTTTCTGTTTAGACCTTGGTCATGGTTGATTTGACTTTTGTTTGATCAAAACCATTGGATTTAGGGGATTGATGAAATGTACATTTCATATCCCAAAATGAATGGATGGTAATGATCAAATGAAATTCCTCTCATGATAAATTTGTGTTTCTATTTCCCTTTCCCTCTTGATCTTCGTCCTTATTCTTTCCCGATCCCTTATTGACAAATGAAATCTCTAATGTCTAAATGCTAATTGATTCATCAATGATCTTGTGTCAGATGAATCAATACAAGTTAGACTGAGATAGGTCCTTCTCCTTTTTTAGTGTGTGATATGTTTTAGGAGTTTGGTTCTTTGTACCAAATCTCTAACATGCATTAACACCTATATTTTTATTGCCCGACCTCAGATAGTTGTGACTTCTATATAAGTCCAATTATGATTGCTTAACATAGAGCTAAATTTAACCCTCAAGGCATAACATTCTAGTAAGTGAGATTATAAGTCTCCCATTCTTTATGGTATTTTGTGGGAACTTGACCTTTTTTCCTTTCATGGGAGATAGTGGCATACTTGTTGAATTATCAAAGTTGGAGCACTTCTCATAGAAGATGTCTTGGTTCAAGGATTCATACTTGTGAATGGATGGTCGAGTGTTCTCCAAAGAATGACTTAATCAATTAAAAATCAACACTAAGATTTGATTAACCATTGACTAACTCTTATTAATATTGCTTTACTTTCAAGTCATTTACTTTATGCACATTAAATTTCAAGTACCTTTATCATTCATTTCCATTTATATTTCATGTAACTTGTTTATGTTTCAAGTCTTTTTCACTTTGCTCACTTGAGCCATATCTTGTGATTATATATATATATATATATATATATATATATATATATATATATATATATATATATATATATATATATATATATATATATATATATATATATATATATATATATATATATATATATATATATATATATATATATATATTTTTTTTTTTTTTTTTTTTGCTTGCTTTTCTTTTGTTTATGGTCTTAGGACCCTAAAACACCTAATAACAACAAAACCCTAAAAAACATTTGTTGGACTGTTGGGACTTGATCTGAACTTTTGGACTTAGAACTAGGCAACACTACTTATGCTAAAGAACTTGGCCAATGCCAACAATTGAGACTGGATTATCTTTGACTATGCCTTCATCCGATGTAAGACCTTGAGTGTCCTTGATTCATTTGATACTCTATCTTTGTGCTTAATTATTATTTTGTTATTATTGTCTATGTCTGATGTTTTGTTCTGAGTTGATCAAGGAATATTTCATCTGCTACATTGGAAGACACTGAAGACTGCTAGCTATTGGAGTGCTTGCTTGGATATGGATATCTTTATTTTATGCATTGGTTTTCACTTAATGCTTGGATGTTTCTCATTGATTATTTATAATTTCTTATTTCTTACCAAAGTCCAAAGGAAAATGGGTTTCTATATGAAATTCTTGTATGTTGGATTACATCCCATTGGTCAGATCTTTTCAACTCTTAAACTTTTAAAAAAATTCTTAGGGTACTCTCTTCATCTCCTCCCACTTTCTTTAATTTCAAAATCTCTCCCTCTTTTCAAAAACTTTCTTTGCTTGAGGTTTCAAACTTAAACATGTTTTAATGATTAGAAACTTTGGCCTTATGCCATTGAATTTTTAAACTTATTTTCTTAAATCAAATTTGTAAATAAACTTAACCATATTGATTTTAATTTCAAAAATACAAAAAGAACTAACAACCACATTCAAATTTTTGGCCTTTTTATGCCCTTTTCTTGTTAAACCTTTGTTAAAATCAATTCACAAACTTCTTTGAAATTTTTACCACGAACTACGGGGTTTTGATCCCTCATTTTTATGTTGGTACGTAGGCATACGACCAAAAGTCTTGTCAAACAAAAAAATATAATTAATGAATTATTTTCTCATCTCCCCATTCTATATTTTTATCAATCATCATTTAGACCAAAACATATGCACACAAAAAAGAGCTCCCTAGGAGTACCTAGGCCACTTTGGGTGCTAAGACCTTCCCTCCGTGTAACCAACCCCCCTACCTGTAGTCTATGGCATGGTTTTTTTTAATACTTTTCCCTTTTCCTTTAGAAACAATAAAAATGCGGTGGCGACTCTGGTTTTACTGACGTCAAGTTTATCCATAGCTTAATGGTCACGAATGTACCACTACAGAAATTAAGTGGCGAATCTGATGGGGAGTAGTCCTCAGTGGGTTTATCCTACTTTTTATGTGTATATATTTGTATATTTGATGTTTGTTTGTATATATTATTTGTGTGATATAATCTGTCTATTGTGTTTGGTGATCTCTGTGTGGTGAGATAAGTTCTAACCCGAACTTGAGTGCAATTAAGATAGGAGGATGGTATAGTCATGTTCAACTTATGTGGAGTAGTCTTTAACAAGTTGGCTTGAGACCCATTTACTCAATGGAGACCCCTTTGGAATCATTTATGTCACACGAGTTAATCGTAGATAGGCATTACTCTTTCCGATCTGGGAGTCTGAGAAGCTGAGGACCGTAGAAAATTTAACCAAACTTGGCCTATTTAGGACGTAGAGTGGAGAATGTTCAAGTGTAGACTTGATAACCGTTGTTATGCGATACTACACTCAGACGAGTTTCTCTTGAGAATATTAAGGGTTGATGAGTCAGTCATCCTAACTTGTAATATCCTATAGATGGGATCAAGACTCCGAGAACTTTTTAGAACATGATCTACAGGTTTTTATCCTTAGTACACTCCTTTGGGATGGTTCTTAACCTGACTCTATACTCGTGACTCGCAACAAACCCTTTGATTCTCGGTTGATCCGATCAAGTCTCATCAATATCAATGGAACTTGGGTGTTGATAAGGTGAAAACCATAATCCACCAAAATGGATGATGGATCTTGATGATGACTTGATCCATCCCTTGACCTTTGTTTGTGTTTGCCTTATGTGTGATTCCTTGTTTGTGATTGTTGCGTTCATGCATACATGCGCATCATAACATTCCTCACAGAAAAGTAAATTTCAAGGAAACTAAGGTCTTATTTACAAATATTTTTAGACCATGGATTATGGACGAAGAAAAACTAAGAAGTACAATTTCAGATGTCCTAATTTGAAGGAAATAATGAAATTATCATCCTTTGTATTAGGTCCTTTGGACTTCAAGAAACGTCATGGGAAGCTTTTGTCTGTGTTATCTACTGATGTGGTTGAAGGACTCTTTAGCATTTTGGTGCAGTTTTATGACCCTCTCTACTGGTGCTTCACTTTTCCTGATTATCAGCTTGTGCTTACGTTATAAGAGTATGCCCATCTCTTAGGTATGCCCTTATCTAACAAAGTACCTTTCAGTGGATTAGAGGAGGTTCCTAGATCTCATGTCATAGCTGAAGCTCTTCATGTGAAGAAATCTGAGATTCATGCTCACTTGGTGAAGAAAGGAGGTATTCTTGGGTTGACTTCTGAGTTCCTCATTGGTAGAGCTATTATTTTTGCTCAGGCCGATAGCATGGATGCTTTTGAAGTTATCTTTGTTATGCTCATCTATGGTTTAACTTTGTTCCCTAACATTGACGATTTTGTTGATGTTAACACCATTAAAATCTTCTTGATTGGTAATCATGTTCCAACTCTGTTGGGTGACATGTATTTCTCTTTACATTTGAAGAATTCTAAAGGTGGTGGAACTATTGTGTGCTGGTTCCTCTCCTGTACAAGTGGTTTATTTTACACTTGCCTCAGACATCTGCTTTCTTGGAGAATAAACAATGTCTACAGTGGTCTCAGAGACTTATGTATCTCACTAATGATGATATTGTTTGGTATCACTATGCATTGGGTAGCTTGAACATTATTGATAGTTGTGGTGAGTTATCTAATGTGCCTCTCATTGGTACACAAGGAGGAATCAACTACAACCCTACTTTGGCCCGTCATCAACTTGGGTTCCCCTTGAGAGATAAGCCCAATGACGTTCAGTTAGAGGGTATATTCTATTAGGAGGGTAAATATCCCTAATTTCTGAATAAAAGAATGGCGCATGCTTGGAATAATATGCATAGGAAAGGAAGTTCCAAGCTTGGTCCACGTAACTGTGCAGCTTTGGAAGCTTACATTATTTGGGTGAAGAAGAGAGCTTTGTAGCTGAAGATGTCGTACGCTTGTGAAAGACCTATGTCTTTGGTTGTTACTGAGTCATCAACTCTCCCTAACAAATATGTAGAGGAGTTAGAAGATGCACTTACCAGGATGAAGCAAGAGAAAGACTTGTGGGAAGATCGGTTCCATGCTTTGAGCCGAAAGCATGAAGAGTTGCAACTTGAGTCGAAAGACAAAGATGCACTTATCGAGATTCTTGAGGATCATACAGTGAAAAGAAGAGATATCCAGGAGGATTTATTTTCCTCTGGCATGCCTCAGCCTTCCAGATCTTGGAAGAAGTTAGTTGATCAGCTTGTCCTCGAGAAGGCTCAGATGAAGACATCCTTTAAGTCAGAGATTCGACGCATCCGCAGGAAATACACTCCTTTGGCTAGATCTTCTAATACAGTTTCTAAGGATCCTTAGGATGATAGTTTCCTATTTTCCCTTGTATTTGTATTTTTGGTTTCTGAAATTGTACTCAGTGTAATCCTTCCAAAATTTTATGAATAAAAAGAGATTTTTTGGTCAATGGAATTATTATTATTGATTATTGTTATATTTGCAAATAAGACTTCATATATTCCTTGAAATTAAAAACAATAAAAAACATTGCATTTTATGCATCATTTGCATAATAGGGTTCTTCTGTCAGGTGTCTTATCAATTCTTCTTCTGTGTATCTGCCAATCTGACTCACCATTAAAACACTCAACCTAATTGTTTGAGAAGAATGGAGCATCTAGAGCAAGAGAATAGAGAGATGAAGAATGAGATTTCTAGACTTACAACGCTGATGGAATATGTGATTGCTTCTCAGAATCAACTGTCTCCACCTCTCGCAACTCCTCCTCCTCAGAGGACTGTCATCTTAGAGATTGCTTCATCAACTGTTCTTGTTGCTGCTACCAGCTAGTCTGTTCCCTCTATGCCTGCTGGATTCCCTTGGGGAATGCCACCAAATTTTGTGCTTGAAGGGTATGCGCCTACTTTTGTTTCTCTGTCAGCATCTATCCTGGTCATGTCAATGCCTCCTCCCATTGTTCATACTCTGCCTCGTATTGAGGAGACTATTTACCACTCTGAGCCGTCTGAAGGTTCGGACGTGTATGAGAAGATGGATGAAATGAAGGATCAATTTCTTGAGTTGCGCAAGGAGTTGAAGACCCTGAGAGGAAATGATTTGTTTGGCAAGAGTGTTGTTGAACTCTGTTTGGTTCCCAACATTAAAATTCCGGTCAAATTCAAGGTCCCGGACTTTGAAAAGAACAAAGGCAATACCTATCCGTTGAGCCATCTAGTTATGTATGCCAGGAAAATGTCTACTCAAACTGATAATGATCAGTTGCTGATTCACTACTCCCAAAATAGTCTGACTGAAGCTTCCCTGAGATGGTACATGGGCCTGGATAGTGCTAGCATCCGTACTTTCAATGACCTAGGCGAGAACTTTGTCAATCAGTATAAGTACAATGTTGATATGGCACCAGATAGAGATCAATAGAGGTCGATGTCTCATAAGGATAAGGAGACATTAAAAGAATATGCTCAGAGATGGAGAGAGCTTGCTGCTCATATCCATCCGCCTTTAGAAGAGAAGGAGATGACCAAGATTTTCATGAAGACGCTTAGTTCATTTTATTATGAATGTATGATTGCAAGTTCCCCCAATGATTTTACTGAAATGGTAAACATGGGGATGAGATTAGAGGAAGGAGTCCGTGAAGGACGTTTGTCCAAAGATGAGGCGTCAAGCAGTAAGAAGTATGGTGGGAGTTTCTCTAAGAAGAAGGAAGGAGAAACTAATGCAGTGTCAACATGGAGGTAGAGGAGGCCTCATGTGTGGAAAAGTTCCCAATCTCGCCAGCATCAACACCAAGTATCATCAGTGATTCCAGTTTTTTCTAATAACTCAACAAATCAATCAGTTCCAATTCAATAACAACATCAACAAAAACCGCAACAAAGAACCAACTACAACAACAACAACAATCATCATCAAAATTTTGAGAGGAAAAAGGTCTCTTTTGACCCTATTCCTATGACGTATGCACAATTGTACTTGTCTTTGGTACTCAAGAATATTATCTAACCAAGAAACCCTCTGTAAATTCCTGAACCACTACCATGGTGGTTCAAGCCTGATCTTCATTGTGATTTTCACCAGGAAGCCCCTGCTTATGATATAGAGAATTTCTATTCATTGAAGTATGATGTTCAGAAGCTTGTGAAAAATGGTATGGTGTCTTCTGAGGACAGAGCGCCAGACGTGAAAGTAAATTTGTTGCCTCCTCATGGTAACACATTAGTGAATATGGTGGATGGTTGTCCTGGTGAATTCAAAATTTATGATGTCCTCTATATCATAAGATCTTTAGTGGCAATGCATAAGGATATTTGCTTGGTAAGTAATTATGAACATGACCATGACAGTTGTGTGATTTGCAGCATGAACCCTCGTGGATGTATTATTGTCAAGAGGGATATTCAAAGGTTGATAGATGAAGGTATTATCCATATCTTCCAGTCTCGACATTGGGGCAATGATGTGAATGTGATAGTGCTAGTGTTCAAGGCCCCTGAGCAGATAGTCATTCAATTCGATAGCAGTAACAACAATAATGTCAATAGATTGGTATTGCCTGATCGGGACTTAGTAAGTCTATGGGAATTGTGACTACAAGTGCACAATCGTACCGTGTAGTTTTAAAGATTATCGAACCCAAAAGGACTAATAATCAAATGTATCATTATATAATGTTACTATGTAAATCTAACGCTGAGGATCTTTCTAAGAGTGGAGGGATGATGAGAAATAACTATAACGTAAACAGAATATTAATAAAGATATTTAATGAAGGGATATCGGTATGTAATGCATCAAACTTAGGGGATTCGATAAATAGTTGGTGTAATCTTAAAGATCAAAATATTCTTCAGTAGAAATTATTTATAAAAAGGACTTTGTCTCACACTCTCGTTTTTATTGACTCTGACCATACTCTTAAACCAGAATGCTTGGCTCTCGCGGTCTCATTATGAACTTAAAAGTGATTTTTGAATATGAATAAATTCTAATTAATCCTAAAGCGGTCTCGCTGTGTTTAGGATTAATGCCTAGTTTCAACTATCCGGTTAAAATCTCAAACTCTCGTTCTTATTGACTGTAACCTTTGTTTGCTTTGTACTCTCGTATGAAAAATAGTTTTGAATAAAGCAAGAAACTAAAACCAGGAAATTATATTTTATAAAAGCCAACACCAAATATTTATGAATCTCGTCGTTTCAACGGTCTTTACATACCGATACCTAGGGGTTTAGCCGGACATGGATCTGGTAATAGACATGATATTCCGATAATTAAGCATACAATAAGGCATAAGTAATTAAAATGGAAATTAAAATAAAACCTGGAATATAAATCGAGAACTTGGAATGAATATTGATTCTTCAAATTAAACAATGCCGACACGCTTTGGCAATTGGGTACACCGTTACAATCAAATTCAGATGCTCAAACAATAATTGCAATAGTCCCCGATGTGGAGAATCTATTGCTTTTACAAAGTAGGAAACTGCCTAAGAAAATCTAACAATAAAATTTGACTAGAAAATGCCCCCCTTTTCGTAAAAACCGACCTTCCCATATATACTCCCCACTCTCCTTAAATGTAGCATTGGATGTCTATTAGTGGGGAGTGGTTGCTTGAAAAAGTAAGAGAAGGTCGTGGAGAAAAGTATGGAGAGGAATAAGGAAGATCGGGTTGATGACGGCTGCCAAAACCCTAATGTGGTCTACATGGCGGGCGCCATATTTTGTGAGATGGGTGCCACGCATCTAATCCTTGTGGTGGGTGCCACATTGTGAGGTGGGCGCCACCACTTCCTAAGGCCATGTGGTGGGCGCCACACATCCAAGTGGTGGACGCCACCATTCATTTGGTGTGGTGAGCACCATGCTTCCTATTTTGCTCCATTTTCTTCTCTTTTTCTTTCCTTTTTGCTATTTTCCACTTTGCTTGCCTATACATCTCTTATTCGATAAATACCTGAAATAAATATAAAATATTGTGTCATAATAAATGTTAATTAAGTAAAAAGTAATGCATATTAAGCCAAATGTACGATACGTTTTCGCGTTATCAAACTCTCTCATACTTAAACATTTGCTTATCCTCAAGCAAATGCCACGTAAATGAATAAATAAATAAAAGTTTTGTAAATTTTTGCAGCATATAGTATCAAGACTCGTGAAAGACACAATTGTATTTGGATACTCATTCTAGTCTATAAACTCTACTTTGGTCAGGAATTGCATCAACAGGTACTAACTTCCACACCAAGGGTAACTTTGGAACACATAGTCACAATAGTGCAACCATAAGCCTCCCTCCTATACAGACCAATCCGAATCATGTCATCATGCCTAAGCCTACCTAACTAATCCTTCTTTTTTTCCTTTTTTCATTCTAGCACAATCACATCAAGCCCGTTATCCTTTCACATTCATAGCAAGATAATTTGTTAGTGACTATGATCTCATCATTATTTGTTTCTTTCTTTTCTCGCACTTTGGCTCAAATACAGCTAAAGATGGTTATACCGTTGGGTTAAATGACCGGGTGAGGGGCACCTAACTTAGAAGGAACAACATTTTTCATAAATTTTGTCAATCTTGTTCGCTTTTAAGCCTGAGATCATACACTTATTTGCATCGACTTCTTGCGTAGTGTGTGCTTATGATGGTGCTGACTGCTAGATAAACTACTTAAGGAATATTAAAGGATAGAATTTAAGGCTATGGCATGACAAGTACTCAAATCGATCTTATACTTTGGAGATTTAAGGTGTTAAAACGTTACGGATCTTGTAAAGTTTTCCAAATCTCTACAATTCAACCTCAGTTTTATTTATAGTTTAGAATTTTCAAAAGATGTACTATATATCTAAGTCAAGATTTTTGCAAAAAATTTGGTATGGCTTAAGCAAATAGGAGAATCAGTAAATAACGGAAACCACACATAAAGACTCGAAAGCACATTAATATTTGACTCAACTAACACTTAATAAAAATAAAATAACAATAATTTAAATCTACCTAGAAAGCGATAAATAAAAGCGGTAAAGCTTCCTCCCCCATACTTAAACTGAGCATTGTCCCCAATGGGACGACCTAAGATAGGAATGAAAGTTAGAACTTAGGTAGCTTGCTACTGGCGCCTTCTGCCACGTGTTCATGCACGCCCACCATTTCCAGGCTGGTGAGGTGGCGCACCCACATAGGAGGCATAGTCTTGTAGATCTTCCACACGCACTGTCAATGCTGCCATTTCATCGATCGAGCCAGACATGTTCTGTTCTGTCCTGAAAGCGTAGTCATGCTGCATCTGGCGAAGGATTTGCATCATTTTTATTTGCTGAGCTTCCATGTTTTGGATTTGTTGGTCGCGTTGAGCATCTAATTTTGATACGCCGCAGCAGTTCAGCATAGATCTCATCAAGAGTGGTAGGTGTCACATTTCTTCTTCTGGGTCTTTGGTTGGGTGATGTACCTGCAACATTTTCAGAAGACATGTGTGTGGTGTGTGGCTGTATGTCAGTAGCGGGAGCAGCTTGCTCATGAATATAATCCTCATCAATGTCCCCACCAACAACTACATTCTCAGAAATGTGCGCGGGGACCTGGTCAGACACCGGATCATGAATATAACAATAATTTTTTGGGTTACGCACATCTGTGCGAGTTGAATTTGGGAGGATGAAATCTTGAAAAACATTATTTGCAACCATTAGGTGAAACCTACTGTCACACCTTCGTTTTACCAATTTCATGCTCCTCGTCATGTCAATGTCAATGGCACGAGGCGAGAGCGGAGTTAGCCGAGAGAATTTATCTTCGAGTCCTAGGACTCTGGCTATTGAGGTTATTAAACCTCCAAAAATAATTGGCCCTCTCTTCGCGTTGACAATGGCCTGCATGTGAGAGAACACGAAAGGGACGGTATATACCTTTTGTAGAAGAAAAGTGGCAAACAGATAAAAGAGTTCTTTTTTGTTCACTTTGTTAAGGTTGGCTCGGCCAAAAATGGTGCATGTCAATATTTGGCGGAAATAACGAATAACCGGATTATGAATCAAAGTGGCTTTGTTTCCCTCAAAACTGTGGGTTACTGTACCTATTATTGCCCTCCAAAATGGTTGAAAGGCGTGCTGCCAACCTTCAGTATCTGGGACCTCACTTACTACGCTATTCCCATGGGGGAATTGCAGTAGGTTTGCTAGTTGGGAAAAGGTAAAAGCATATTTTATATTGAACAAGCGAAACTGGACAGTCCCACTGGAACAATTTGTGTTGGGTGTGAGACTAAAAATTAACGAACTAAGGAATTCTAGTGTTAATTGGGCATATACCAGGTCTTTAAAAGATAGAAAATAATTTAAACTTAAAGTATTTAGCATATGATTAACATTATTTAGAATTCCTAAGGCTATTATGCAGGGTTCATCAGCGTACCTTGTTGATTCAATTTCTCTTGCGCTTAGAGCCGTGTAAATCTCTTCCTGCAATTCACCTGGTTCGCCATTTCTAAATAATACTTCGTATTCTCTCATTTGTATCATGACTGAAGTTCGCACTACTCGTGCAATATAGTAAGGATATAGCAAGAAAGAGGAGAATTATGCTTATGAGAGGTGTGGTTTTGTGAGATTATGTTGGTGGTTTATATAAAGATGATGATGGTTGGAAATTGATGAATGAAATAAATTTTATTGAATGGTGTTTAATTCCTCGGGCAAAGGATTTGAAATTGATTGAAGAAGCTTTATTAAAATGTCTAGCATGCAATGGACAAGGCAATTAAATGAGTTATGTGACAAAAGTAGAGCAGCGTGCGTGTGAGTGTTAATGTAGTGGTTGGCGCCACTTTTCATGTGTGTGGCGGGCGCCACTAGGAGCTTGTGGCGGGCTCCACAATGTTCACATGGGCGCCACACAACCTGTGTGTGGTAGGCGCCACATGCAGTATTGTGTGTTCCCATCTGTGATCCATTTGAGACTCTTAGCCTCCCATATTATCTTTGACCATATCTTTTGCATGATAAATTAATTCTACCGGCATTAAATAGTAGTTGTGCAATTAGGTAGAAGAAAACTAACATAATATATAGATGTGAGAATTAGAAATAAGATATGGTAAAATGAAATTAAAACGCAAAATTGAAAAATAAAAGAATGAGGTAGATAGGAAAGGATAATATAATTCGTCTACTGGAATAAAAAGAAATGAAATAAATAAAAATTCCCAATGTGTAACAAAAAAAATTCCAAACATAAAATAGAATTTAAGATCAATGTCAATAAATTGATAATATTCAAATAAATTAGCCATTACGACGACTGCTGGTAGGAGGAGCGAACGAGTAGAAGTGTTGGTAAATGTGATCCAGGTTCTCTGTCACTACATCCATAAAATCATGGAATTCCACGCGCAAAGTGCTCACCTTGCCTCTCAGGTTGGCGATGTCTGTCTGGACAACTTCGATGGCAACAACATGATTGGTAGGAGGTGCAACAGGTACAACAGGAGTGCATGATTCGGCATCAGAGAAATAAGTATCATAACGGTCATAAATTTGGGGTGTCTCTGGAGAAAAAGGTGGTGTATCTGGTGGTCTATCCAAATCATAGAGCCAATTGTTCCTATCATGTACACTGGTCCTATGGTCTGGCAGGGTAAACAGGTGTACTACTTGTCGGTTAATTAGAAATTCAAACACATCCGGGTCCAGGTTTCTGATGATACCAATTTTGAAGCAGAATCGAATGTTCATCAGCCGTATTCCACCCAGATGGTTAAGTCTAATAAGTGGTTGTCTCAGTCCAATGGCATTTGTGATCATGGTCACTAAGCCCCCTACTAAGATTGGTCCATGGTTATCTTGCACTATACGGTCCAACTTAGCTATCATAAATGGAGTGGCATTAATAGGATGGGCATGTGATGCACAATATATTATAAAGAGTCCGTCTTTGGACACAAAGGTTATGTTTCGTTCCTTTCCAAATAGGGTGTGAGCTAGGATCTTATGAAAGTAACGAATGGCAGAGTTGTGGATGTTCTCAGAATGCATGAGATCTGGCCCAGGATGGTTGTTTCCTGTGATGCTACCCCAAAAGTAATCTAATTCAAGGTCTACAAGCCTATCTTCCTGGGTAATGGTAAAGGTATCAAGACCATTAGTGTAACACGCAAAATTTAATTAATTAATTAATTTGAATTATTTATATTTTTATATGATTAATGGGTGTTTTAAATTAATTGTGTATGATTGTGGGGGTAGGTATCCTTGAAATAGAAATATGGAGGGAGTAAGAGTTTGGTATAGTTGTTGATAATTAATTAGAATTTTAATTAGTGATTGAAATAAATAGTGTTTTATTCAAATTAATTAAATAAATAAATAAAAGTCACTAGAATATGAGCATCTTAATTAAATAATGAAATTTAGTTATTTTACTTATTTAATGGGGATAATGAGAATTTTTAATAATTAGCCTATAACTATTTTATTTAATTGGTTGGAATAAACTAGAAGAGTAGAAATAATATGGAGAAAAAGAAGAATATTATTAGGATTATTTTATTAAAAGAAAATTAGATTCAAAAGGGGTATGGTGGTAAATAATATAATACGTGAGGGCAATGGTGGAAGTTCCTAATTGTGGGAGATTAGGTTAATGATAAAAAGGTTAATAAGAGAGTTTGGAGGGTTTTACGTAAAATAGAATTTTGTGGTGAGAAGAGGCAAGGGATAAGGCTAAAAGAAAACTCCATTATTAGAGCTTGAAGTGTGCATCTTGTTGGAAAATCTAAGGTAAGGGTGAAAACTTATTGCAATAGTAAAGGGTATGATAGAAGGATAGAATGAAGAAACCCTTATCCTCCTTAGGGTTTGGTGTTTTGATTCATAATTTTGAATTTGGATGCTATGATGATTATTATATGATGATTATATTATGAATTTTGTGTGTCTTATATGTGTGTAGTTTTCAGTTTTGATGATTGAATTTATATTCACCATTGTTACAATTTTGAAGGTTTTAGGCATAATCTTAAAATTATGATTAAATTATTTAATTATGTTAAAACTGTAAATTAACTTTATATAATTATAGTATTACATGAGTTGTAATTTTATGAGCGTTTGGCTTTTTACGGAATCGAAATCAGAGGTCCGAAAGGCCTCCAACGATGAAAAACGCAGAAAATTCTGCATTCTGTCCGTCACAATCGCAAACCTTTTTTATGTTTTTCGGTCGAAATCGTTTTGGTCATAACTTTTGATCCGTAAGTCCAAATCGAGTTCCATTTGAAGTGTTGGCTATCTAAAATAGAAGGCTATAACTTTATTTCAGGAACAAAATAACTTTGGAGATTATTTAATGGACGTTTTTGGGGTTGAAGAAGATGAAAATTATGTTGGAAAATTTAGAAAACAACAACTTTTTAGTAACGCCTTCGTGCACGGTTTTGATCATAACTTTCAACTCGTGAATCATTTTGGGTTGGGGTTTAAAGCATTAGAAAGATGACTCTAAGAGATATAATGTGATGGTGATAAGTGAATTTATTGAGTATTATTCCTATGCCTACTGTGTTGGTGAAGTTTTTGTTCTTACGTTCGGTTAAAGAATTGTCGACACATCCCGACGATTTTGGTCATAACTTTCATTTCGTAAGTCCGATTTTGATGGGGTTTGAAGTGTTAGAAAGCTAACGCTCAGACCTAAAAGATGGTAGTTATTGTTGAGATGTTTTAATAATATTCATATGCCTACTTTATTAATAAATATATTGGTTTATACGTTTGGTTGATGAATCGTTGTATTGTTGTAATATCATTGTGTGATAATTATGTTGTTATGTCAATGATGTTAAAATGTTAATGAGTTGTTGTTGTTTGTTGATATTATTTATGTGGTAACATGAATTGGTTGTTGCATGATGAATGGTGTGATGCATAAATAATGAGACGTGTGTGGGGATCCTTTAGGTGAACCTTATTGTGTTAATGCATGTTATTTGAGAGTCATGAATCTTGGTGTACGGGCTTCGGTCCAATTTTGGTGAGCCTCGATTCTATGGTGATGGATCGGGTGCGAGTAGCTAATTCTTATTATGAGGGATTAGTGAAGCATTACATATGTTGATGCACTACGCCAAAACAGGTTTTTGGCAGCGCCCCTTAGACAGCGCTTTTCTCTAAAAGCGCTGCTACACGTTAAAAAAAAATAAAAATAAGGAAACTGAATACGTAGATGGCTTAAAGCGCTGCTAAATGGATGGTCTTAGACAGCGCTTTTTAAAAGCGCTGCTAAATGGCCTACCTTAGACAGCGCTTTTGAGAAGGTCCACCTTATACAGCGCTTCTCCCAAAAGCGCTGTCTAAGGCCTTAAAATTATTTAAATTAATCACAACAAAAGCGCTGTCTAAGGCCTACCTTATACAGCGCATTTTAGAAGGTCACCTTAGACAGCGCTTTTGGGAGAAGCGCTGTATAAGGCCTTTTAAATTTTTAAAAAAAGCGCTGTATAAGGCCTACCTTATACAGCGCTTTTAGAAGCGCTGCTATTGACCCCTCCTGTGCCAGCGCTTTCCTTCAAAGCGCTGTCTAAGGCCATTTTAATTTGTGAGCTTAGCCAGCGCTTTTCATAAAAGCGCTGTCTAAGGCCTTATTTACCAAATTTTTTTTTAGTAAATTATAATATATGAATTCATTCAGTACGTTAAGACCCATTTTGTTTCCCTCGCTCCCACAACCTTCTTCTCACTGCGTTCATACTCGTTGCGTTCATCATCACTGCTTCTCCCAAAACCTCCATTCTTGATTCCTGCGTTCATCACTCACTTCGTTCATCACCGTTTATATTTTTGTAAGTGCATTTTCTGTTCGTTTCATCTTTCTTTATTTAGGGCAGTTTATTAGTGATAAAGGTTTGCTTCTGGGTTGATTCTTTTGTGGTTCATGTGTTAGGGCAGTTGATTCTCTTGTGTTAGGGCAGTTGATTCTTTTGTGTGTTAGGGCAGTTGATTCTTTTGTGGTATGTTAACAAATGTATATATTTTTGATATTAATCACCATGTCAAAGGGAGATGGTTTGTGTTTGCTTCCATTAGGTTTCTATTATACTGATGATGAATTGTAGCAAGTGTTAAATGTGATTGTTAGCATTGGCGTGTAAGTTGGATAGGATTAGATAGAACTATTAAAGGGAGATGGTGTTAGTGTTAATGAAATAGTTAATTAGTGTGGTTAGTGTTAGAATGAAAAACTGAAATGCAAGTTTAGAAAATGCAGGTCAGCTGTTAGACAGTTAAAGAAAGGCTAGCTTGTTAGAATGGGAATGATGTGAGTCAAAGTTAATTGAATGGAACTGCATTGACTTGGCTTGTGATTTTACCTTGTTGAATTGTTTTTTTTCTGATGCCATGAAACTGAACTGATTAAACTTGAATTATGTTGGACTGCTGAACTATATTGCACATTTGAACTACACTTGTTATTTGCTTGAATGTGTTGGACTGGTTTGGAAAATATTTTTCTAAGTTGGATTGGTATTAAATTGGTTTTTGACAATGCTGAACTAGTTTTGGATTGACATATTACCCTACTTGAATTGCTTGTACTTTAGTTGATTACTTTACTGACTGATTGATACATTGCTTGATCTGTTTAATGTCTAATAAGCTGTTGTTTATTTTATAGGGTGTTCATTTCCTTAGGACTCAATTGAGGACTATTGCTAACAAGCTTTGTTGACATCCACAATTAAAAGGTAGTAACTTATTGCCTCTTCTTCTTTTTTTCATAGAAATGACTTATAATATAAGCAATTATATGATAAACGCGGAGTTTGTAGGCTACCATGTAATTTTCGTCCAATTCAATACACTTTGACTTTGACACTTACTTGATTTGTATTCATATTTGCTTAATATTGTGTTTATGTTTTTCTTTATTACAGATGGCTAGTAACGAGGATCACCCACATGGTGATGAGACCGTTGGTGGTGCGGAAAGGGAAATTAAACGTGGAATAACGGTTATGAAGAAAGTTATTCGAGATAGAGATCGAGGCGTTTTAATAAAAGTGCATTGGAACGAAGGTGGACAACTAATTGAGCCTAACGGTTCAACATTGACAAGTTTTATTGGTGCATTGGTAAGGAATGAAGTTCCAATTACTTGTGATAATTGGAGAAATAAACAATTGAACGAAGCTAAAGACAAAATATGGAGTGAGATAAAGGTACCATATGTGATGTTATTTGTTTTTAATGACGATTATGTCTTTAAATTAATTGTACTAACGCAATGTGTGTATGTTTTTCGTAGAGGTGTTTCGACATCGAAGAAAACAGAAGAGATCATTGTCTCAAATTGGCCGGAAAGTTACTAAGAGGGTTTAGAACCTTTTTATCAACCACCTTTCTTAGGGATACGGAAGGTACTTTTGTTGATGCAGAGCTTCCATCTAAATATGCAAGTTTGATTTCACCTAAAGAATGGGAAACGTTTAAATCCAAACGAAAAACCCAAGAATTTAAGAGTGTAAGTGAAACAAACCGGCAAAGAGCATCAAGTCCGGCGTATCCCTATAGAAAAGGGCGTGTTGGATATGGACGCTTAGAGCAGTCTATAGTAAGTATCTATAAATTGCATTGATATACTTGTTATATTTGATCATATTTTGTCATGAGTTATATTTAATCATATTATGCTTAATGTGTAGTTAACAAAGGAGAATAGTTCTGAAACATCTCTTCCGGCACATGTTTTGTGGAAGGAAGCCCGTGTCGGTAAGGATGGAAAGATTAAAGAAGACGTTCAACAAATATTTGAGAAATGTGTAAGTATAGCATTATTTAAGACAATAACACTTTGACTTTGACACTTTTGAATCGTCCAATTTCGAACACTTTGACTTTGACACTTACTTAAGACAATAACATTACTATTGTGTGTATGTTCATATGATTTTCAGGAGACTCTATCTCAATCTATAGTTCCATATGAAGACACTGATTGCAGGAGCATACTGAGTCGAGCATTAGATGTTCCCGAGTATTCTGGTCGGGTGAGGGGCAAGGGATTTGGGATCACTCAAAAATCCTTGAATATTAAAAAACAAAAGACTCCTAGCAATAAAGAACTGCAGCAAACTTTGGAAGCATTAAAAGCTGAAGTTCTTGAATTAAGAAAGGAAAGAGAAAGAGATCGAGCAGCGGGTTTTAAAGATACTAGTGACAAAGATAGTATCAATTGTAATTTTCAACCGACTATTCCAGAGGTAATTATATATCTTATTATGAAATTAAATTAGCTTAATTTATTTAATTGTCATATATACACATTAAAAATGTCATATTTATTATTGGTTTTAGGGCATTTCACCTTGTCACCTCTACTTAGCGAGACCGACTTATCGGATGGTTGGCAAGGGGAAAGTTCATAACAATTTGGGTGAATTACTTCACACTAAACCGCTCCCTACTGGATCTTTGAAAGTCTCGGTTGATATTGCTTTGGAGAAGGATGCGTTATTACCACATCCTGACGATGTTTCGGATGCAACTTTATTGGGAGATGCCATAGGTTCATTTGTTGCATGGCCGACAGACCTCATTATCGTAGGATATGAGGTATGCTTAAAACCATTATGAACCTTTAGGTATTCAAATTTTTTACGCGCATTTTACGTACACATTTTTTACATGTTAATGTTAATTAGACTCCCACAAAATCCAAAGCAAAAGATAAGGGGATTGCGCGGGAAATCGAGTCAGTTGCATCGCAAAAAGAGGTACATCACAATTATATGCTATTTAGATTCCTGTTAATTCGTCATCTTACACTTCACCTTACTAATTATATGATATTTAGATTCCTGTTGCTAAGAAGACTGAAATTTCCAAGAGGACCGGGGCTAAAAAGAAAAATCCTTCCAAGTATAGAGCGTGCCTCCATACATATTTAGAAACGACAGATATTTCGGATGGATGTGTTCGTTTAATACCTATGGATGGAGCTATTTTTGGTTTTGAGTATGCCGAGCCATTGGGTAAAGAGGATTTTGATCAAATTTTGTATCATACGCAATTAAGCGTTGGTGTTATCAACACATACATGAGGTATATCCGATCTACTTTGTTTAAATTCTTGAACAAGTTATTTACTCGTTTCATATGAATAGTCTAAATGTTAATGATGTTTTTATATAAGGTATTTATATGACAAATTGATGGGTCCGCGTGGGTTGGAGCAAAGATTCTCATTCTTAAATCCCATGAAAACGAACTTAACCGAAATGATAAGAAAACCAGATGAAGTCAGGACGTATGTAGTCGAGCGCTTTATGGCCGACACAGATAGAGAAAAGTTGTTCTTTTTACCGTTTAATACCGGC
This sequence comes from Lathyrus oleraceus, assembly GCF_024323335.1. Taxonomy (NCBI): domain Eukaryota; kingdom Viridiplantae; phylum Streptophyta; class Magnoliopsida; order Fabales; family Fabaceae; genus Lathyrus; species Lathyrus oleraceus. Next base: position 382,016,791 of record NC_066579.1, on the reverse strand, counting down.
GACAGGTTAGTTCTTCAATCTAAATTCATCTGTTATAATTTTTCATATTTTGACGTCGTGTAGAAAGTTTCCATCTAACATTTGTTTTATTACAGTGGACATTGGTTGTTGGTCGCGATAAATCCTTTTAAAGAAATTGTGTATTATTTGGATTCTTTACACAATGATTGGACAACATACCCTGCTATGAAGACGATAGTTGACACGTAAGTGCAAATAACCCAATATTCGTGTGTATACTTATTTATTTATGTGAATTGTTCTAAATATTCGTTTATATTTCATTATAGCATTATAAAAACTGTTCGAGCACAAAGAAAAATTCAAGTACCAAAGAGAAAAGCCAATAACATTACATGGAATAGAGTGGAGGTATATTAATTATCACAATTTTGATTATATTAGTGATGACACATGATAAAACTTAGGATATTTATCCATATTGTTTTTCCATGTGTAGTGTCCTCGACAGCGTAATAATATAGATTGTGGATATTACACGTTGAGGTTTATGAAAGAAACTCTTCTTATGGATCGAACAGATATTCCATCTGATGTATGGATTTCTAACTTATGAGTTATTTTCATATTTAACACATATTTCTCATAATTAAATAGATTTAACTAAATCATACTATGTTATATTATTATGTAGTACTTTGATGAATATAGATGTGCTTATTACTCAAAAGATCAGTTGGATGAAATTAAAGAGGAATTGTGTCAATTCATTATCGAGCTACAGGTTTTGTGAGGTATTGAACTCTTACTTTAATTTTGAATGTGATCTGAATAACTTTGAGTGAATTCCATTTGCTTACTACAATCTTTATTTGGTGTTGTTTCAGGTTATATAGCATATTTAGAAGATAGAACTAGAATGTGTTGAAATACATTTTGATTAGCATTTTTGGAGGTTATTAGAAATGTGTAGATTTTTTGTAAAGGCAAACATTTTCAAGTATATATATAAATACTCAAAAAACTGCTGAAATTAGAAGTATATTGTGTTGAACTATAATGTGTTTATAATGCATATAGATTTTCAAGTATATGTGCATATTCAGAAGATAGAACTACAATGTGTTGAACTATAAGGTGCATATAGATTGGATTCAAGCTCCAATTTATGAAAATCTGCTGAAATTTGCAATTTACAGGTGCTAAATAATGTGGTGAAAACGTATAAAAATATCCTCCAAAATTTGGAGTCTTAGACAGCGCTTTTAGGCAAAAAGCGCTGGTAAAGGCATTTTAATTTTGACCTTAGACAGCGCTTTTATCAAAAAAGCGCTGGCATAGGTGGTTAATTCAACAAAATATAGTGTAAAAAAGCGCTGGCATAGGGTGGGCTATACCAGCGCTTTTTCTGTAAAAGCGCTGGTATAGCCCACCCTATGCCAGCGCTTTTTTACACTATATTTTGTTGAATTAACCACCTATGCCAGCGCTTTTTTAATAAAAGCGCTGGCATAGGGGGGGGTTTAGACAGCGCTTTTTCAGTAAAAGCGCTGTCTAAACCCCCCCTATGCCAGCGCTTTTTTAGTTAATTTCAACATGAAATTAACTAAAAAAGCGCTGGCATAGGGGGGTTTTAGACAGCGCTTTTACTGAAAAAGCGCTGTCTAAACCCCCCCTATGCCAGCGCTTTTTTAGTAAATTAAGCGCTGTCTAAGACCTATACCAGCGCCAGTATAGCCAGCGCTTTTAAGCGCTGTCTAATGTCAAAAAAAGCGCTGTCTAATCCCTTGTTTGGCATAGTGATGGTAACGATTTTTGGTGAGCCTCGATCCCATGGTGATGGATCGGGTGCGAGTAGCTAATTCCTATTATGGGGGATTAGTGAAGCGTTACCTATGGTGATGGTAGCGATTTGGGTATGCTCCGGTTCCAAGAGGGAATCGATCCTATGGTGGGGATCATGGAGTGAGATGAACCTGAGTGTTCATTTTGGTACCATGTGCATGTTGAGTCGGTGTTGAGTACATTTCATAAGTGTTGCATTTGTATTGGTTATTATTGATGTGTTGTTGGATGAGATGTTGCATATGATGTTAATGATAAATGAGATGTGGTTTGGTATGATGATGATGATAATTGAGAATTTGTCGTGTATGATGTTGATTATGATTTGGATGTAAGAATGTGATATATTGTTGTGCATGATTGTGTAGATGTTGTCCTCTATTCTTCATTCTATATCATTATTATTGAAATGAATTCCCACCCCTTCTATTTTAATGTTGCCTTTACATGGGCATCGTGCAGAGACTCAAGAGTAGTATTGCTGAAGTAAGTGGAAGGTAGCTCTTGGATTACTTCTTTATTTTGTCGCTTTTACTAGTGGTATCTTGCTCTGATCATGTAACATCGGGTTAGGTTAAACGCTTACATTATTCCTTATGTTTGATCATGTTGAAGTCATAAGACTAATTTTGTTGTTGAGAATTCTTAAGATGTTGAGTTGATTGTGATGATAATTCCGCCGTGATGATACTTAAAAATGGAAGTGAGCATGCAGTGACAAGTTATGAATGTCTTATTTTGTGAATATATAATACCGATCAGATGAGAAGGATGTCGTGTAAACGTCCCAGGTATGATTCAGATAAGTAGGATGTCGTGTAAAGATCCTTATTACAAATGTGTGTATTGAAATTTATTATTGAAACTCGTGTTACGGAGCAGGTCATGTGTGTTATGAATGTGTGACACCCTATATGATTTTATTTTATATTCAATTTATGTGATAAATTATGTGTGGGGTTTAGGGTGTTACAACTAGGGCATCGTAGGAGTTCAGCTATTTCTCTATGAGTGTAGTGATACTCGATATTGAACAACCTAAAGGTGATGAGGCCTTTGTTAAATCCCATACCATAGTTTGGCAAGTAAACTAGGGAGCTTAGGAATTCTAAAGTTAACCTATGGTAGCAACTAAATTTTCTTTTCATAGTATAACATATTGTCTCTTATACCTAACTTGGTCATAGTACGTCCATCTGGGTATATGGTTAGTGCCATTTCTCTTTGAGCTAAAGCCTCAAAGCGTCTCCCTTGACCTCTGCCTCTGAAGAATATACTCATGTAGTCTACTTGTTGCATCGTGATGGTCAGTAGCTAGATAAATTTAAGTAGATAGTGGAATTAAGTTAGTAATGGTTAGTAATAAAGAAAGATACCGATTGAATTTATGAAAACATAAGAAAGAAGAAATGGATAGATAAAAAAATGACATTAATAAAATAAGAAATATTCGCTATGTTTTACGTCGATAGCGCGACGACTCAGGAGTGTAAGTACTCATGGTGGTTCTTTCGAGGATGAATCCTCGATCAAACTTTAAATTATCCTCGATATCCATGGCCACTTATCAAGACATCTCTCATATCCATCACCTTTTCTTTTTCTTTCTTCTGCGATGTAGTGTATCCTTCCGAACTTGTGAAAGTGGTTCTGGCTCTATCATAAGAGCTAGCTTTTCAGGTTTGGGTTCAATTTTTTCATCCACCACCTTAAAGTCTAACTTACCCCTTTTTATACTAATGAGTTCCCTAGTTTCACGATCTTCTGATTTTCTCTTCTTATTCAGGATCTCAAATAAATGTGCATTGGTGTGGATATTTTCCAATAGCTCCTCATACCTTTTGGATTTGGGGTCTACCTTAACTTCCATAGACCTTCGTGGGAAAGGTATTGGTGATTTATAGGGAGGAGGAATAACACATAGTGCTTCCTTCTCTACCTCACCAATAACGTCCCTTTCGGGTGGTGTTGGTAGATCTTTCTCAATCTCTACTCTTTTCTCACCTGAACCCTCCTCATTATCACTCTCCTCAGAATTTTTGGTATATTTTTCACTAGTGCTTGTTACATCATCCACATGTTTTTCAGGGAATGGTCCTAGAGGCGTCTCTGCAAGCAGGGAGATTTGAGTCTTCAATGCCTCGTTGTGAGTGACGAGGGACTTGACCACAGTGTTCAGTTGCCTAATGGTTTCATTGGTATAAAGACTTTGTTTTATAAATTCTTCATTTTGAATAGTTTGTGTATCCACAAAGTGTTCCATCGTAGATTCTATCCTATAGTGAGTTTGCGTCGCAATGAAATCCTCCATTAATATTTCAAGGCCAAATTTATAAGATTCTTGCGATTCCTCAAAATATAGGGAGTGATAATCATAGAGAAAATTTGGGTGATACATAGTAATAGAGAAAAGAGTGCCTTAGTCTATACTGCGCAACACTGGAGTTACGATATCGACTAAATTAGTCCCCGACACCGGTGCAAAAAACTTGATTGAGTGACTTAGTAAGTCTATGGGAATCGTGACTGTAAGTGCACAGTCATATCACGTAGTTTTAAAGATTATCGAACCCAAAAGGACTGATAATTGAACGTATCATTATCTACTTTACTATGTAAATCTAAGGCTGAAGATCTTTCTAAGAGTGGAGGGATGAAGAGAAATAACTATAACGTAAACAAAATATTAATAAAGATATTTAATGAAGGGATATCGGTATGTAACACATCAAACTTCGGGGATTCGATAGATAATTGGTGTAATCTTAAAGATCAAAATATTCTTCAGTAGAAATTATTTATAAAAAGGACTTTGTCACACACTCTCGTTTTTATTGACTCTGACCATACTCTTAAACCAGAATGCTTGGCTCTCGCGGTCTCATTATGAATTTAAAAGTAATTTTTGAATATGAATAAAGTCTAATTAATCCTAAAGCACTCTCGTTGTGTTTAGGATTAATGCCTAGTTTCAGCTATCTGGTTAAAATCTCAAACTCTCGTTCTTATTGTCTATAACCTTTGTTTGCTTTGTACTCTCGTACGAAAAACAGTTTTGAATAAAACAAGAAACTAAAATCGGACACCAATTATTTACGAATCGCGTCATTTCGACGGTTTTTACATACCGATACCTAGGGGTTTAGCCGAACATGGATCCGGTAACAAACATGATATTTAGATAATTAAGCATACAATAAGGCATAAGTAATTAAAATGGAATATAAATCGAGAACTTGGAATGAATACTGATTCTTCAAATAAAATAATGCCAGCACGCGTTCGCAATTGGGTACACTGTTACAATCAAATTCAGATGCTCAAACAATAATTGCAATAGTCCCCAATGTGGAGAATTTATTGCTTTTACAAAGTAGGAAACTGCGTAAGAAACTCTAACAATAAAATCTGACTGGAAAAATGCCCCCCTTTTCGTAAAAACCGACCTTCCCATGTATACTCCCCACTCTCCTTAAATGTAGCATTGGATATCTACTAGTGGGGAGTGGTTGGTTGAAAAAGTAAGAGAAGGTCGTGGCGAAAAGTATGGAGAGGAATAAGGAAGACTGGGTTGATGGCGGCTGCCACAACCCTAATGTGGTCTACGTGGCGGGCGCCATATTTTGTGAGATGGGCGTCACGTATCTAAGCCTTGTGGCGGGTGCCACATTGTGTGAGGTGAGCGCCATCACTTCCTAAGGCCATATGGCGGGCGCCACACATCCAAGTGGTGGGCGCCACCATTCATTTGGTGTGGTGAGCGCCATCCTTCCTATTTTTCTCCATTTTCTTCTCTTTTTCTTTCCTTTTTCCTATTTTACACTTTTCTTGCCTATACATCTCTTATTCAATAAATACCTGAAATAAACATAAAATACTGCGTAATAATAAGTGTTAATCAAGTAAAAAGCAATGCATATTAAGCCAAATATACGATATGTTTTTGCGTTATCATCGTCGTTGGTAATACGGTTAGCGGGCTTTGTCCCTTATTCTTCTGATAAAGTTGTGCCATACCGGTATAAGGCCACAATGATTGAAAATGGTCAAGAGGTTCATCTACCAGTTGCGGACTCAGTGGGAAATATTGCAGATATTGCGAAGGTGACCCGTAGTGGTAGTGTGTTCAGTTCGGTATTCCCGAAGGCTGTGGAAGACGTTTTAGTGGGTAAGAAGGCAGAGATTCCTGTAGTGAATCCGGTTAGTGCTCCAATGTGTCAGTCTGGTGAGTCCAGCAAATTGAAGACTAACGATGATGATGAAATGTTATGCCTAATCAAAAGAAGTGAATTTAACATTATGGAGCAACTGCTCCAAACACCGTAAAAAATCTATGTGTTATCATTGCTAATGAATTCTAAGGCACACAGAGAAGCATTGTACAAAGTGTTGGAACATGCTTATGTTGAACACGATGTTATTGTGGATCAATTTGACCACATTGTTTCCAACATCACTTCTTATAACAATTTGAGCTTCTGTGACGAAGAACTTTCTAAAGAATGCAGGAATCACAATTTGGCATTACATATTTCATGAATCGCAAGAAGGACGCATTGTCCAATGTGTTTGTTGATACAGGTTTGTAGCAGTAAATTCATGATCATCAAGCTATGGACAAGCTAGAGATCAAATAACAAGAGTCGCCACCGCGCTTTTATTGTTTCCAAGGGGAAAGGGAAAAGTACGAACAAAACCCAAAAAGTAAGAAGTTTTCAAATCAAAACTAATAAAAAGGTCATATATTACAGGTAAGGGGGTTGGTTACACAGAGGGAAGGTGTTAGCATCCAAAGTGTCCTAGGTACTCCTAGGGAGCCCTTTTTGTGTGCATATGTATTTTGTACAAAATGATGTTTACAAACAAATAGAATGAGGGGATAAGAAAAGAATTCTTTAATTATATTTTTTTGTTTGACAAGACCTTCGGTCATGTGCCTACGTACCAACATAAAATGAGGGATCAAAACCTCGTAGTTCGTGATACAAATTTTAAAGTGGGTGCATTGCTTTTAACAAAAATTAAATTTGAAAGGCACAAAGGCCTAAAAATGGTTTGAATGAGTTAGTTCTTTCTTGGCTTTTTGAAAGTTTAAGTCAAGTCTAGTTAAGTCTATTTACCGGTTTGATTTAGAAAAGAAGTTTGAAAATACAATGGCATAAGGCCAAAGTTTCTATCCTTTTTGCAAAAGTGGTCAAAGTTTAGAACAAAATAAGTTCAATCAAAGAAGATTTTGAAAAAAGGAGGGAGCGATTTTGAAATTAAAGAAGTGGGGAGAAGATGAAGAGACTATCCTATATACAAAATTAAAAGTTTAGAGTTCAAAATATCTGACCAAATGGGTAGCAATCCAATAGATAAGAATGTCAATAGAAACCCAGAATTCCCTTGGACTTTTAGAATTAAGCAACACACAAATGCACAATTATATTATCTTGAAGAGCAAGGCATCAAATAAATATGACCACATCCAAGCTTATCCACTCCATGATCTTCTCCAAGGTAGCCCATGTAACAGATGAATTCCACAAGTCACAGGTTCAAAATAACAGCTTCACAATGGTCATGTTATAGATGAACTCAGAGAAATCTTGAATGATGTACCAGATGAAGTTTCAAATTGTAAGCACTTGGTTTCTCAATAAGTTGGCATTGGCCAAATCCTTTAGCATAGGAATGTTGCCTAAGTTCTATGTCCATTTGTCCAAGATCAAGCCAACAGTCCACACAAAAGTTTTTTAAGGTTTTTGTTGTTATTATGTACATTAATGGTCAAAGACCACACAAACAAACAAAGTATACACAAAACAAAATATATTACACAATATGGTCCAAATGGACAAAGTAAAAATTGCATTAACATAAACAATTAGAATGATATGAATAATGGCAAATGTATAAAAGCTAGAATTAAATGGCATTAAAGTAAATGGCTTGAAACTAAAAGTTAGTTGTTAATGAGTTAGAAGTTAGTATTGTTTTGTTTTTGCTTTTCATTCTTAGACATTCTTTGGAACCCACTTATCACAAGCATGAACCCTTGAGCCAAAACATCTTCCAAAGGAAGGAAAGAAGGCCAAGTTTCCACACAATACCATGACAGAGCGGAGACTTACGATCTCACTAACTAGAATGTTATGCCTTTTATGTCACAAATTTAGTGTTATGTTAAGAAATCATAATTGGACTTATGTAGAAGTCACAACTATTTGAGGTTGGGCAATAGAATTTTGGTGTTAATGCATGTTAGAGACATAGTATTATGAACTATACTCATGAAACATACCACACACAAAAAGAATATGCAAAAGGTGTGGCCTAATTTCATCCATACTCATGTTAATTTTTCAATCAACTAGCATTAGGACTTTGAGATATCATAGACCAAATGAGATGAATGCATAAAGTTAGGGAATGAGATGAAGAGGGAGGGGAATGGATCAAAACTCAAATTTATCAAGGGAGGACTTTTACCAAATTAATATCACCCATTCATTTTGGGAGATGGAATTTACATTCCATCAATCCTCTAAATCCAATGATATTAACTTGACAAAGTCAAATCAACCTTGACCAAGGCCCAACAACAATAGTCAAATACCAACAAGTCATCACAATTGGTCAACAAAATTATTTGGCATTTATTCCAATTAAAATTACTAAAATACAGCATTTAAATTGAATAAGGTTTGTTAAATTCCTAAAACCTCCTCAAAACACCAAATAAATGGCCATGAGATTTATCATAGGTCAAACAAGGTCAAAGGACAAAAGGTCTCCCTCATTAATTACGGTGGCAGATCAAGTGGCCATCAGCGCGTTTTCCATTATGGTCTTGAGTCAATGCGCCACAGGAAAGGTAATTACAATGCACGCTCGTGATTAAAACAATTCAAATGAGATCAATGGCTCAGAACCAAGCCAGCACATCACCGACGTCCAAAGATCGGTCGTCTTCTCCGGCGACCCTGGCTGGACTAGTTCACTCATCACCATTAAAAAATGAAAAAGGAGGACATGGTCTGAAAGAAAAAATGGTGTAGAGCACGAATCTGACCTCAGTCCATCCTAACTCCAAGTATATTGAGAGATACATGGAGTTGAAATTTGAGGTACATGATCTGAGTTGCTTCGATTTGGCCTCAAAGCAACTCAATCTTCTTGCCTACATTGGCAGGACTTCAGACAACCAAAGAGTCAAGAGAATTGAGCAAGATTGAGAGAGAATCGAAGAGATGAAAAATTCTGAAAAATACCTTCAATGTAGGTCTGGATTCAACTGTTCTTGCCTTGGCTCATGCTTGATCTCACTCCAAATGCTTGCAGAAGTAGAATGGAATGCACAAAAGGTCTTGGATCCCTGGAGTTTTGAATCTCAAAACAGTGAGAGTTCAAACTCAATTTCAAGTGAAATTCTCAGGATTATCCTTTGGAATGAGAGGGTTAGAGGTTTGGGATCAAAGCTGGTGCGAATGTGTGTGAAATTCTGAACATATGGAGCTTTATTTATAGCCAATTCAATTGATATTTGCACACTTGAAGTGAACTTCCAAATTTAGCAATGTGTGATGCATGAGTGCATGGGCATGTACAGGCCCATGAAATCACTCCATCTGATCCATAATTGAGTGTAAGCAAAGTTGACGTCATGTTGGAATGCTAGGCAATTGTGCATGGATGTTTGAAGTTCAATCTTGCCAAATGATGATGCAATGTTCAAGCCATGCGTAACCTATTCATTTCTTGTCCAAAATGGATGAACATGGACTTTTTGGAAAGGTTAGATCAAGAGGAACAACTTTTATGTTCAACACTTTTCCGTTTGGAGCTTGGAACTTGAATAATTTTGAGGTGAAAGTTTGGAAATTTCAACATGTTGAAATTTTTTCTAAGTGTCAAGCCATATATCTCAATATTCCACCTTGTTTAACTTTTTATGTGAGCTTCAAATGAGAAACGTGTCTTCAATAGAGTTGTAGATGTTTCAAATACCTTAAAAATGGTCACCAATTTAATGTCATTTGGATTTGAAATGATAGAGTTATGCATTTTTTAAGTTTGGAAAAATCACTTGTTCAATGGTATAGGTCAAAAGTGACCTATAATGTAGCCTCATATCACATGCTCATAAAAGTTGAATTAGATCTTACTCCAAACATAAAAGTTGAAGTAGACGTCTTGAATTTGATTGTGCAACATGTAAATATTTCATCTCATAAAAATTGAGCAAGTTATGGCCTTGGGAATTTGACTTTCAAATTAGGGTTTAGACAAAATGACCTATAATGTTTCAACACAGAAAATGATTTTACAAGCAAAAATAGCTCTAGGTCTCAACATGAAAGTTGTTTGGAATGTCATTTAGAGTAACTTTTATTTTGGAATAATTTTCATATGGTGAAAATTGTAGGAGATAGGGTCTAGGCAGACCCAGTTTTGATCAGATGAATTCATCTGGCCAACCACCATCGACCAACTTGCTAACCTTTAATTCTCTTGACTTTATAGGCTCTTGGTAGATCATATATGCTTAAGATGATTAAATTTTAAGTGTCCCTTGAGAAATTTGATCAATTGGTGAGATATCTTGTTGGAGAAGTTACTCAAGCGCGGAAACTGTTCAAGTGTAGACTTGATAACAGTTGTTACGCGATACTACACTCAGACGAGTTTCTCTTGAGAATATTATGGGTCGATGAGTCAGTCATCTTAACCTGTAATATCCGATAGATGGAATTAAGACTTTGGGAACTTTTTAGAACATGATCTATAGGTTTTATCCTTAGTTCACTCCTTTGTGTCGCAACCTAAATGCGAAACGAAACAACCGGCGAAAAAAGAAAGAAAATGACAGAAGAGTCGCCACCGTGCGTTATTTATCCCAAAGGAGGGAAAGGAAACGCTCGAAGTAAACCTGGAAAAAGGAAAGGAAAAGACAAGGTCTCGCAACCAAATCTTGGGTTCAGGAGTCGATTATGCGAAGGGAAGGTATTAGCACCCCTACGCATCCGTAGTACTCTACGGGATCCACTCTTGTTGTTCTCGTCTAATGGTGTGGGTTTATCTAATGTACTATTTACTAAAAAAGGGGTCAAAAGAAAATGACTCGCACGGATGTCGCATCCACTGCATACGTATCTCATCTGAATATGAGAATTAGAGTCTTCGTAGCTCGGCTGACTATGGGTTAAAGAGGAGTGTGCTCGCTAAGACATCGCGTCTTATGCTTACGTATCTCATCTGGAATGAGAATCAGAGCAAGCCGTAGTTCGTCTAACTACGGGTTAAGGGTTGTGTTTTTTAGATGAACGACGTTACTACGCAATCTACCGGATGCTCGACCTTTGGAGACTTACTCGCCTGTAGTAGAAGGAGTTAACGTGTTCTCAGGAGAAGAAAAATCAATGAGTTTGTTTGTGTTTTAGGAATGCTCATGCAAAAAGGAAGTCCTAGACGAAGGAACCGTGCTACCTTAATTGACATGCAAACGAGAGACTATACGAAGCCTAGCAATCCTATGGGGAGACGATCCCACCATACAAAACAAACATGCATAAAGTAAACAGCCAACAAGGAGGCTCAAACATACATGGGTAGGGCTTTAGTCAAGAGAGGTCATATCAACCTCGATAAACAAGCCATGGAAAGGTAATCAAATGGGCTCTTAACCACTGACATTGAACGTCAGGGTGAGCAGTCAGAAGGGTAATGAGGATAAGACCTCATAGCTCTTAACCCTGGATAGGGTGAGCTCATGACAAGAAGTGGGGATTCAGAAAGGCGGAACCCTCTCCACTGACGACCGGACAAAAGATCTTGGGCTTTGGTTTTGAAGCATCGACACGTAGTGCGAGCATAAAGAACGACACACTGAATAACGGGGGATTGACTACTAATCCCTTTTATCCGTCAATTGCCTCTTCGGGGAGGTCTTTAGCACTGGTGCCTCTTCTTGGAGGTCTTTGGGTACAAAAGTAAACAAACTAAAGAAAACATTGCCTCCTATTGAGGTCTTCCAGCTAAGAAAGCGGTAAAATGCGGGAAAGAGGTAAAAGTACCACACAGATAAAGATCTGAAGTAACAGCAACTAAGGGAACGAGAAACCCAGAGATCTCTCAAGCTGGCATCGTCAAAGAAAGCAAGTCAGTACAAGTAATCGGAATAAATCTCCAAGTGTTATCCCACAAATAAAGTGGAATACCAAGCTATCTCCTCATGAGTCCTGTGAGCCCTCACAAAAACTCTACAAACAGGTTAGAATAACAAGATGGGGTGCAAGCAGGAGTTGCACCAAATGAAAGAGACATAACAACCACAGTGTCCAGTAACCGACGCACAGATGCAATAGAAAGCATGTCATAACGAACACAACACAGTTTGGAGCAAACTGAAAAAAAAAACGACTACTGTCGCGATCGCTACTACTTCGCCTAGCGAAGCGTCGCTGCAGGCTCGCCTAGCAATGCGGCTAGCGAATGCCTGCGGGTTCTGGATTTTCCATGGATAACAGTACGATTTCAGAAATTAAGTGGTCAAACATTCAAGGCATTGTTTTACACATTCATGCATATCTAAACCCACATGTGAAACCTAACTATACCCATTCTCCCGGATTCAACCATAATACCTCATACATTCAGAAATTTCAAATTGAAAGCGTAAAGTAATGGAGATAGGGCAAACCTGACTGGAGAGACCGAAAGAAATTGAATTGCACTGTTGGTTTGCAGAACAATCTTAGGGTTTATATGAGAGGGAATTGGTTCTTTGCAAATGAGTTCCCTTCAGTCTCTGGAGGTTGCTCTGAATTTTGTTAGCTCTTCTCTCTTTTTCTCTCTTAGGGTTAGGTCAGCTTCTCCTCTTTTTGGAGATGGGAGTCTAGAATTTATAACCTGATTTTCGTGGCTTTGTGGGCTCAAATGAGAGAGGTCCAAGTCCAAGATTTTTCTGTTATATTTTTAAAACGCGTGCGCTTCGCCTAGCGAAGAATTTGCTCGCCTAGCGAGCATGACAGTTCAAATTCGCTAAGCGAACCATGCTGCTCGCCTAGCGAGCATGACAGCTCAGGCACAGACTTTTGCTCCTTCGAGATTAGCATTTTGACTGATGAATAGACCCCATTTGAACATGTTGGAAGTAATTCAAGTCATTCCCTTGTGTTGACTGACCACCCAGATGGAACCCACAAAGTGTCTTGGATGACGTTCAAGCTTCTTAGATCTGATTCTGATTGATATGATGCAATGCAATATGAAATGTTAAATGACCTGAAAATGAGTGCAAGAATGAGGGGGAAAATTTGAGGTGCTACAACTGCCCATATTCAATCAACTGGAGACCCGAAAAGAAGAAAGCAGCGGCTTTCGCACATTCGAGGTATCAAGGGATTGAATACAATAAAAGCCTGAAAATTTGCACTGAAGTGAGGTGAAGTAACAATGCCTGTCAGAATCGGAAAAAAGGTGGTCTTGAAAGAAGAATCCGTCTGGTACGGTGAGAGTCGGTCTGAATACCGAAAAAGAATGTTAACCTGGATACCAAAATAAATGGTAACACTGAAATAACCATGGCCTAAATGCCGCTCATCAGTCTGAATACTGGAAATGACTTCGATCTGAGCATCAGAAGATATGAGATTATTGATATCGGTCTGAACACCGAGAGGCTCGCCTGAATGCCACTTCGGTCTAAATACCGGAAAAACTGGCCTGAATGCCACAAGTTGCGTCGACCTGAATGTCAGAAACTTCTTCGATCTGAACATCGGAAAATTGGCCTGAATGCCACTTCGGTCTGAATACCGGAAACCTGGCCTGAATGCCACTTCGGTCTGAATACCGGAAACCTGGCCTGAATGCCACTTCAGTCTGAATACCGGAAACCTGGCCTGAATACCACTTCGGTCTGAATACCGGAAAACTGGCCTGAATGCCACTTCGGTCTGAATACTGGAAATCTTGCCTAAATGCCACTTCGGTCTGTATACCGGAAATCTGGCCTGAATGCCACTTCGGTCTGAATACTGGAAACCTGGCCTGAATGCCACTTCGGTCTGAATACCGGAAAACTGGCCTGAATGCCACTTCAGTCTGAATACCGGAAATCTTTCGTGTCTGTTAGCATCGGCGGAAATAAGAAAAATGATAATTGAGGCGGCGCGTGGGCCAACGGCCTATGATGGGGATAATAAGTCATGAACAACCTTCAGTCTGAGTACTGGAAACAATTTCTGGCTTATCACTTGGGATGCCGAGAATGCCTTATGCTTTACATGCGTATGTTTGAATTTTTCAATGGCGTAATGCTCCATGAAAATGGAAATGCTATGCAATTTGGGAGGATGCAATGCAATATGGTTCTACATGCAGGGATGTGAAATGCTTGATTAGAGAGAACGCCAAGCCGAGGCAAGGAACTCTGCTGGGGAAATGATCACCATCTTCTAGACCCTGGCAAGGCTTTTGGAGATTCACAACACAAAGAACGTTGTGGGGAAATGACCCGTCACACGGTGTTCTGGCAAATAACAAAATACCGAGGCTCTGACTGAGGAGAGAACGACACTGAAAACTTGCTGTTGAAGAAAGCGACAGTGGTTCTGGCAACCATAATCTGCGAGAGAGACGACTCAACAGGGGAAGCAAACACCGATACGGTACCGAGATTCTGCTTCAAGGAAAGAGACCATGGTCTGGCATTGGGATTATCAATCTGGCATCGAACTCTAAGGAGCAGCTGCTTCTGCTGGGAAGATACAGTCTGGCATTGTCAACTCCGTTGGGGATATACAGTCTGACACTGTCAACTCTACTGGGGAGCGTATAATCTGAAGCACCTGCTTGGGGAAGTACAATAGTGATAACCTGCTGGGGATTGAAGAATCCAACGCTCGGACCAGCTCTGCAGGGATAATATACCAAATTCCAACTGTTGAGGGAAAACATCCGCGATCATTTGATGAGGACCTTAAGGAAATGCCCCGAGTGTACCTATTCTGAATAGACGATCCAAAGCAATTAAAATTTGCAGCAATTTTAAATGTTTATTGAGCGTGTACCTGTAAAGCTCTTATGTTTCATGATGCAATGTTTATCAAAAATTCGGACGTCATTTTTGTAAACAAAACAGTAAAAATAAAAATGAACACAGAGATGTACTGAATAACATGATTTTATTGATCGAGTGGCATCTGAATAGGCATTTACATCAGGAAGCAATCCATGGAAAGAGGTAATCGCACAAAAGATAAAAAACAGAAATTAATCTAACGACAATGTGAAATGGATTTCTATCGGGTTCCAATTCTGCTATGACTCGCTCGTCTTCAAGATCCTCCAGATGATCAGCTTTCTGAAAAGAGTGATTGGAATGTTTCCTACCTTTCGAAAGTTTCCAATTATCGACACGAGATGAGATTCAGAACTACTCAGAACGCAGTCATTCACTTAATCCCTAACTTTTGCCTGGATCGCCCTTTTCGGGTTTTCAATCCACCGGGATACCCATTTTTGCCTAAGTTGCCCTTTCAGGTTTTCAACTTACCGGGTGTACAATCTTTTCATTTTTTAATCCCTAATTTTTGCCCGAACCTTTTCATTTTCTTGGTTCGTCGGGATGCCCATTTTTTGCCTGGACTATTCTTTTTATTGTCCAGCGGGTCTATTTTATGCGAAGTATTTTTTAACTGCGTCTGAGTTCACAGAGGAAGTGAAGTTTTCACCATCCATAGTTGCAAGCATTAAGGCCCCACCATCGAAAACCTTGGTAACAATATACGGTCCATCATAGTTAGGATTCCACTTGCCCCTGTGATCTATTTGAGGAGGAAGGATCCTTTTCAACACCAAATCTCCAACTTGGAAACATCGAGGACGCACTCTCCGATCAAAGGCTCTCTTCATCCGACTCTGATACAACTGCCAATGACAAATGGCTTCCATTCGGTTGTCTTCGACAAGACTCAACTCATTGAACCTTGTCCTAATCCATTCAACTTCGTCTAACTTGACATCCAACAGGACTCTTAGAGAAGGAATCTCCACCTCAACAGGTAGGACTGCTTCCATACCATACACAAGGGAGTAAGGGGTTGCCCCGGTCGATGTACGTACTGAAGTATGGTACCCATGCAAGGCGAAGGGTAGCATCTCATGCCAATCTCTGTACGTGACGACCATCTTCTGCACAATCTTCTTTATGTTCTTATTTGCTGCCTCAACAGCGTCGTTCATCTTAGGGCGATAAGGGGAAGAATTGTGATGCTGAACGTTGAAGTTCTGGCACAACTCCTTCATCATTTTGTTATTGAGATTAGAACCATTATCAGTAATGATTCTTTCAGGAATCCCATAGCGACAAATGATTTCTTTCTTAATGAATCGGGCAACCACATGTCTGGTGACATTCGCGAATGACGCTGCTTCGACCCACTTGGTGAAATAGTCGATGGCAACAAGGATGAAGCGATGCCCATTGGAGGCGGTCGGCTCAATCCTTCCAATCATATTGATGCCCCACATAGAAAAAGGCCACGGCGAAGACATCACATTCAAAGGATTTGGCGGCACATGTATTTTATGGCACTTTCGAGCATATTTGAAACAATCAGATTCCATGGTCATCCAGTAATAACCTGCTCTCAACAATTTCTTAGCCATTGCATGTCCGTCGGCATGAGTACCGAAGGAGCCTTCATGAACTTCCTGCATTAACATGTCTGCTTCGTGTCTGTCCACGCATCTGAGCAAGACCATGTCGAAGTTTCTCTTATACAGCACATCGTCTTTGTTCAAGAAGAAACTGCCCACCAATCTTCTCAAAGTCTTTCTATCATTGTTGGATGTCCCTGCAGGGTACTCTTGATTCTTCAGAAAGCACTTGATGTCGTGATACCAAGGCTTGTCATCAACTACCAGTTCAGCAGCAAACACATACGCGGCCCAATCAAGGCGTATAACGTCGATCCTGGGAGTATAGTTCCACCGAGTCACTTTGATCATGGAGGACAGAGTAGCAAGAGCATCTGCCATCTGGTTCTCATCACGAGGTATATGATACAACTTTAGTGTTGTGAAGAAATTCAACAGTCTTCTCGTGTAATCTCTGTAGGGGACCAGATTGGGCTGGAGGGTGTTCCAATCACCATTCACTTGATTGATCACTAGAGATGAGTCTCCGAAGATGTACAGAGTCTTGATTCTCAAATCAATGGCTTGCTCAATACCCAAGATACAGGCTTCATACTCAGCTTCATTATTGGTGCACTCAAAAGTAAGACGAGCAGTGAAAGGCATGTGGGCACCTTTCGGAGTAGTAATGACAACACCAATTCCACTTCCTCTGGCATTGACAACCCCATCAAACAACAAAGTCCATTTTTCGTCTGGATCAGGTCCCTCCTCAACAACTGGCTCTTCGCAGTCTTTCATCTTGAGGAACATGATGTCTTCATCTGGAAAATCAAACTTCATCGGCTCATAATCTTCAACCAGTTGTTGAGCAAGATAGTCTGACAGAATACTCCCCTTGATGGCTTTCTGGGATGTATACTGGATGTCGTACTCTGTCAGTACCATTTGCCAACGAGCAACCCTTCCGGTGAGAGCTGGATTCTCAAATATATACTTGACTGGATCCATCTTGGAGATCAATAAGGTTGTGTGAGCCAGCATATATTGTCTCAAACGCTTAGCAGCCCATGCAAGTGCACAACATGTCTTTTCAAGCATTGAGTATCTCGATTTGCAGTCTGTGAATTTCTTACTCAGGTAGTAGATGGCATACTCTTTCCTACCTGTCTCGTTGTGTTGATCGAGAACACAACCCATGGAATTATCAAGTACTGTCAAGTACATAATTAGCGGTCTCCCTGGGACTGGAGGCATAAGGATAGGAGGATTATGCAAATATTCTTTTATCTTCTCGAAAGCCCTTTGGCAATCATCATTCCAACTGATGGCCTGATCTTTTCTCAACAATTTGAATATTGGCTCACACGTGGCTGTTAGGTGAGAGATGAACCTTGCAATGTAGTTCAACCTCCCTAAGAAACCACAGACTTGTTTTTCTGTTCTTGGCTCAGGCATTTCTTGTATTGCTCTTACTTTGGCGGGATCCACCTCAATCCCTTTTCCGCTAACAATGAAACCCAACAGTTTTCCAGATCTCACCCCGAAAGTGCCCTTGTTCGGATTAAGCCTCAGCTTGAATTTTCTCAAACGCTCAAACAGTTTCTGCAGATTCACCAAATTTTCTTCTTCTGTCTGAGATTTGGCAATCATATCATCAACATAAACCTCGATTTCATGATGAATCATATCGTGGAAAAGAGTTACCATAGCTCGTTGATATGTTGCCCCAACATTTTTCAGACCAAACGGCATCACCTTGTAGCAGAAGGTGCCCCATGGGGTTATGAATGTTGTCATCTCCATGTCTTATGGTGCCATCTTGATTTAATTATAGCCAGAAAAGCCATCCATGAAGGAGAATACCGAGAACTGAGCCGTGTTATCCACCAAAACGTCGATGTGAGGTAATGGGAAATCATCTTTAGGAATAGCTCTGTTCAGATCCCGATAGTCGACACACATCCGTACCTTTCCATCCTTCTTAGGTACTGGAACGATGTTTGCAACCCATGGCGGATAATTGGTGACTCCTAGAAACCCTGCATCCAACTGTTTTTGCACTTCTTCCTTTATCTTGACAGCCATCTCTGGTCTTGTTCTTCTGAGCTTCTGCTTGACCGGAGGACAACCTTCTTTGAGAGGCAAGCGGTGTACCACGATGTCTGTGTCAAGCCCTGGCATGTCCTGATAAGACCAAGCAAAAATGTCAACATACTCTTGCAGCAATTCAATCAACCCCTTCTTCACATTATCTTCCAAAGCAGCCCCTATCTTGATTTCTCTCTTGACGTCCTCGGTGCCGAGATTAATCACTTCAGTAGACTCTTGATGCGGTTGAATGACCCTTTCCTCTTGCTTTAATAGCTTGGTAAGTTCTTCAGGGAGTTCACAGTCTTCATCACCCTCTTCTTCAGCTTGAAAGATTGGATTTTCAAAGTCGAAGCGAGCCATAGCATAACCGTTATCAATAGGATCCAGGGATGTGCATCTGCATGAGTGATGGTATGTGCTTATGAGTGTGAACAAGAAGTGACAACTAACAAAACATTTCCAAAATGTATTTTTTTATTTTTTAAAAACTGCAAAAATAGAAAGACAGTGAACAAAATATTTGAATGCAAAAAGACGTCCTTTATTGATGATAAAAAATGCAGGTATTCGCAGAGATGAGCCCTACAATGAGTCATTACACCCTTGGCGGAACATAAGTCTTAGACATGCATGAATAAACAAGAAAATTACTCCTCCAGAAAAGTGACTTGGACAATCCCCTCGGAGGACCAATTGTTGATGACTTCACCCGGGATCCTCGGACGCACCCAATTATCGATGTCGCAATCACTATCCCCATCTTCACCGTTGACCGCAGAGACCTGGCCATACTGAATGATGCCAGCGCTGGAGAAAGTAATCGGCCCCTGACGAGTCTGAAGTGTTGAAGTTGTAGAAGTCAGAGCTGGCTGATACCCAATCCCGAATTTGTCGTCTTTTGTTGGTAACACCAACAGATGTCCCCAACCGGGGGCAACACCCAAATCTACCAAGGCCTGTGCCTGCTTGAAGGATGAGATAGAGGCACCCGTTTTAACTTCTTCCACCGGAGTTGCGTCCTTGATCTGAACTGCCTCAAAGGCTTGACATAGGGTCTCATGAAATTCACCTTCTACCTCTACATACTTAAATGTAGACAGGTTACTGACCAGAATATCCTCCTCACCACAAACGGTGATAATCCTTCCATCGACTGGGAATTTAATCTTCTGATGTAAAGTTGAAGAGACTGCCCCAGCGTTGTGGATCCAAGGACGACCCAGCAGGCAACTATAGGAAGGGCTGATATCCATCACATAGAAGACGGTGTTGAAGGTTTGTGATCCAATCTGAATTGGCAATTCTACCTCTCCGAACACCGACCTCTTAGAACCGTCGAAGGCTCTCACAATAAGATTTGAAGGCTTCAGGACCAAACCCTCTACTTCTAACCTTGACAGGGCTCTCTTGGGTAGCACATTGAGAGAGGAACCTGTATCCACCAGAACATGAGATAACACGGTGTCTTTGCATTCCATCGAGATGTGCAAAGCCTTGTTATGGTTGCGTCCAGCTGGTGTTAAGTCAGAATCAGTAAAACCTAGCCCGTTGCCTGCATGAACATTTGCAACGATTCCTTCTAGTTTGTTCACTGAGATCTCCTAAGGCACATATGCAGCATTTAGGACTTTCAGCAGTGCCTCCCTGTGCGCCTCCGAACACAATAGGAGTGAGAGAATGGATATCTTGGACGAGGTCTGAATCAACTGATCAACTACCTTGTAGTCGCTTTTCTTTATGATCCTCAAGAGCTCGTCCACATCCTTCGCAAAAGTGGGCTCAGAACCAGCCTGGGGTGTAGAGGCACCCTCATTCACGACTTGCTTGCCTTTGGCTTTCGCCGCAGCATCATCACTATCAGTTTGGGTAATGGGTGGTGAGAACAGTCTACCACTCCTGGTGAATCGCCCGATTCCACCAACATTGTCCACTGTGGGACCTTCAACTTCAAGTTCAAACTTCCGACCCTCTTCTACCTTCAGCGGCCGTTCCACCCCATGATCGTGCGTGTATACACTCCCCCCATAATGCCAAGGAATGGCCCTTTTGCTGGTGAAAGGTAAAGGACCAGGGGTTGTGATAGTCATAGTGGACGGCCGCGCTGGTGGCACTGGTTGCGCTTCTGGTACATTGATCTGATTAGTTGGGTAGAAAATGGTGATAGTATCAACATCATAGTCATACTCTGAAATCTCATTCATTGAAACATAAACATCCGAAACATCGGAATCAAGTTCAATTACATCAGAATCAACCATATAGTTTGCGATATCAGCAACAACATCAGCAAAATTAAATACATTATCATGGATTACAGAATCAGTAGGAACAACATCTACGAATTCATCAGTAGCATCTTCAAACACCTCTCCCTCAACCACTTCCACAGACTCTTGGACAGACAAATCTTCAACCTGGAGGATACCTTTGTCGAGCAGGGCCTGGATACCCTGCTGTAGCTTCAAACAACCTTCACTCTGAGTAGCACAATCCACACATATTAGACACTGGGTCCATTAACCTCTCCAACTGGAGGATCAGTCAATGTCTCTGGTTGAGTAGTGGCGGGATTCCTCTGCATCATCTGCCTGAGCTCTTGCTGTCCCTGAGCCATCCCCTAGACCACATCCATGAACTGATTCATGTGAATCTTCATCTCGGCGAGCTCTGCTTGTAGGCTCTCCATTGCTCTTTGGTGGTTTCTGAGGGTACCGTATCGGTGAATGCCTAAGTCAACTATCCTGCTAATGGAACACCAAACAAACTGAGAACACTGCAGCGGTACCTATTATGCAAGATATGCAAATGAATATGCAAATGCAATGACATGTTTATCAATTCCAAAGGGTATTCTACCCCCTTGATTCCAGTCTCTCGTCAGATAAAAGTGTAAGAAAAACCCCGACTAAAATTAAGAAGAAGATATGAACCCCTAGAAATAGATAAACATGTGTTAAATGATATGAATGCAAAATGATGTGATGCAATGCATTGACATGGGAATCAAGATTGTTGTATCTGCTTGAACAACTGTCAGGTCGCACTGTCTGAAGAGAAACCCATTGAGTAATATAATACAAGATCAAAACTCTGCTCTAGAAAACCGGGTTGGTTGAAGGTTAAGGTTTCATGAATTTAGCCCGCCCCTCACTGGTAGGTTCTAAGAACAGAAGTTTGTCAGCTTCAGCCCTTCGGTCGAGAATAATGCGTTTACCACTGAAGATTTGGCATTATTACGGGATAAAAGACCTCTACTGACTCCCCTCAACAGGACATCCTAAAGCAAGTTCCCAGTCTCGGGGTCCTCGGATTAAGCAGCGAGAATGCGCCCACCAGAGCTAACATAATCGCGTCTCGGAGGAGAGGCCTCGACTGAGTTCTCGGGAAATGGTCATCAGAGTCGACGATTTCTAAAGGAACATCTGTCGTTATGGAACACCCATAGGACAAAATATATCCAAAAGAAACCTCATCTGGAATGTAGGTCTTCATGAACGACTTAACGTAGCAACATGCCACGCAAGCCTCATGACTATCCACTTTAAAACCTGTGTGTACGCTCAAGCCTGGGTAGTGGGCATATCTCTCATGGAACATCCCACCCTAACAAACAAACAACCCCCACAGAGCCAACAGATACAAGCAATGATATGTACACAAAAATGTAATAGGGTAAAACAGGTAAATAAATAACTGTATCGAAGAAATAAACACCCAATAAACAAACAACCTACAAAAGCTAGGAGGGACTCGCTTAGGGAAACCGGGTCCCCAGCAGAGTCGCAACCTAAATGCGAAACGAAACAACCGGCGAAAAAAGAAAGAAAATGACAGAAGAGTCGCCACCGTGCGTTATTTATCCCAAAGGAGGGAAAGGAAAGGCTCGAAGTAAACCTGGAAAAAGGAAAGGAAAAGACAAGGTCTCGCAACCAAATCTTGGGTTCGGGAGTCGACTATGCGAAGGGAAGGTATTAGCACCCCTACGCATCCGTAGTACTCTACGGGATCCACTCTTGTTGTTCTCGTCTAAAGGGTGTGGGTTTATCTAATGTACTATTTACTAAAAGAGGGGTCAAAAGAAAATGACTCGCACGGATGTCGCATCCACTGCATACGTATCTCATCTGAATATGAGAATCAGAGTCTTCGTAGCTCGACTGACTATGGGTTAAAGAGGAGTGTGCTCGCTAAGACATCGCGTCTTATGCCTACGTATCTCATCTGGAATGAGAATCAGAGCAAGCCGTAGTTCGTCTAACTATGGGTTAAGGGTTGTGTTTTTTAGATGAACGACGTTACTACGCAATCTACCGGATGCTCGACCTTTGGAGACTTACTTGCCTATAGTAGAAGGAGTTAACGTGCTCTTAGGAGAAGAAAAATCAAGGAGTTTGTTTGTGTTTTAGGAATGCTCATGCAAAAAGGAAGTCCTAGACGAAGGAACCGTGCTACCTTAATTGACATGCAAACGAGAGACTATACGAAGCCTAGCAATCCTATGGGGAGACGATCCCACCATACAAAACAAACATGCATAAAGTAAACAGCCAACAAGGAGGCTCAAACATACATGGGTAGGGCTTTAGTCAAGAGGGGTCATATCAACCTCGACAAACAAGCCATGGAAAGGTAATTAAATGGGCTCTTAACCACTGACACTGAACGTCATGGTGAGCAGATCAGAAGGGTAATGAGGATAAGACCTCATAGCTCTTAACCCTTGACAGGGTGAGCTCATGACAAAAAGTGGGGATTCAGAAAGGTGGAACCCTCTCCACTGACGACCGGACAAAAGATCTTGGGCTTTGGTTCTGAAGCATCGACACGTAGTGCGAGCATAAAGAACGACACACTGAATAACGGGGGATTGACTACTAATCCCTTTTATCCGTCAATTGCCTCTTCGGGGAGGTCTTTAGCACTGGTGCCTCTTCTTGGAGGTATTTGGGCACAAAAGTAAACAAACATAAGAAAACATTGCCTCCTATTGAGGTCTTTCAGCTAAGAAAGCGGTAAAATGCGGGAAAGAGGTAAAAGTACCACACGGATAAAGATCCGAAGTAACAACAACTAAGGGAACGAGAAACCCAGAGATCTCTCAAGCTGGCACCGTCAAAGAAAGCAAGTCAGTACAAGTAATCGGAATAAATCTCCAAGTGGTATCCCACAAATAAAATGGAATACCAAGCTATCTCCTCAGGAGTCCTGTGAGCCCTCACAAAAAATCAACAAATAGGTTAGAATAACAAGACGGGGTGCAAGCAGGAGTTGCACCAAACCAAAGAGACATAACAACCACAGTGTCCGGTAACCGGCGCACGGATGCAATAGAAAGCATGTCATAACTAACACAACACAGGTTGGAGAAAACTGAAAAAAAACGACTATTGTCGTGATCGCTATTGCTTCGCCTAGCGAAGGCTTAGCGAAGCGTCGCTGCAAGCTCGCCTAGCGATGCGGCTAGCGAATGCCTGCGGGTTCTGGATTTTCCATGGATAACAGTACGATTTCAGAAATTAAGTGGTCAAACATTCAAGGCATTGTTTTACACATTCATGCATATCTAAACCCACATGTGAAACCTAACTATACCCACTCTCCCGGATTCAACCATAATACCTCATACATTCAGAAATTTCAAATTGAAAGTGTAAAGTAATGGAGATAGGGCAAACCTGACTGGAGAGACCGAAAGAAATTGAATTGCACTGTTGGTTTGCAGAACAATCTTAGGGTTTATATGAGAGGGAATTGATTCTTTGCAGATGAGTTCCCTTCAGTCTCTAGAGGCTGCTCTGAATTTTGTTAGCTCTTCTCTCTTTTTCTCTCTTAGGGTTAGGTCAGCTTCTCCTCTTTTTGGAGATGGGAGTCTAGAATTTATAACCTGATTTTCGTGGCTTTGTGGGCTCAAATGAGAGAGGTCCAAGTCCAAGATTTTTCTGTTATATTTTTAAAACGCGTGCGCTTCGCCTAGCGAAGAATTTGCTCGCCTAGCGAAGAATTTGCTCGCCTAGCGAGCATGACAGTTCAGATTCGCTAAGCGAACCATGCTGCTCGCCTAGCGAGCATGACAGCTCAGGCACATACTTTTGCTCCTTCGAGATTAGCGTTTTGACTGATGAATAGACCCCATTTGAAAATGTTGGAAGTAACTCAAGTCATTCTCTTGTGTTGACTGACCACCCAGATGGAACCCACAAAGTGTCTTGGATGACGTTCAAGCTTCTTGGATCTGATTCTGATTGATATGATGTAATGCAATATGAAATGTTAAATGACCTAAAAATGAATGCATGAATGAGGGGGGCAAATTTGAGGTGCTACACTTTGGGATGGTTCTTACCCAAACTTCATGCTCGTGACTTGCAACAAACCCTTGATTCTTGGTTGATCTAATCAAATCTTGTCAATATCAATGGAACTTGGGTGTTGATAAGGTGTAAACCATAATCCACCAAAATGGATGATTGATCTTCACAATGACTTGATTCATCCCTTGACCTTTATTTGCCTTGTGTGTGATCCCTCATTTGTGATTGTTGCATTCATGCATTCATGCGCATCATAACATTCATCATACAAAACTTCAAGGAACTAAGGTATCATTTGCAAATATTTTCAGAGCATGGATTATGGACGAAGGAACACTAAGAAGTACAGTTTCAGATGTCCAGATTTGAAAGAGTTAAGGAAGCTAGCATCTTTTGTATTAGATCCCTTGGACTTCAAACAACGCAATGGGAAGCTTCTGTCCATCTTGTCTGCTGATGTAGTTGAAGGGATCTTGAGTGTGCTAGTGCAGTTCTATGATCCTCTCTACCATTGCTTCACTTTCCCAGATTTTCAACTTGTGCCTACATTGGAGGAGTATTCTCATCTCTTGGGGATACCTGTTTCCAGTAGAGTGCCTTTTAGTGGATTGGAGGAGATTCCCCGATCTAGTATTATTGCTGAAGTTCTTCACTTGAAGAAGTCTGAGATAGAGGCTCATTGGGTGAAGAAAGGAGGGTTATTTGGGTTGCCATTTGTTTTCCTCATCAAGGAAGCTACTACTTTTGCTCAAGCTGGTAGTATGGACTCTTTTGAAGCTATCTTTGTGTTGATAATCTATGGATTAGCTTTGTTCCCTAACATTGACGGTTTTGTTAATGTTAACGCCAATAGACTTTTCTTGATTGGGAATCCTGTGCCTACTTTGTTGGGTGATATGTATTTCTATTTGCATCTAAGGAATTCTAAGGGTGCTGGAACGATTGTCTGTTGCATTCCTCTTCTGTACAAGTGGTTTATTTCGCACTTGCCTCAGACGCCTGGTTTTGTGGAGAACAAACAATGTCTAAGGTGGTCTCAGAGACTCATGTCTCTCACTAATGATGATATAGTTTGGTATGATCCGTCCTTAAGCAGTTTGGAGATTATTGATAGTTGTGGTGAATTCTCTAATGTGCCTCTCATTGGTACACAAGGAGGAATTAACTACAACCCTGCTTTGGCTCGTCCTCAACTTGGGTTCCCCTTGAAAGACAAACCTAATAACATGTTGTTAGAAGGTATTTTCTATCAAGAGGGTAAAGATCCCCAACATTTGAAGCAGAAGATTGTGCATGCTTGGCATAATGTGCATAGGAAAGGAAGATCCGAGCTTGGTCCGTGCAATTGTGTAGCTTTGGAAGCTTACACTCTTTGGGTGAAGAAGAGAGCTATGGAGTTGAAGATGCCTTATCCTTGTGAAAAACCTATGTCTATGGTTGTGGTTGAGCCATTAACTCTCCCTAACCAAGATGTAGAGGAGTTGGAAGACGCGCTCGCCAAGATGAAGCAAGAGAAGGATATGTGGGAAGAGAGTTTCCGTGCTTTGAGAAAGAACCATGAAGAGCTGCAGTTGGAGTCTAAGGACAAAGATACACTTATTGAGCTACTTGAAGACCGAGTGACGAAGAGACAGAGAGAGCCAGAGGTTTCATCTTCTATCATGCCTCAGCCTTCCGTTGCTTGGAAGAAGATTGTTGACCAGCTTGTCCTCGAGAAGACTCGGATGAAGGCTTCTTTTGAGACCGAGATCCGTCGCATTCGAAGGAAGTACACGCCTTCAGCCAGATCTTCCGACATTGTTGTTAGGGATCCTTAGGATGACATACTCCTTTTCTCTTGTATCTTTTTATTTTTGGTTTTTGAAATTGTACTCAGTGTAATCCTTCCAATTTATATAAATAAAAAGAGCTTTTTGGTCATATCAAAATGTTGCAATTGCCATTTAAATATTATATATTTGCAAATGATACAGTAAGTTCCTTGGAAATAAAAATCAAGCATTGCATTTCATGCATCATTTGCATAAGCAGGTTTTTTGCCAGGTGTTTGATTGGTGTTTCTTCTGTGCTTTAGCTAAGCTGACTCACCGGTACAATACCAAAGCCAATCGTCTGAGAATTATGGAACATCTAGAGCAAGAGAATAGAGAGCTGAAGGACGAGATCTCCCGACTGACTTCCATGATGGAGTCAGTTCTTGCTACTCAT
Organism: Lathyrus oleraceus; assembly: GCF_024323335.1. Taxonomy (NCBI): domain Eukaryota; kingdom Viridiplantae; phylum Streptophyta; class Magnoliopsida; order Fabales; family Fabaceae; genus Lathyrus; species Lathyrus oleraceus. Next base: position 381,989,744 of record NC_066579.1, on the reverse strand, counting down.
AGTCAAGTTTCTCCAACGTCTGCAACTCCTCCTGTGAGGACTGTTATTTCAGAAGTGGTTACCTCTACCGTGCCTGCTGTCACCGCTCACTTCGCGCCAAATCTGCCTGCCGGATTCCCGTGGGGAATGCCGCCCAACTTTGTTCCAGAAGGCTTTGCGCCTACCTTTGCTTCCATGCCGACATCTAGCCCGGTCATGTCCGTGCCACCTCCAGTTGTGCATACTTTACCTTGCGTAGAGGATACCATCTATCATTCCGAGCCGTCTGAGGGTCCGGATGTGTATGAGAAGATGGACGAAATGAAAGACCAATTTCTTGAGCTGCGCAAGAAATTGAAGACGTTGAGAGGTAAAGATCTGTTTGGGAAGAGTGCTGTCGAGTTGTGTTTGGTGCCCAATGTCAAAATCCCGGTGAAGTTCAAAGTGCCTAACTTTGAAAAATATAAGGGGAACTCTTGTCCGCTCAGTCATCTTGTGATGTATGCCCGCAAGATGTCAACTCATACTGATAATGACCAATTGCTTATTCACTACTTCCAGGATAGCCTGACCGATGCTGCACTCCGTTGGTATATGGGGTTGGATAGTGCAAGCATCCGCACTTTCAACGACTTAGGAGAGACTTTTATGAAGTAATACAAATATAATATGGACATGGCGCCGGATAGAGATCAGTTAAGGTCCATGTCTCAGAAGGACAAAGAGACATTCAAAGAATACGCGCAAAGATGGAGGGAGTTGGCTGCCCAGATCACTCCTCCTTTGGAGGAGAAAGAGATGACAAAGATCTTCTTAAAAACCCTAAGTTCATTTTATTATGAACGCATGATCGCTAGTGCCCCCAGTGATTTTACCGAAATGGTAAACATGGGGATGCGACTTGAAGAAGGAGTCCGAGAGGGACGTTTGTCAAGAGATGAGGCGTTAACAAGTAAAAGGTTTGGCAGTAGTTTCAGCAAGAAGAAAGACAGTGAGACCAATGCAATTACCATTGGGAGGCAGAGGAGGCCTCGGATCAGAAGAAATCCACCACCCTGTCAACATCATCATCATCAAGTGTCATCAGTAATTATGGTATTTTCTAATCAACAAGCAACACCAATTCAACAACAACATCAACGTCAACAACAACAACCACAACAAAGAATGAACACCTACAACAACAACAATACCAACAACAATCAGCATCAGCAGAACTTTGAGAGGAAGAAGTTATCTTTTTACCCAATTCCTATATCGTATGTAGAGTTGTATCCCACGCTAGTTCTCAAGAACTTAATTCAACCGAGGAACCCGCCACAGATCCTAGAACCACTTCCCTGGTGGTATAAACCTGAGCTTCGGTGTGCTTTTCGTCAAGGAGCACCCGAACATGATATTGAAAACTGCTATCCATTGAAGTATGAGGTTTAGAAATTAATGAAGTGTGGTATGGTGTCCTTCGAGGACCGTGCGCCAAATGTGAAAGCAAACCCTTTGCCCACCCATGGGAACTCTTCTGTGAATATGGTGGACAGTTGTCCAGGAGAATTCAAAGTTTTTGATGTACATTTTATCCGGAGGTCCTTAGTGCAGATGCACAAGGATATCTGTTTGGCGAGTGACTGTGAACATGACCATGATGGTTTTGTTGTTTGTAGTGTGAACCCAAGAGGGTGGGATGTGGTGAAAAGGGACATCCAGCGTCTGATGGATGAAGGCATGATCCAAATTGTCCAATCCGGTCATGTAGATGACGATGTCAATGTCATAGTGCCTATTTTTAAGCAACAAGAGTGGTTGGTGATTCAGTATGATAGAAGTAAAAATAAGAATGTTAGTCAAAGATCAGTATCACCATTGGTAATACGGTTAGCGGGCCCAGTCTTGTATTCATCTGATAAGGTTGTACCATACCAGTATAATGCTACAATGATAAAGAATGTTCAAGAGGTCCCGTTACCTATGACTAGTTCAGTGGTGAGCATTGCTGATGTTACGAAGGTGACCCGCAATGGTCGAGTGTTTGGACCGGTGGTCCCAGAAGAATCGATTATTGGTAAGAAGGCGGAGGCGCCTAATGTAGAACCAGTTTGCTGTTCAAAGGATAAGTCTGGTGAATCCTGCAACTTGAAATCCAATGATGATGATGAGGTACTCCGATTGATCAAAAGGAGTGAACTTAATGTGGTTGAGCAGCTGCTCCAAACTCCCTCAAAGATCTCAGTGTTATCTCTGCTTTTGAATTCTGAAGCACACAGAGAAGCAATGCAGAGAGTTCTTGAACAAGCATATGTAGAGCAAGATGTTACTATGGATCAGTTTGATCACATCGTGGCTAACATCACTTCATGCTATAATTTGAGCTTCTGTGACGAAGAACTCCCTCAGGAGGGAAGAAATCATAACCTGGCTTTGCATATTTCAATGAATTGTAAGGAAGATGCTTTGTCAAATGTGTTTGTTGACACTAGTTCGTCACTCAATGTGCTTCCGAAGTCAACTTTGTCAAAGCTATCTTACCAAGGAGCGCCCATGAGGTATAGTGGGGTAATTGTCAAAGCTTTTGATGGCTCGCGCAAAACGGTAATTGGTGAAGTGGACCTTCCAGTCAAGATAGGTCCGAGTGATTTTTAGATTACTTTTCAAGTAATTGATATCCACCCGGCCTTCAGTTGTTTATTGGGAAGGCCATGGATTCATGAGGCAGGGGTTATTACCTCCACTCTGCATCAGAAATTGAAATTTGTCAGGAAGGGCAAGCTTGTGATAGTTGGAGGAGAGAAGGCGTTGTTGGTTAGCCATCTGTCATCTTTATCGTATGTTGAAGCTGAGGATGCGGTTGGAACTCCGTTCCAAGCCTTATCTATTGTTGTTGAGAAGAGAGTTGGGGCACCTATGTCCTTGTTGAAAGATGCTCAGAAGATTGTTGAAGAAGGTACTGTTGATCAGTGGGGGCGCATGGTAGAGGTCTCTGACAACAAAGGCAGAGCCGGTTTGGGGTTCCAGAAAGGCTCATCAACTGTTAGATCTAAAGATATGCAACTTAGCTACCATAGAGGAGGGTCCATTCATGGCAATGAACAACACTTAGCTGTTGTGCTAGAGGGTAGCGAAGAGGAAGACTGCACCAACTTTGTAACGCATGGAAGGACATGAAACAATTGAACTGCCATTGATATTCTTGTTATTTTGCATCGATCTAAGTAATTGCTTTTATATTTTAAAAATCCTTCTCTTATGCCTAAGGGAGAAGTGAACATTGTTTGGGCATTTGAAGTTGATCATCAATAAAATTAATTCTATTCATCCACATCTTTGATGTTTGTTTTACTTTTCGCTTTATTCTGAAAATGGTAATCACAAAAAACATAAATAAACTATATAATTGTCCATCTACATAATATTTGGTCACAAATTCACTTCTCTAAAATCAAAATATCAAATCATTTTATGCAGGTTGGTTTCTAACCCCATTGAATACAATGATCCTTCTCCTTCTCCAAAATTTGAATTCCCTGTGTTTGAGGCCGAGGAGGAAAGTGATGTAGAAGTGAGTGATGAATTGTCTTGTCTTCTTGAGCAAGATGAAAAGATTATTCAGCCGTTTGAAGAGCAGATTGAGCTAGTCAACTTGGGTTCCGAGGACGATGTGAAGAAAGTCAAGATTGGGTCTCGATTGTATCCAGATGCTAAGAAGGGGTTGATTGATCTTCTTCTTGAGTATTTAGATGTGTTTGCTTTGTCCTATCAAGACATGTCTGGGTTGGATTCTGAGATTGTGGAGTATAGATTACCGTTGAAGCAAGATTGTCCGCCAGTCAAACAGAAGTTGAGAAGAACGCATCCTGATATGGCTGTGAAAATCAAAGAGGAAGTTCAGAAGCATATTGACGCCGATTTCCTTGTAACTGCTGAGTATCCGCAATGGGTGGCTAATATTGTGCCTGTGCCAAAGAAAGATGGAAAAGTTTGCATGTGTGTCGATTATAGAGATTTGAATAAATCCAGCCCGAAATATGATTTCCCTCTGCCACACATTGATATGTTAGTAGACAATACTGCTAAATTCAAAGCCTTTTCGTTTATGGATGGATTTTCCGGATATAATCAGATCAAGATGGCACCTGAAGATATGGAGAAGACCATATTCACTACACCCTGGGGAACATTCTGTTATAGAGTGATGCCTTTTGGTCTAAACAATGCTGGTGCAACTTACCAGAGAGCAATGACTACTCTTTTTCATGATATGATGCATAAAGAGATTGAAGTTTATGTCGACGACATGATTGCTAAATCAATTGATGAGGAGGAACATGTTGAGAATTTGTTGAAGTTATTCCAGCGTTTGAGGAAGTATAAACTCCGCTTGAATCCCAATAAGTGTACTTTTGGTGTTCGTTCTGGTAAGTTGTTGGGCTTTATTGTCAGCGAGAAGGGTATTGAAGTTGATCCTGCCAAGGTCAAAGTAATACAAGAGATGCCTGCGCCCAAAACTGAGAAGCAAGTCAGAGGTTTTCTCGGCCGCTTGAATTATATTTCCATATTCATTTCCCACATGACTGCCACATGTGCGCCTATATTCAAGCTTCTTCGGAAAGATCAGTCTTGTGATTGGACCGAAGACTGCCAGAAAGCATTTGATAGTATCAAGGAATATCTGTTTAAGCCTCTAATTTTGTCTCCATCTGTTGAAGGAAGGCCATTGATCATGTATTTGACTGTGCTAGAAGATAGTGTGGGTTGTATTCTTGGTCAGCAAGATGAGTCTGCGAAGAAAGAATTTGCAATTTACTACCTCAGTAAGAAGTTCACCAACTGTGAGACTCGGTATTCAATGCTTGAGAAGACTTGTTGTGCATTGGCTTGGGCTACTAAGCGTCTGCGCCAGTATATGTTGAATCATACCACTTGGTTGATATCCAAAATGGATCCAATCAAGTATATATTTGAGAAGCCTGCTTTAACTGGGAGGATTGCCCGTTGGCAGATGTTGTTATCAGAGTATGATATCGAATACCGATCTTAGAAAGAAATCAAAGGTAGTATCTTGGTTGACCATTTGGCTCACCAACCAATTGAAGATTACCAGTCAGTACGGTATGACTTTCCTGATGAAGAGATTTTGTACTTGAAAATGAAAGATTATGATGAACCATTGCTTGAAGAAGGGCCAGAACCTGGTTCCCGTTGGGGCATGGTATTTGATGGAGTTGTTAATCAATATGGAAATGGTATTGGGGAAGTGATTATTACTCCTAAAGGAACACATCTACCATTTACAGCTAGATTAACTTTCAAGTGTACAAACCACATGGCAGAATATGAAGCTTGCATTATGGGGCTTGAAGAGGCCATGAATCTCAGAATTAAGTATTTGGATGTCTTCGGTGATTCGACTTTGGTTGTGAATCAGATCACAGGAGAATGGTAGACAAATCAACCTGGTTTGATACCATATAGAGATTATGCGAGGAGGATTTCAACTTTCTTTACAAAGGTTGAGTTTCATCATATCCCTCGAGATGAGAATCGGATGGCAGATGCTCTTGCAACATTGGCATAAATGATTATAGTGAAATACTGGAATGAAGTCCCCAATTTATCTATGATGCATCTTGATAGGCCAGCTCATGTGTTTGCTGTTGAAGAGATCAAAGACGAGAAACCATGGTATTACGACATCAAATGTTTCCTCCAAAGTTAGATTTACCCGCTTGGGGCATCTTTGAAAGATAAGAAGACTTTAAATAGATTAGCCGAAAATTTCCACTTAAATGGTGATATACTGTACAAAAGAAACTTCGACATGGTTTTGCTCAGATGCGTGGATAGACACGAAGCAGACTTGTTGATGACCGAAGTGCATGAAGGCTCCTTTGGTACCCATTCCAATGGACATGCAATGGCAAAGAAGATGTTGCGAGCAGGTTACTATTGGCTGACAATGGAATCTGACTGTTGCAAGTTTGTGAAGAAATGCCACAAGTGTCAAATTTATGCTGATAAGATTCATGTTCCTCCGACACTTTTGAATGTTATCTCTTCTCCATGGCCCTTCTCCATGTGGGGAATTGATATGATTGGGATGATTGAGCCCAAATCATCGAATGTACATTGTTTCATTTTGGTGGCAATTGACTACTTCACAAAATGGGTTGAAGCGACATCGTATGCAAATGTAACCAAGCAAGTTGTTGTAAGGTTTATCAAGAATCAGATTATATGTCGTTATGGTGTGCCAAGTAAGATCATTACTGATAATGGATCGAACTTGAATAACAATATGGTGAAACTCACGGGTGCAACTCAATTTCAATCAAGCTCTCCAATCAGGGATAACTTGCGTGGTTTTCCACTTTATTTGTGGGATACCCCCTGGATGTTCATTCCGGTTACCTGTACTGACCCACTTTCTTTGATGATGTTAGCTTGGAGGGATCTCAGGGTTTATCGTTCCTTTAATTGTTGTTACCTCGGATCTTCATCCGTGTGGTTCCTTCGTCCAGGACTCTTTTTGCATGAGTATCCCAAACCCTAACCCTTCATTGATTTTTCTTCTACTAAACACACGTTTACTCCTTCTACTACAGGCGAGTAAGTCTCCAAAGGTCGAGCATCCGGTAGATTGCGTAGTAACATCGTTCGTCCAAAACCCAATCCATAACCCCGTAGTTAGCCGAACTACGGCTTGCTCTGATTCTCATTCCAGATGAGATACGTAGGCATAAGACGCGATGTCTTAGCGAGCACACATCCCCCAAACCCCTAGGTCAGCCGAGCTACGAAGACTCTGATTCTCATATTCAGATGAGATACGTATGCAGTGGATGCGACATCCGCGCGAGTCATTTTCATTTAACCCCTTTTTTTAGTAAACAGCACAAGATAAACTCACACCCATTAGACAAGAACTACAAAAGTGGATCTCGTAGAGTACTACGGATGCGTAGGGGTGCTAATACCTTCCCTTCACATAACCGACTCCCGAACCCAAGATTTGGTTGCGAGACCTTGTCTTTTCCTTTCCTCTTTTCAGGTTTACTTCGAGCATTTCCTTTCCCTCCTTTGGGATAAATAACGCACGGTGGCGACTCTTCTATCATTTTCTTTCGCCGGTTGTTTTTTCACACACTGTATTTTTTAGGTTGCGACACTAGGGAATTGAAATTATAAGAATCGATGATAAGTCGAAAATCAATACAGTAGACTAGCTTATCTTTCAATTTTGCGTTTACCTTTAATCATCTTCGATTTAAGTTTTGAACCTTAAAAACACCCTTCTTTTCATTCGTTTGGTTATAACATTCAAAAGTCCTTGTTATACGACATCCGAGTGTCACTTCCGTTTTACTACACTTTTAAACTCGTTTTTGACCAGTGTGCGACAGCGGGTCAAATTGGCATCGTTGTCGGGGACTCTTGTAGATTTTAACCACTATTACAATCATATGTGTTGTGTTTTAGCATTTTTTGCCCTAACTTTCTTGCGTTCTGGTCTTTTTGCGTTTTCGGATAAAAAAAATTGTTTTTTTAAGAAAAACATCTCAAATTATTCTGATTCTTTGTCGATTAACTAGGAAAAAATCAAGCATCAAAATCCTTTATTTAAAAACTAAATAGTTGAATCCGTCCTAAAAACCCGAAATTCCTTATTTTTCTATTTTTTAGGATTTGTTTTCTGTTTTGATAGTTTTAGAAAATTCCGAAAAAATTCTCAAATTTTTTAATTGACGTTATTAGATTAATTTTTATGTTTTTGTATTTTTTTCCTTTTATTTTAATAGTTTTTTTTCCATATTTCAATTGTTTTTACTTAATAGGGACATTGCCGGTATTTTCCTATTTGTTGCTGCAGTGCTTAATTAGTTATTTGTTTTTTCATTGTTTGTTGATTTTTTTTATTGAGTTTAACATGGATGACAAAAGAACTCTGAGATAACTTGTTGCTCCTTATATGAATTATAATGATTTATGTATTTAATATGCTGATGTTACCGTTCCTTTTGAGTTGAAATCTGGTTTAATACACTTGTTGCCAAGGTTTAATGGTCTTGTAGGTGAGGATCCGCATAAGCATCTTAAGGAATTTCAAGTTGTTTGCTCTACACCATTAAGACCTGAAGGAATCACCGAAGATCACATCAAGATAAGAGCCTTCCCGTTTTCACTACGGGGTGCTGCCAAGGATTGGTTATATTATCTTGAGCCGAATTCTATAATAACTTGGAATGATTTGAAGAAAGCCTTCCTTGAGAGATATTTTCCTGCCTCGAGGGCTGCATCAATCCAAAAATAAATATATGGTATTAGACAAGGAAATGAGTCATTGGCTGAGTATTGGGAGAGAATCAAACAATTAGTATCCAGTTGCCCTCAACATCAAATTACCGAACAACTACTTATTCAGTATTTATATAAGGGATTGTTACCAATGGATAGAAATATTCTTGATGCTGCTAGTGGTGGAGCACTTGTCGATAAAACTCCAGCTGTTGCAAAAGCCTTGATTGAGAACATATCACTTAACTCCCAACAGTTCATAACCAGAAATAATTCTACGGTCCAAACAAAAGGTGTGAATGAGATTCATGTTTCCTCTTCCATCAAGGCACTAGAAACCAAAATTGAAGAGCTTACTTCTTTAGTGAAACAAATGGCAGTGAGTAAATTTCAAATAGCAAAGTTGTATGGTATTTGTACTTCTACTAAACATTCAACTGACACATGTCCAATTATTCAAGATGAGTTGGTGCCTCAAGCATATGCAGCTAACATTTTCAACCAAAGCAACAATCAGAAAGGGTACAACATTCCTGACGTGTCCACCAACAAATATCATCCCAATTGGAGGAACCATCCAAACCTCCGATATGGAAACCATCAGCCCACCCAACAATAGTTAGTCATCTCCCCTACCACAACCACAGACCACTCCCCAAGTCTCCACCTCTGCACCTTCTGGACCTTCATTAGAGGATCTTGTCAAGCAAATGGCTGTGAACTATCTCCAATTTCAGCAACGAACAAATTTCGGTATTTAGACTTTATAGACACAAATTGGATAACTTGCCACTTCAATGAATGCCATACAGTAAGCCCAAGGATCAAACCAACTTCCTGCCCAAATAGTAGTGAATCCAAAAGTCCTTAACGTGAGTGCAATTTCCTTGAGATTCGAAAAAGTTACAGAACCAGCCCTAGAAAAAATAAAAAAAATTGTTAGTGCAACATCTGAACCTTTTATTGTTGTTGAGGCTAAAAAAAGAGTATGTACCACCAATCCCTTTCCTACAAAGATTTATGAAAAATAAGAAAACTAATGAGGAAGACAAAGAGACAGAGATATTGGATGTATTCAGAAAGGTGGCGGTGAATATTCCACTACTTGTTGTGATTAAGCAGGTCCCAAAATATGCAAAAAATTTGAAGGATTTGTGTACACACAAAAGGAGGCTTACCAGAAATGAGAGAGTGAATTTGGGAAGAAATCTTTCGGCCCTTATTCAGCCTAACACTTCACCTAACATTTCATCCCTCACTCAGGATATGCCACAAAAGTGCAAGGATCCAGGAACTTTTGATATTCCTTGTACCATTGGGGATAATAAATTCAAAAATTGCATGCTCGATTTAGGAGCGAGCATTAATGTTATGCCTACTTAGGTGTATAATAATCTTGATCTTGGTCCTTTGCAACATACAAGTTTAATCATTCAACTGACGAATATAAGTAATGTCCGCCCCGTCGGAGTAGTGGAAGATGTGCTTGTTCAAGTTAATGACTTGATTTTTCCTGCAGACTTTTACATTCTAGACATGTATGGAGAAACAAATTCAAGCAGATCACCAATCATTTTGGGAAGACCGTTTATGAAAATAGCTAAAAAAAAGTTGATGTTGACGATGGAACCATGTCCATGGAATTTCGTGACATTGTTGCGAAATTCAATATTTTCGATGTTATGAAACATCCCTTGGAAGAGCATTCTGTTTTTCAAATAGAGTTGCTTTCTGTAATTGTTAATGAAGCTTATTCTAATTTGTTTTCAGCTGATTTTCCAACTTTATCTATTTTTGATGTTATTTACTCATGTGATGATTGTACTAACACTAACATTTATGTTGTTTGTACTGAGATTGATGCTACCTTGCAGAATGGCAGTGTAAATGAAGTTGCTTATGTAGCTGAAGCTATTGACATTCTGGCTGCCCCAAACATATCATCCATTGAATAACCACATTCTTTAGAGCCTAAACCACTTCCCGGGGATTCATATTATTCATCAAAGCTTCAACTTAAGTAGAAACACAAGAAGGGAATTAGATGGACCTTGGCTGACACTCGTGATATTAGCCCATCCATATATATGCATAGGATCTCACTTAAAGATGAAACAAAAGTAGTGAGGCAGTCCTATAATCCTTTGATTCTTAATGTTGTGAAAAAGGAGATCACTTTCACGTGCCCATTCAACACTTTTACTTATCGAAGTTTCTTCTTTGATCCTGGAATACAAGACAAATGCACTAATCAAAATTTCAAGGTCAATGGACACTACCCAAAGCTACTCCATGAGAACCCGGCTTTGGAAGAAGAAACTTTAGAATAACTCTCTTTGGGATAGGCTGCTTATGCAATCATTTATCCACCTTGACTCCTCGGGTGTGTTCTTTCCTTCTCTCACTCTTATTTTATATTTATGCTCTTTCATTGAGGATAATGTATGTTTTAAGTGTGGGGGAGGGAACCATTTATTTATTTTCTTTTCTTTTCAGTTTTTCTCTGTTTTGGTTTTTGTTTGCTTTCTTAAAAAAATTGCATGCTTTTTCCTTTTGTTTTGAGTTACAATTATGAGTATTTTTCTTAGTTCTCTTGACTAAAGTCTTGTGGTGTGATGTGAAAAATTTGTTGTGCATTTTTAGTATGATAGGTAGGACTAAACTCTAAATTGTACATCATTTGTGGTAGATAAATTAACCTTGTGAGATTTTGAGCCTTATATGGATAATATACAAAAAGCCATCTCTTTCTTTCTTGTGTGATTCACTCATGTCTGTTAGTCTTTAGAACTTAAATTGACTCTTGTTGATGTTATTGTTTACTTGCACATTGATATGATAAAGGCAACTTGTTTTTGTTTTGTTTATTTTTTTAACCATTAGCCAAAAAGCCAACCCTGAATAATATCACCCCTTGTTTGAAACCCCCTTAAGCCTATTATCCTTTTTTGTTTAAAGCTCATTACAAAACGAGAAGTGAAAAACAATGGTATCACCTTTTTCAAAGGGTTGAAAGAGTCTTGTTTGGAGTTGTGTGAGATTGAATAATTATGTTTGTAATATTTTAGAAGTTGGCATAAAAAGAAAATAAAAATAAAATAATAAAATAGAAAAAGAAAAAAAATGAATGAAAAAAATAGAAGGATGTCAATCAATACATACTCCTTCCGAAAAAGAATAAAAAGAGAAGGGAGAAGAGAAAATAGTTGCTATAGAGTTGTTGAAGTGTATGAAATCTTTTGTAAATTCAACTACCGCAGTTTCTTCAAGTCTCTTTTATCTCTTTGAATTTTAGCCTAGTACCTAGTACCCTCTTAGGATTTATCTCACCATTACCTTGGTCACGTTGCAACCAAATAAAAGTCCTTTTGTTCATTGTGTGCATGTATTTTAATTGTGGATGTTAGAGTCTTTTAAAGCTTATGGTAGTACTAACTTTTATGTTGTACTTTGAGTGTAAACAGTTAGCCTAAATACTTGAGAGTTGAGTGAATTTTATCCTGTGAGGATCTTACTGCTTTTGGATGTACTCTTTGGTAATCTATTTTCCTATCTTCTTTGAATGTATCAAGAAGTTACTCACTAACACCATATTCTTGAAGCTTAGACTCATAATTTTGCTTGCACCTTGTATCTTGATAAACTTTGGAATTACATGTTTTGTTTGTTCTTGTTTTTTCTGTTTTGAGTTTTGAATTTATAATTTTGCTCGGAATGCAAAAGTTCAAGTTTGGGGGAATTTGATCAGCGCATTTGGATGCATCTTCTTCTAATATTGTACTTAGGAAAATCTATAGTTTATTATATTATTTTTATTATTTTAGTGTGTTTTAATATTTAAGTTTATTTTTGGCTTTATTTTACTTTCGTACTTTATTTTCAGCATAAATAGTTATTTGATATCTTATCACTATGCAGATCATAACTTGAGCTACGAGAATTAGATTGATACATTCTAATATGTGTTGGAAAGCTAAGAGAAAGAGCTACAAGTTTCATGTTGAAGTTAAAAGTTTATTCTAAGTGAAGGAGGATCTAATAATTCGTTGAAGTTCCAGACTTAATTAAAATAGTTAGTTTGGGCCATTTTTTGTAATTTTCCGATCGGATCCTATAAGGGCCCGAATTTACCTTTTATTATATTAGGTATTTCACTACTATAGTAATCCTATTATGAATTTTTATGATACAATATTGTTTAGAAGATTTTATGGAGAACTAAAATTCACAAGAGTTGATCTGCTGTATTCGAATTTCACTTTGAGGTTCTTATTAATTTCAGTTTAATTTCGATTTCTTTTCAATTCTTCCTATAAACTCGTTTGCTTAATTTGATTAATTTTGTTTGCTTAATTAGATTGTTTCTTATAGGATATATTTGATTAAATTTGATTGTTTGTATGATCCTTAACTATAATCACGTTAGTGTAGCTTTTTCGTTATCGTGTTTGATTAAGTCCCGTTTGTTTAATTCATGTCTGCTTAAATCCGTTTGTTTAATTCGGAAATTAGGAACATACATCATATAATACAATTTGCGCTTGTCAGTGAGCATTATAATCGAATGGGATTGAATCCGCTAGGGAATTGAAATTATAAGATCAATGATAAGTCGAAAATCGATACAGTAGACTAGCTTATCTATCAATTTTGCTTTTACCTTTAATCATCTTAGATTTAAGTTTTGAACCTTAAAAACACATTTCTTTTTATTCGTTTGGTTATAACATTCAAGAGTCCTTGTGATACGACATCCGAGTGTCGCTTCCGTTTTACTACACTTTTAAACTCGTTTTTGACTAATGTGCAACATTGGATCATCTTCCCATGTATTAGATGAAATGTTCCTTGATCAACTAAGAATAAAGCATCAGACACAAGATCAAAATAACAATTAAGCATAAAGACAATGTAGCAGATGAATTCAAATAATTCCCAAGTCTTGCATTAGATGAAGGCACAATTAAAGATAGTTCGGTCTCAAGATGTTGGTATTGGCTAAGTCCTATTAGCACATGGAATGTTGCCTAATCCTAAGTCCAAAAGTTCAGATCAAGTTCAACAGTCCACCATATGTTTTTTAGGTTTTTTTTAGTTATTGAGTATTTTAAGGTCCTAAGACCACAAACAAAATATAAAAAAAAACACAAACAATATATACAATCATAAGATATGGTTCAAATGAGCAAAGTGAAAAGGACATAAACATAAACATAAACAAGTTATATGAAATGTAAATGGCAATGAGAGATAAATGACTGAAATTTAAATTGCATAATAGTAAATGACTTGAAAGTAAAGAAATATTAACAAGAATTAGTCAAATGTTAGTCAAAAGTTAGTGATGTTAGAGGTGATTTTTAATTGATTAAGTCATCTTTTGGAGAATACTCACCCATTCATTCACAAGTATGAATCCTTAAACCAAGACATCTTTCATGAGAAGGGCTCCAACTTGGAAAATTCAACAAGTATGCCACTAGCTCCCATGAAAGGAAAAAAGGTCAAGCCCCCACACAATGTCATGAAGAATGAGAGACTTACAATCTCACTTACTAGAATGTTGTGCCTTGAGGATCAGATTTAGCTCTATGTTAAGCAATCGTAATTGGACTTATATAGAAGTCATAATTATCAGAGGTCGAGCAATAAAAATCTAGGTGTTAATGCATGCTAGAGATTTTGTATGAAGAACCAAAATCCTAAAACATACCACACACTAAAAGAAAAGTCAAAAGGGAGGGACCTATCTCAGTCATACTTGTATTGATTCATCTGACACAAGGTCATTGATGCATCAATTAGCCTTTAGACATTAGAGATCTCATTGGTCAAATAAGGGAGTGGGAAAGAATAGTGATGAAGATGAAGAGGGAGGGGGAGATAGAAACACAAATTGATCGTGGGAGGAATTTCATCAAATCAAAATCATCCATTCATTTTGGGATATGAAATTTACATTTCATCAATCCCCTAAATCCAATGGTTTTGATCCAACAAAAGTCAAATAAACCTTGATCAAGGCCCAAACAGAAAGTCCAACAACACAAGACCATACAAATGGCTCAATAATATTTTTAAATATTTAATCAATTAAAAATCAATTTAAAAATGGATTAAAATACATTTTAATTTGGTCAAAACCTAAAATCCGTTCAAAATACCAAATAAATGGCCAAGGGATATATCCTATGTCAAACAAGGTCAAATGACCTTAGACAAAAAAATTCACAATTTTTAAAATATCAGAAGTATTTTTAAACAATTAAAAATATGCATAAAAACATTTAATTCATGAAAAATACCAAAATTAATCCAAAAAATAATTTTAATTCAGAATATGGAAGAGAAAAATATTTAAAGATTTTTGGTGAAAGTACCATATTTTTTGGATTAAAAATGAAATTAATATGAATTAAACAAAATAAAGGGATTAAATGAAAAATCAGAAAATAAAAAGAAATTCAAAAAAACAAGGGTCATCAAATCTCCCTCATTAATTGAGGTGGCAGATCTGATGGCCACGTGTGCGCTATCCACGACGGACCAAGTCAAACGCGTAATACAAGTGGTAATCAAAATGAAAGGCTGAGATTAAAATGTTGGAACCAGATCAGATGGCTTGGACCTTGCCAATGCACCACCGGAGCCCTAGCTCCGATCATCTTCTCCGGTGGACCTTCCCAGACTGGTCCACCCTCAACCAAATGAAAAATTAAAAGTGAGTACATGTTTTTGAAGGAAAAATGCTCAGGAGCACGAATCTGACCTCCATTTCTTCCAATTCCAAGTATATTGAAAGATACATGGATTTGAAATTAGATGTTCATGACCTGAGTTGCTTCAATTTGACCTAAAAGCAACTCAATCTTGTTGCCTAAATTGGTAGGACTTCAGCCAACAAAAAATCAAAGAGAATGGTGAAGAATTGAAAGAGAATCGAAGAGATAAAGTTTGACAAATTTCACCTTATGTTTGCAGTGATGAAGCTCGATCTGGATCTCAATTTGCTTGGGCTTTCTTCCACTTGATTGTAGGAGGTGAATTGAGAGCTCAAATGGTTTGGATTCTTGGAGTTTCAACTTCAAAACAAAAGTGAAATTGAAACTCGATTTTTAGGTTGAAAACCTTCAAGATTATCCTCTAATGGTGAAGGGAAGGTTGCAGGAGCATAGCTTGGGCAAGGTGTCCCTAATTCTGAGCATGAGGTAATGTATTTATAGGCTTGACAATTGATTTCCACACACTTCCATTCAAATGATAAAAATAGCAAGTCTCATGTGCATGCTTGCATGGGAGTGTGATAGGCCCATGAAATGATGTCAAAAGGTCCAAAGATGATTGTGAGTGATGCTGAAAGTGTAACATGAAGCCATGCATTTGAAATTGAGAAGTGGTCATGAGATTCATCCAAATGGAACCATAAAGAGTAACCATGCGCAAGTCATTCAAACCTTGTCCAAGAAAATACTATTTGATACTATCAAAAGCTTTTCTGGTAATCTTCGGTCCAATCACAAGACCGATCTTTCAGAAAAATCTTGAAAATTGGCGCACATGTGGTAGTCATATGCGATATAAATCTTGAGATATAGTTCAAGCGGCCGAGAAAACCTCTGACTTGCTTCTCAGTTTTGGGCGCAAACATTTCTTGTATCTCTTTGACCTTGGCAGTATCAACTTCAATACCTTTCTCGCTGACAATGAAGCCCAACAACTTACCAGAACGAACACCAAAAGTATACTTATTGGGATTCAAGCGGAGTTTGTACTTTCTCAAACGCTGGAATAACTTCAATAAATGCTGAACATGTTCTTCTTCATCACTTGATTTAGCAATCATATCATCAACATAAACTTCAATCTCTTTATGCATCATATCGTGAAAAAGAGTGGTCATAGATTCCTGGTATGTTGCACCAACATTTTTTAAACCGAAAGGCATCACTCTATAACAGAATGTTCCTCAGGGTGTAATGAATGTGGTCTTCTCCATATCTTTAAGTGACATCTTGATTTGATTATAACCGGAAAACCCGTACATAAATGAAAAGACTTTGAATTTAGTTGTATTGTCTACCAATATGTCAATGTGTGGTAGAGGAAAATCATCTTTCAGAATGGCTTTATTCAAATATCTATAATCAACACACATACATACTTTTCCATCTTTCTTAGGAACATGCACAATATTGGTCACCCATTGCGGATACTCGGAGGTAACAAGAAAACCAGCATCAATTTGCTTCTGTACTTCCTCTTTAATCTTCACTGCCATATCAGGATGAGTCTTTCTCAACTTCTGCTTGATCTGCAGGCATTCTGGCTTCAACGGCAGTCTATGCTCCATAATCTCAGAATCCATACCAGACATGTCTTGATAGGACCAAGCAAACACATCAAAATAATCTCGAAGAAGATCAATCAACCCCTTCTTAACTTCTGGACACAGTTGAGACCCAATGTTGACTTCCTTCACATTATCTTTGGAACCCAAGTTGACTAATTCAATCCGCTATTCGAATGATTGAATGGCTTTTTCCTCATGCTCAAGTAAATGGGATAACTCATCAGATACTTCTTCATCATCAATCTCTTCCTCTACTTCAAACACAAGGAAATCAAAGTTTGAGAGGGAGTAGGATCATTGAATTCAATGGGTTTGAGAGCCAACCTGCATAATGATTTAATATTTTGATTTTAGAGAAGTGGAGTGCACACAAATATTATGCAGATGGAAATATTATTATTTATTTATGTTTTTTTTTGTGATTACCATTTTCAAAAAAAGAAAAAAGAAAAATAAAACATCATAGATGTGGATGAATAAAATTGTATTTCATTGATGATAATAAGGAAAATGCCCAACAATGTTCACTTCTCCCTTAGGCATAGGAGAAGGATTTTTCTTAAAAATAATAAAAAAAACAAATTACTTAGAATGGTGAATAACAACAGGAACATAAACAGCAACCCAATTGTTGCAAGTCTGACCATGCGTCACAAAGTTGGTGCAAGCTTCGACTTCATCACCACTATCTTCAATAATGGCAGCTAAGTCTTGATCATTCCCATGAATAAACCCTCCACTGCGGAAAATTTGTTTGCATAACTTTGGCTTTGGCGTTGAATGACCCTGGTTGAAATCCTAGCCCGGCTTTATTCTTGTTCTCGGCGATCTCCATAACACGACCCCACTTGTCAATATTGCCAGCCTGAATAGCCTCTTGCGCATCCTTCAAAGAAGACATGGGTGCCCTATCCTTTTTCATTTCATTAGCAATAGATAAGGCTTGGAACATCGTTCCAACCTCCTCCTCAGCATCAATATACGTGAAAGATGACAAATGGCTCATTAATAATTCCTTCTCTCCACCAATAATGACAAGCTTGCCATTCTTCACAAATTTCAACTTCTGGTGAAGAGTAGACGTCACTGCTCCAGCTTCATGAATCCATGGCCTTCCCAACAAGCAACTGTAGGCCGGGTGGATATCCATTACCTGGAAAGTAATTTGGAAATAACTCGGACCTATCTTCACTGGAACGTCCACTTCTCCAATGAAGGTTTTACAAGAACCGTTGAACTCTTTGACAACTACATCATTATACCTCATTGGGGCGCCTTGATAAGAGAGTCTTGACAAAGTTGATTTTGGCAGCACGTTCAGTGATGACCATGTATCAACCAACACATTGGACAAAGCGTTCTCCTTGCAATTCATCGAATATGCGGCGCTAAATTATGATTTCTACCTTCCTCGAGAAGCTCTTCATCACAAAAAATAAAATTGTTACAAGAATATATGTTGGTAACTATGTGGTCAAACTGATCGACAGTAACATCATGCTCAACATAAGCATGTTCCAACACTTTCTGCAACGCTTCTCTGTGCGCTTCAGAATTCATCAACAGTGACAACACAAAGATCTTTGACGATGTCTGGAGCAGTTGTTCTACATCATTGAATTCACTTCTCTTGATTAATCTTAATACCTCATCATCATCATTAATCTTCAATTTGCTGGATTGACCAGACTGACACATCGGAGAACTAACCGAATTCGCTATTGGAATCTCTGCCTTCTTACTCACGGAAACATCTTTTACTTCTTTTGGAAACACTGGACTGACCAAACGACAACTACGGGTCCCCATTGCAATATCTGCAATATTCACCATTGAGTCTGCAATTGGTAGAGGAACCTTTTGACCATTTTCAATCATAATGGCATTATACTGATATGGCATAACTTTATCGGATGAGTAGGGGACAAGGCCCGCCAACCGTATAACCAACGAAGATACCGATCTATTGACATTATTGTTGCTGCTACTATCAAACTAAATGACTACCCGCTCAAGGGTCTTGAATACCGGCACAATCAAATTTACATCATCTCCCATATCCCTCGATTGTTGAATCTGGATTACATTCTCATCCATCAACTTCTGGATATCCCTCTTAACAATCATACACCCACGGGGGTTCACGCTACAGATTACACAACCATCATGGTTATGTTCACAATCACTGATTAAACACAAAGTTCTATGCATCCTCACTAGAGATCTTCAAATACGTCTCACATCAAAAACTCAGAAATTCCCTGGATAATCGTCCACCATGTTGACAGAAGTGCTACCATGAGCTGTCAACGAATTGGCTTTCACATTTGGCGCTCTATTCTTAAAGAACACCATACCACTCTTTACCAGCTTCTGAACTTCATATTTTAATGGATAGCAGTTTTCTATATCATTACCAGGGGCTCCCTGGTGAAAAGCACAATGAAGATCAGGCTTGAACCACCATGGTAGTGGCTCAGGAATTTGCGGAGGATTTCTTGGTTGGATTAGATTCTTGAGGACCAATGATGAGTATAACTCTGTATAAGTCATAGGAATAGGGTCAAAGGAGACATTCTTCCTCTCAAAGTTTTGTTGGTGATTATTGTTGTTGTTGTTGGTTCTTTGTTGCGGTTGTTGTTGATGTTGTGGTTGCTAAATTGGAACTGATTGATTAGAATTGTGGGAAAAAACCGGAATTATTGAGGAAACTTGATGTTGATTTTGACGTTGACGAGGTTGAGAACTCTTCCTGACATGAGGCCTCATCTGCCTCCCTATCGACACTGAATTATCTTATCCTTCTTTCCTCTTAGAGAAACTACCATCGTACTTATTGCTGGTTGATGCCTCTTCTTTAGACAAACGTCCTTCACGGACTCCTTCTTCTAGCCTCATCCCCATGTTTACCATTTTAGTAAAATCATTGGGGGCACTTGCAATCATACGTTCATAATAAAAAGATCTCAGCGTCTTCAAGAAGATCTTCGTCATTTCCTTCTCGTCAAGAGGTGGACTTATATGCACATCCAATTCTCTCCATCTCTGGGCATATTCTTTTAATATCTCTTTATCCTTCTGAGACATAGACCTCATTTGGTCTCTATCAGACGCTATATACATATTATACTTATACTGCTTGACAAAGGCCTCACCTAAATCATTGAAAGTGTGGATGCTTGCACTGTCCAAACCCATGCCCCACCTCAAGGTAGCTCCATTTAAACTGTCTTGGAAATAGTGAATTAACAGCTGATCATTATCAGTTTGAGTAGACATTTTTCTGGAATACATCACAAGATGGCTTAGCGGGCAAGTATTCCCTTTGTACTTTTCAAAGTCTGGGACCTTGAATTTCACCAGGATTTTAACATTGGGGACCAGAAGAGTTCAACAGCACTCTTCCCAAACAAGTCTTTCCCTCTTAGAAAATTCAACTCTTTTCGCAGCTCGAGGAATTGATATTATATTCATCCATCTTCTCATATACATGTGGACCCTCATACGGCTCAGAATAGTAGATAGTGTCCTCAACACGAGGATGAGTATGAACAACCGGGGGAGGCACTGACATGACCGGGCTAGATGCCGACAGAGAAACAAATGTGTGTGTATACCCTTCTGGCATAAAATTTGATGGCATTCCCCAAGGGAATCCAGCAGGAATGGAAGGAATGGATTGACTAGAAGTAGTAACAAGAACAATTGTAGAAGCAAATTCAGAAATAACGGTCCTCTAAGGAGGAGGAGTTGCAGGAGTTGGTGATGACTGATTTTTGGCAGTAATGACAGACTCCATCAGATCTGTAGTCGGGCGATCTCGTCCTTCAGCTCTCGGTTCTCTTGCTCTATATGATCCATTCTCTTCAGTTTATTAGCATGAGTATTATACCGGTGAGTCAGCTTGGCTGATGTACAGAAGAAGAACTGGTCAGACATCTGGCGACAGAAACCTGTTATACAAATGATGCATGAAATGCAATGTTTTTTATTGTTTTTAATTTCAAGGAATATATGAAGTCCTATCTGCAAATATATAAATAATAATAACAACAATTTGATTAACCATAAAATCTCTTTTTATTCATAAAATTTGGAAGGATTACACTGAGTACAATTTCAGAAACCAAAATACAAATACAAGAGAAAAGGAAAATGTAATCCTAAAGATCTCTAGCAACTGCATCATATGATCTGACTATGGGTGCATACTTCCTTCGGATGCGTCGAATCTCAGACTCAAAGGATATCTTCATCTGAGCCTTCTCGAGGACTAACTGATCAACAATCTTCTTCCAAGCACTGGAAGGTTGAGGCATGCTAGAGGAAGATGAACCCTCTGTCTCTCTCTGTCTCTTTACTGCTCGGTCTTCAAGAATCTCAATAAGCGCATCCTTGTCTTTCAACTCAAGCTGCAACTCTTCATGCTTTCAACTCAAAGCATGGAACCACTCTTCCCACATATCTTTTTCTTGCTTCATCTTGATGAGTGCGTCTTCCAACTCCTCTACATCTTGGTTAGGGAGAGTTTATGGCTCAGCCATAACCATAGACATAGGTCTTTCACAATCATACGACATCTCCAGCTCCAAAGCTCTCTTCTTCACCCAAATAGTGTAAGCTTCCAAAGCTACACAATTGCATGGACCAAGCTCGGATCTTCCTTTCCTATGCACATTGTGCCAAGCATGCACTACCCTTTACTTCAAATGTTAAGGATATTTACCCTCTTGATAGAATAGACCCTCTAACTGAGTGTTATTAGGTTTATCTCTCAAGGGGAACCCAAGTTGACGACGAGCCAAAGCAGGGTTGTAGTTGATTCCTCCTTGTCTACCAATGAGAGGCACATTAGAGAACTCACCACAACTATCAATAATGTCCAGACTACTCAATGCAGAATCATACCAAAAAATATCATCATTAATGAAAGACATAAGTCTCTAAGACCACCGTAGACATTTCTTGTTCTTCATGAAAGCAGGCGTCTGAGGCAAGTGCGAAATAAACCACTTGTACAGAAGAGGAACACAACACACAATAGTCTCACCACCTTTAAAATTCCTTAAATGCAAAGAGAAGTACATATCACCTAACAGAGTAGGAATGGGATTCCCAACCAAGAAGATTCTAATAGAGTTAACATCAACAAAACTATCAATGTTAGGGAACAAACTGTCAATGTTAGGGAACAAAGCTAAACCAAGGTAAATTCATGACCATCAAGCTATGGATAAACTTGACGTTAATAAAACCATAATCGCCACCGCACTTTTATTGTTTCCAAAGGAAAAGGGAAAAGTACAAAAAAACTCAAAGATAAAAAGTTTTTAAATCAAAACTAATAAAATGCCAGAGATTACAGGTAAGGGGGTTGGTTAAACATAAGGAAGATGTTAGCACCCAAAGTGTCCTAGGTACTCCTAGGGAGCCCTTTTTTCATGTGCGCATGTGTTTTTGGTATAAAAGATGTTTGATAAAAATAGCGTGTGGGGATGAGAAAAGAATTCATTGATTATATTTTTGTGTTTGACAAGACCTTCGGCCTTGTGCCTACGTACCAACATAAAAATGAGGGATCAAAACCTTGTAGTTCATGGTAAAAAATTCAAATAAGTTGGTGAATTGATTTTAACAAAAGTTTAATAAGAAAAGGCACAAAAGGCCAAAAATTTGAATCTAGTTGTTAGTTCTTTTTGTCTTTTGAAATTTTAAGTCAATATGATTAAGTTTATTTACAAATTTGATTTAAGAAAGAGTTTGAAAATTCAACGGCATAAGGCCAACGTTTCTAATTATTAAAATAAAGTCTAAGTTTGAAATCACAAGCAAAGAAGTTTTTTTGAAAAGGGGGAGAGATTTTGAAATTAAAGAAATGGGAGGAAATGAAGAGGCTATCTTAAGCAAAAATATAAAAGTTAAGAGTTGGAAAGATCTGACCAATGGGATGCAATCCAACAGACAAGAATGTCATATAGAAACACATTTTCCTTTGGACTTTAATCAAGCAATAATCAATAAGCAATGAGCAATATCCAGACATCATGAAGATCAAGGTATCAAATAAAGATGGTGACATCCAAGCAAGCATTCTAATAGCTATCAGTCTTCATTGTCTTCCCATGTATCATATGAAATATTCGTTGATCAACTCAGAATAAAGCATCAGACACAAGATCAAAATAACATATAAGCACAAAGATAGAGTAGTATATGAATTCAAACAATTCCAAATGTTAGACTATGGCACGGATCTAGAAGGGGGGGTTGAATAGATCCCAATTAAAAACTTGAGTCGGCGCTACCAATTTGAGATAAAATTGGTTTTGAAAATTTGTTTTGAATGCGGAAGCGGCCGAGGAAAATTTTAGTCTAAAACGAACCGTTATTGGAAAACCGGATATGCGTTAAGCTAATCGATTAGAGATAAAATGAAATACTAATTACTACACTATTTGCACACTCAATTGATATATTTCACTAACTAGCAAGCCTAGTTCCAATGATCCAAGATACCAAATTAAACTGAGTGCAAATTTAAGACAACTTTGGCTTATGCAAATTCACAAACACTTGGTGTGCATACACCCCAAGAGATATTTGAGTTGAGTAAGTAATTCAAATTTATCTAGTACAATATACTATTGTACTTTGTATTCAGACAGCGGTTTTAGTTTCTTACTCAACTTATATCAACGTTTGGTAAAATTGCTTAAACTAAAATCACTTAATTTTTAAGCTGAAAAGCACTTATGCAGAAAATTAAAGAAGACAGAGATTTGATGAGGCAGTTCCCCCGTCGTCCTCGCTTCGGGGTACGTCTGCCCTCAATTCTAAAAATAGAATTGAGATGATTAATTAGATATCACCTGTGAAATTTAATCGTTTATACAAGGATTGCAAAGCATGTAAACAACAGAACTTCCAATGTGTTGAATGATGCTTCCTATCCTTGCTCCTTGATTCAAGATGAATCAAGACCTTTGATCGTTGTTGCTAGACCTCCGATTCCAGCCCCTTTGTTGAAGAATCTTCCGTTCTTCAAACCCTCGGCCCGGCTGATCTCAAACACAACGAGTCGAACCCGAATCCTTCACTTCAATGCCACCGAATCCGCTACTAGACTGATGAAGACTTCCTCTTCTCAATCACCTTCGCTCGGCTGAATATTGAAGAACGATTCGTCCAAAAAACCCCAAACACAAACCCGTATTGGAGGACAAAACCCTAACGGTTTTATTCAAGAAAGAACTTGCCACAAGCTTCAACCCGAACTGGATTCTTCGATCACAGCTTCGAACCTTATCACCTTTAATCGATCACGAACCACATCAAAGGTAATTGTTTGCAGATAATGTGTTGTGAAATGTTGAAGATGAAGATGATGAGTCTTGGACACCTTTTTCACTCTTTCTTGTTTCCTTGAACACTTGAACTCAAATTAGCAAATGTTAGTAAATAAAAGTGTTTTGACTTCTATATATAGTAACTGACAAAACCAATCAAAAATAATAGAATTTCAAACAGTGGAAATAACTCAGAAAACTGAGTTTACGCACGAGCGGTCGACCATAGGTCGGCGTGCGCTGAGCCGTGAGTGATGCGCCGACCCCTATGGTCGACCCATGGTTCCATGCGCTGACCCAGGATAGCATTATTATGCTATGCGCTGACCTCTGGTCGACTCAAGGGATTTTTGCGCTAACCCGTGAGTTATGCGCTGACCCTTATGGTCGACGCAAAGAAGCATGCGCTGACCAATCTTCAGTTTAGCTGAGCTTTGCGCTGACCCGTGAGCTTTGAGCTGACCCCTATGGTCGACTCAAGGCCTTCAAATCTGCATAAAACTGTGTTTTGTGATTTTCATGCATTTCGTCATGATCACACTTTGTCCACATATGTTTTTAATCATTATAATAGATTTAGACAAACGTAGAAAAGGATATGATGGGTAATGTGTTGCATTTGTTTGTAGACGTGCATGATGGTCATTTGTCATCATCGAAACTTGCGATCGTATGTTGTCTGACTCTTTGTCTTTACACCAAAGTCTTGCATCAGATGAAGGCACAGTTCAAGATAGCTCAGTCTTAAGATGTTGGCATTGACCAAGTCCTTTTAGCACATGGAATGTTGCCTAATCCTAAGTCCAAAAGTTCATATCAAGTTCAATAGTCTACCAAATGTTTTTAGGGTTTTTGTTGTTATTAGGTATTTTAAGGTCCTAAGACCACAAATAAAATAAATAAAAACACAAATAATATATACAATCATAAGATATGGCTCAAATGAGCAAAGTGAAAAGGACATAAACATAAACAAGTTGTATGAAATGTAAATGGCATTGAGAGATAAAAGACTAAAATTTAAATTGTGTAATAGTATATGACTTGAAAGTAAAGCAATATTAACAAGAATTAGTCAAATTTTAGTCAAAAGTTAGTGATGTTAGAGGTGATTTTTAATTGATTAAGTCATTCTTTGGAGAACACTCAACCATTCATTCACAAGTATGAATCCTTAAACCAAAACATCTTCCATGAGAAGGGCTCCAACTTGGATAATTCAACAAGTATGCCACTAGCTCCCATGAAAGGAAAAAAAGGTCAACTCTCCATACAATTCCATGAAGAATGATAGACTTAAAATCTCACTTACTATTATGTTGTGCCTTGAGGATCAAATTTATCTCTATATTAAGCAATCATAATTGTACTTATGTAAAAGTCACAACTATCTGAGGTCGGGTAATAAATTTTTTGGTGTTCATGCATGTTAGAGATTTGGTATGAAGAACCAAACTCCTAAAACATACCACACACTAAAAGAAAAGTCAAAAGGGAGGGACCTATCTCAGTCATACTTGTATTGATTCATCTGACACAAGGTCGTTGATGAATCAATTAGCCTTTAAACATTAGAGATCTCATTGTACAAATGAGGGAATGAGAAAGAATAGGGATGAAGATGAAGAGGGAAGGGAAGATAGAAACACAAATTGATCATGGGAGGAATTTCATCAAATCAAAACCATCCATTTATTTTGGGAGATGAAATGTACATTTCATCAATCCCCTAAATCCAATGGTTTTGATCCAACAAAAGTCAAATCAACCTTGATCAAGGCCCAAACAGTAAGTCCAATAACACAAGACCATAAAAATGGCTCAACAATATTTTTAAACATTTAATCAATTAAAAATCAATTTAAAAATGGATTAAAATACATTTTAATTTGGTCAAAACCTAAAATCCCTTCAAAACACCAAATAAATAGCCAAGGGATTTATCCTAGGTCAAACAAGGTCAAATGACCTTAGAATTTTTTTTTCACAATTTTTAAACAATTAAAAATATGCACAAAACATTTAATACATGAAAAATACCAAAATTATTCCAAAAAATAATTTTAATTCAGAATATGGAAGAGAAAAATATTTAAAGATTTTTGGTGAAAGTCCCATATTTGTTGGATTAAAAATGAAATTAATATGAATTAAACAAAATAAAGGGATTAAATGAAAAATCAGAAAATAAATAGAAATTCAAAAAAACAAGGGCCATCAAATCTCCCTCATTAATTGAGGTGGCAGATCTGATGGCCACGTGTGTGCTATCCATGATGGACCAACTCAAACGCGTAAAACAAGTGGTAATCAAAATGGAAGGCTGAGATTAAAACGTTGGAACTAGATCAGATGGCTTGAACCTTACCAATGCACCACCAGAGCCCTAGCTCCGGTCATCTTCTCCGGTGGACCTCACCAGACTGACCACCCTCAACCAAATGAAAAATGAAAAGTGAGTACATGTTTTTGAAGGAAAAATGCTCAGGAGCATGAATCTGACATTCATTTCTTCCAATTCCAAGTATATTGAAAGATACATGGATTTGAAATTAGAGGTTCATGACCTGAGTAGCTTTGATTTAACCTCAAAGCAACTCAATCTTGTTACCTACATTGGTAGGACTTCAGCCAACCAAAAATCAAAGAGAATGGTGTAGAATTGAGAGAGAAAGTTTGAAAAATTTCACCTTTTGTTTGCAGTGATGAAGCTCGATCTGGATCTCAATTTGCTTGGGCTTGCTTCCACTTGATTGCAGGAGGTGATTTGAGAGCTCAAATGGTTTGGATTCTTGGAGTTTCAACTTCAAAACATAAGTGAAATTGAAACTCGATTTTCAATTTGAAAACCTTCAAGATTATCCTCTAATGGTGAAGGGTGGGTTGCAGGAGAAAAGCTTGGGAAAGGTGTCCCTAATTCTGAGCATGGGGTAATGTATTTATAGGATTGGCAATTGATTCCCATGTGCATGCTTACATGGGCGTGTGATAGGCCCATGAAATGATGTCAAAAGGTCCAAAGATGATCATGAGTGATGTTGAAAGTGTAACATGAAGCCATGCATTTGAAATTGAGAAGTGGTCATGAGATTCATCCAAATGGAACCATGAAGAGTAACCATGCGCAAGTCATTCAAACTTTGTCCAAATGAAGAGATTTTGGACTTTTTGGAAAGTTGAGATAAAGGGAACAACTTTCATGTTGAACACTTTTCTATTTGAAGCTTGGATCATGATGAACTCTGAGGTAGAATTTTGGGAAATCAAACATAATTGAAATTTTTCTAAGTCCCGAGTCAAATGTTCACTTCTTCCACCTTGAATAACTTTTTCTATGAGCTTCAAATGGAAAATGTTCCTTCATCAAAGTTGTATTTCTTTCAATCCTCGTAACTTTGGTCACCCATTTGACCTCATTTGGATTTGGAATGAAGGAGTTATACATTTTAGAAGTTGAGGAAAATTGCTTGTTTAATGGTAATGGCCCAAAATGACCTACAATGTTTCCTCTTGGCACATGCCTTTGAATGTTTAATTTTAAGTTTCTAAAAGAATAAAAGTTGGATAAGACATATAGAAATTGATTATGAAACTTGGATGGCCTTCATCTCATAAAAATTGAGCAAGTTATGGTCCTTGGAAGTTGACCTCCTTCTTAGGGCATATACAAAATGACCTATAATCTTTTACCATAAAAAATGACTTTCCAAGAAAAACTAGATTTGGACCTCAACTTGAAAGTTGTTTGGAATCTAATAAGGACTAACTTTTATCTTATACTTATTTTCATATGACAAATATTGTAGGAGATAGGGTCTAGGGAACCTCAGTTTTGACCAATTGACTTTCTCTGGTCAACCACCTTGAACCATCTTGCAAACTTGAAGTTTTCTTGATCTTTTGGACTCATGGAGAATCATATATGCATAATATGATGTAATATTAAGTATCCCTTGAAATATTTGATCAATTGCGAAAGAAACTTGTTGAGGAAGTCACACAAGATACCCAGATGAATTAGGGCTTCCAAGGCAAACAAACTTCAAACTCTTGATTATTTATTGATCAAAATGATAAATGAAGATCATGGGGATACATATATGATGTCTAGAACCAATATGAACATTTCCTTGATTTATCTCTTTGCATTGAGGGTCTCAAACCCTAATTGTGAGCTTGGTGAGGCATTGGTGGATGCACACACTACCTACAAAAGAAACAAAGTTCTGCATAGACATATTTTTAGCAATTTGGTTAGTAAATAATGAAAAACAAAATATGATACAATAAAAAGTGATTGATGATCTGTCCCAATGCAAACCTAATGAATGAGGGGTAAGGAGGATGCCAAGGTGTGATCCCAGAGCCAATGCATATGATGAGATAGCATGAGGGATCTTAGGGTCAAAATTGGGGTCTTATAGCTGGCAGAGAAGCAAATGTTGGCGCGTACCCTTCAGGTACAAAGTTTGGTGGCATTCCCTTCAGGTACAAAGTCTACACTTGAACAGTCTCCACACTACGTCCTAAGTAGGCCAAGTTGGGTTAAATGTTCTACGATCCTCAACTTCTCGGACCCCTAAATTACAGAAAGTAATGCCTATCCACGACTTATTCGTGTGACATCAGTAACTCCAAAGAGGTCTCCACTGAGTGAGGGATCTCATGTCAACTCTTTCAGGACTACTCCTTCAAATCCAACATGACTATACCACCCTCATATCTTATATTGCACTCAAGTTCGGGTTATAACTTATCTCAGCACACAGAGATCACCAAGCACAACAGACAAAATATCATACAATAATATATACAAACAAATATCAAATATACAAATATATACACATAAAAAATTAGGCTAAATCCACTTAGGACTACTCCCTAGCAGAGTCTCCACTTAATTTCTATAGCGGTAAATTCATGACCATCAAGCTATGGATAAACTTGACGTCGATAAAACCAGAGTCGTCACCGTGCTTTTATTGTTTCCAAAGGAAAATGGAAAAAGTACGAACAAAACCCAAAGATAAGAAGTTTTCAAATCAAAACTAATAAAATGCCATAGATTACAGGTAAGGGGGTTGGTTACATAGAGGGAAGGTGTTAGCACCCAAAGTGTCCTAGGTACTCCTAGGGAGCCCTTTTTTGTGTGCATATGTTTTTGGTCTAAATGATGTTTGATAAAAATATAGAGTGGGGAGATGAGAAAAGAATTCATTAATTATATTTTTGTATGACAAGACCTTCAGTGTTATGCCTACGTACCAACATAAAAATGAGGGATCAAAATCTTGTAGTTTGTGGTAAAAAATTTAAAGAAGTTGGTGAATTGATTTTAACAAAATTTTAAAAAAGAAAAGGCATAAAAGGCCAAAGATTTGAATGGGATGTTAGTTCTTTTTGTCTTTTTGTAATTAAAGTCAATATGGTTAAGTTCATTCACAAGTTTGATTAAGAAAGAGTTTGAAAATTCAATGGCATAAGGCCAAAGTTTCTAATCATTAAAACATGTCCAAGTTGAAAAACACAAACAAAGGAAGTTTTTGAAAAGAGGGAGAGATTTTTAAATTTAAGAAGTGGGAGGAGATGAAGGGAATATCCGAGACAAAAATTAAAAGTTAAGGGTTGAAAAGATTTGACCAATGGATTACAATCCAACAGACAAGAATGACATATAGAAACCCGTTTTCCTTTGGCTTTAACAAGCAACAAGCATAAGCAATATCCAAACAATTATATGAAGACCAAGGCATCAAATAAAGATAGCCATGAAATCTGAGCAAGCACTCTAATAGCTAGCAGCCTTCAATTTCTTCCAATGTATCAGATGAAAATATTCTTTGGTCAACTCAGAACAATCATCAGACATCAGTGATAATAATAATATAACAATTGAACACCAAGACAAAGTGATAGATGAATAGAGTGGCACTTCAGGCTTGCATCAGATGAAAGGCACTGACAAAGATAGCTCAGTCTCAAATAGTGGCATTGGCCAAGTCCTTTAGCATAAGGAAAGTTGCCTAGTTCTAAGTCCGAAAGTTCAGATCAAGTCCAACAATCCACCAAGATGTTTTTTTAGGGTTTTTATTGTTATTAGGTGTTTTAAGATCCTAAGACCACAAACAAAAATAAAGACAAAAAAACAATATATACAATCACAAGGTATGACTCAAATGAGCAAAGTAAAAAGGACTTGAAACATAAACAAGTTACATGAAATGTAAATGGCAGATGAATGATAAAGGTACTGAAATTAAAATTGCATTAAGTAAATGACTTGAAAATAAAGCAACATTAACATAAAGTTAGTCAATGGTCAGTGAAGGTTTTTAATTAATTAAGTCATTCTTTGGAGAACACTCAACCATTCATTCACAATTATGAATCCATGAACCAAGACATCATCCATGAGAAGGGCTCCAACTTGAAAAAATCAACAAGTATGCCACTAGCTCTCATGAATGGAAAAAAGGTCAAGTTTCCACATAATGCCATGAAGAATGGGAGACTTACAATCTCACTTACTAGAATGATATGCCTTGCGCGATAAATTTAGCTTTATGTTAAGCAATCATAATTGGACTTACATAGAAGTCACAACTATCTGAGGTCGGACAATAAAAATATAGGGGTTAATGCATCTGAGAGATTTGGTACAAGGAACCAAACTCCTAAAACATACCACACACTAAAAGAAATGGGAATGACCTATCTTAGTCAGACTCATGTTGATTCATCTGACACAAGGTCATTGATGAATCAATTAGCATTTAGACATTAGAGAAAATATTGGTGAAAGATGGATTGGGGAAGAATAGGGATGAAGATGAAGAGGGAAGGGGAAATAGAAACCCAAATTGATCATAGGAGGAATTTCATCTGATCAATACTATCCATTCATTTTGGGAGATGAAATGTACATTTCATCAATCCCTTAAATCCAATAGTATTGGTCAAACAAAAGTCAAATCAACTATGATCAAGTCCAAATAGAAAGTCAAACATCACAAGACCAATTAAATAGCTCAACAAAATTTTCAAACAATTTTTCAATTAATAAACAATTTTAAAATGAACTAAAATGCATTTTTAAATGGACAAAACCTCGAATCTCTTCAAAACACCAAATAAATGGCCAAGGGATTTATCCTAGGTCAAACAAGGTCAAAGGACCTTGGACAAAAAAATTCATAATTTTTGGAAAGTCAAAAGTATTTTAAAATATTTAAAAACAAGTAAAAAAACATTTAATTCATGAAAAATATCAAAATTAATCCAAAAAATTATTTTAATTCAAAATATGGAAGAGGAAAATATTTAAAGATTTTTGGTGAAAGTCTCATATTTTTTGGATTAAAAATGAAATTTATATGAATAAAATAATATAAATGGATTAAAAGTTAAATAAGAAATTAAAAAGAAAATAGAAAAAAACAAGGGTCATCAGATCTCCCTCATTAATTGAGGTGACAAATCTGATTGCCAAGCGCGTGTTCCATAGTAAGCCTGAGTCAACGCATCACACGCATGATAATCAGAAGGGATGGCTCAAATTAAAACATTTCCACATGATCAGATGGCTAGAGGCACGCCAACACATCACCGGAGCCCTAGCTCCGGTCATCTTCTCTGGTGGACCTCACCAGACTAGTCCACCACCAAAGTTCACCAAAATAAAAAGTGCATACACTAATTTAAAGAGAAAATGCTCAGGGGCTCGAATCTGGACTTAATTTCTCCTAATTCCAAGTATATTGAAAGATACGAGGAATTGAATTTTGAGGTACACGATCTGAGTTACTTCGATTTGGCCTCAAAGCAACTCAATCTTGTTGCCTACATTGGTAGGACTTTAGACAACCAATAAACAAGTAGAATTATGGAGAAATAAGAGAGAATCGAAGGCTTGAAAATTTGGAAAAATCACTTTCAGGTTGCAGTGATTTGGCTTGATTTTGATGTAATTCCACTTGGTTCTTCCTCCTCTTGCTTGCAGTGATTGATTGAGATGAAAATGGCTATGATGCATTAGAGTTCTAGTTCACAAACAGAATTTGAACTAGAAGTTCGATTTCTATGAAATCCTCAAGGTATTCTATGAAATGAGGTTTTGAGATTACTTGGAAAGGCTTGGACAAGGTCCTCTTTCAATTTGAGGCCAATGAGGTCATTATATAGGCCATGGAAAATGATATTCACACCATTTGAATTTTGAGCCAAAAATAGAAATTCAAGTGCATAGGTGCATAGACATGTACTAGGCCCAAATATGATCATTGCAATCCACTCCAATTCATGCACAAATTCCATTGATGTCATAACATGGAGTCATGAAAATGTAATTGGAGTTTGAGTTCAAAAGTTTCCAAAACAAGCCATGTAAAGTATCCATGTGCAAGTCCCTCAATTCTTGTCCAAATGAAGTGATCTTGGATGCTTTGGAAAGGTGACATCAAGGGGAACAACTTTGATGTTGAAGACGTTTCCATTTGGTACTTGGATCATGATGAATTTTGATGTGTAAGTTGGAGAAATCAAACATAGTTGAAAATTTTCTAAGTACAAAGTCAAATGACCACTTCTTCCACCTTGAATCATGTTTGCTATGAGCTCCAAACGAAAATGGTTTCTTCACCAAAGTTATAACTATTTCATTACGATTTAATTTTGTCATAAATTTGACATCATTTTGATTTTACATGAGGGATTTATGGATTTTAGAAGTTGAGGAAAATTGCTTGTTCAATGGTAATGACCCAAAATGACCTATAATGTTTCCTCTTTGCACATGCCCTTGCAAGTTGAATTTGACATTTCTCAAAGAACAAAAGTTGAATAAGACATCTTGAAATTAATCATGAGACTTGTATTGCCTTCATATCATAATAATTGATCAAGTTATGGTCCTTGGAAGTTGACCTTCTAACTAGGGCACATACAAAATGACCTATAATCTTTCACCATAGAAAACAACTTTCCAAGAAAAAATAGCTCTTGATTTAAACATTAAAGTTGTTTAGAATTTCATATAGAGTAACCTTTCTCTTGTAATCATTTTCATATGACATGAATTATAGGATATAGGGTCTAGGGAACCCTAGTTTTGACCAATTGACTTTCTCTGGTCAACCTCTTTGAACCAACTTGAAAACTTGAAGTTATATTGATCTTTGGGGATCATGGAGGATCATATATGCATAATATGATGTATAATTAAGCATCCCTTGAAATATTTGAACAATTGTTGAAGAAACTTGATGAGGAAGTTACACAAGATACCTAGATGATTTAGGGCTTCCAAGGCAAACAAACTTCAAACTCTTGATGAATCCTTGATAAAAATGACAATTAAAAAGCATGGGGATCCATATATTATACTTATAACCAATCTAGACCTTTTCTTGATTGATCCCTTGTATTGAGGGTCTCAAACCCTAGTTTTGAGCTTGATGAGGCATAGATGGACACACACACACCTACAAAAGAAACAAAGCCACATAATGATGAGATAACATGAGGGATCTTAGGGTAAGGGTCTTACATAGGGGTCTGTCAGACTCAAATTATATATCTGAAGAGTTGGAGACTTGTGATGATTTAAGTAGTGACTACTCAGATAAATGAACTAAGAAAAAATATCCATCATTTGTGATGCCAAAGAAGTTTGTGGACTATAAGTGGGTTTTGGGTACCATGTTCTCAATAAAGGAGGAGTTTAAAGAAGAAATAAAAATTATGTTGTTAACAATAGTAGAGATTTACACTTTATAAAGAATGATAAGACAAGGGTTATAGTGGGATGCAAGGAAGGATGTGAATGGGTTGCATTATGTTCAAAATTTCCAAATGAAGATACATGGCAATTGAGAAAAATGATTTACACTCATACATGCAATATGGAGTTTGACGTAAGGATGTTTAACACTAAATAGCTTGGGAAAAAGTTACACTCAACTGTTAGATTTAATCCAGCTGTGAAACTCACTACAATATCTGAGAAAGTTCATGAGAAATATAATAATGGTATGAGTAGGATGAAGGTTTATAGAGATAGAAAGCTAACACCATATTATGTACAAGGATCCTTCAAGGAACAATATTTGAGGTTGTATGACTATACACATGAGTTGTTGAGATCAATTCCAAACAACACAATTAAGTTGAAAGTGCAACCAACTGAATCACAAAATGAGGAAACTGAGCAACATGAGAACCATGTAAGAAAGTCATTATTGCCAAGTTTTCAGCAACTATATACGTGCCTTGACGCTTGTAAGAGAAGTTTTCAAGTTTGTAGACTAATCATTGGAGTTTATGGGTGCTTTCTCAAGGGTTATTATGGAGGACAAATTCTTGCAGCAATAGATAGAGACCCTAATGAAAAAACGATGGTCATTGTATTGGTTGTGGTTGAAGCAGAACCTAAGGACTTATGGGCTTGGTTTCTTGATCTTTTAGTTCAAGATTTAGATGGTCCACAAGTTTGAACGTTTAGGTAAGTCTCGTTTTCCCCACAAAAATATATTTGATTTATTGAGTTATATGGTTTTGTATATGGCCCCTCATACTACTTATTGATTTCTATAGCTTACAACTTTTCTATCAAAAATGGATGTTTTTTTATGTTGATTTTCATCATGGGGGACAGTTGGATGATAGGAGTAGATATGTGATAACACTGAAACACACTGCGTATTCAACTCGGATTGCACATGCTTATTAGGTTTTTATTGTCATTTTCTTGTGTTATGTTTGATTTTGGTCCTATTTTTAGATATTTTGCCCTACAAGAGCCTTTTGTGAAGAAACGAAGCCAAACGAGCAAGAAATCAAAGTTTTTGTGGAAATTTGTGTACATGGCGTCCAGCATGGCGGCTGCTAAGGAGGGTTCCATGACGTGTAAGCTGTCAACCGGTGGTAACTGCCACGATCCCATGAACTTTTCATGTTGTACACATGGCGAGTGCCACCTTTGTTGGCATGACCCCACTAAGGGTAGTTGGAGGACAACTTTGTCTTTTTATAGCTTTTTAGAACCTCTATAAATATGCGTTTTCACTTCACGAAATGGCATCCAACTTAGTTCACAACACTAATCCTAAAACTCATCATTGTAAAAGCGATAATCTATAACATCGGGGGTTATCGCACTTGAGTTGTAGTTAGGTTGGAGAACTGTTCAAATAATCTTGCCGCCATTTTACTTTCCAGTCAAGTTTTCTTTTCAAGTGTACCAGATTAAAGTCTTCGATTTGGAGCAGGTTTCTTATTCAAGTTTATTCGCATTTACGTTTTATTTATCTTGCATGCTTTAGTTTATTTACTTGCCTGTCTTGCTTTTACCTACTCGCTTAATTAACTTGCATATTTTATTTATCTATTCTTTAAAACATGATCAATTATACTATGTTGATTTCTATTTCCATGTCTGGATAAATCTTTAAAGGTTAGGATGTAAGGATCATCGTTAAGATGATACTCCATTATTTGTATCTATAGAGATGCTTTAGGGGTTGTTTTGATTTTAACACAAGTTTTCAGTACTTATTTTGTTCGGTAACTACGAAAGTAGAGCCGAGGTATAGTTGGGTATGATTGAAAGTCTCCCAACTCTTAAAAGATAAACTTAGTTAGTTTTAGCTGGTCAAAAGTAGTGAAAGCACTTTGTCCGGATAATTGGGAATTCTTAACACTATTAGAAAACAATTTTGAAACTATTTTCGGACACGTTTGTAGGTTTAAAATACGGACCCTTGAGTGAAAGCCATTGATCCCTTTTAAGTTAAACTTTCCAAATCAAAAACACTTTTTAGATAAGTCAAGAATTTAATTTCTTAAAAATATGTTTACTACTTTAACGCAACAAGCACCCTTCATCTATGACAATGAAGGGCATTAATTAGAGAGTAAGACTCGGTTCTGAATACGCGAAAGCGACAATTCCTGTTAAATTGATTCTTCTCTAAGTATAAAATATTTCCCCATAAGTATATCTATTTAGAAACAATTGGAGTATTTCCTAACATATGCGAATTACATCTGAGCCTGCATTTTTATCTGAATTTATTTACTTCATTATTCCCTTTTCTGTGTACTTGAACCTATCTATTTGATTTGCCTTAGAGAAACACTGTAATGATAGAAGTCGATAGATTGATAATTTGGTCTCTGTGGGAATGATAATCTTTTGTATTACTTTGACGTGTTTCGTATACTTGAGGATAGAAATTACACACCCATCAAGTTTTTGGCGCCGTTGCCGGGGACCAATTACATCAAATTTTCGTACACTATTGTTACACCATCTAGACTAAGGCCCCTTTTAGCTGGTAAATGCGAAAAACTCACAGTACCAGAAGTTTAGAAGATCCAATAGCTGAACTAGAGCGATACGCTCGCGCACGTCGTTTGCTCCAAAGAATTAGGAGAGCATTGGCCGAAGACCACTTAAGGAATTTTCCCGACCTTCTAACGGAGAACCCAGTTCTAGTATAGTAAACCCGACTATTCCTGTTAATAATTTTGAATTAAAACCCTCTTTATTACAATTAGTTCAACAAAATCAATATGCGAGTCTCGCTACAGAGAACCCAAATCGACATTTAAAAGTATTTATCCAATTAGCTGATACGTTCAAGACTAATGGTGCTTCGCTTGAGGCAATTCATCTAAGACTATTCCCGTTTTCCCTCAGAGATAGAGCACGGTCTTGGTTAGATTCCCTTCTAGATAACTAGATAACTACTTGGGAACACCTCAGGAGAGTGTTCCTTGCAAGATATTTTCCCCCATGTAAGACCGTTGTCCTTCGAAACCAAATAACCCGATTCACTCAAAATTAAGGTGAATCACTTTTTGAAGCTTGGGAAATATATGAAGAACTACTAAGAGCTTGTCCACACCATGGCCTAGAACAATGGTTGATTATTCACACCTTTTATAATGGACTTCACTATAACACAAATATGTCCATTGACGCTGCCGCCGGTGGTGCTCTGATGAACAAACCTTACCCCGACGTTTGCACTCTCATCAAAGATATGGAACAAACCATTACCAATGGGAGTCTGAATGAGCATCAGTGGAGAAAAGGGAGGCCAAAGGAGGAATACATGAGGTCAATTGTATGGACATGATGAAAGCTAAAATGGACGCATTAGCCTTGAAGGTTGAACACATGTCTGCAAATCCTACAAGTGCAGTAGCTGTAGATTATGAAATCTGTGGAACCAAAGGACATCTTGCACAAAAATGAAATCTGTTAACTGAGTCGAACTCAGACCAGGTCAATTATGCCCAAGGAAACCCGTTTTCAAACACTTACGACCCTGGATGGAGGAACCACCCAAGTTTCTCTTATAAAAACAAGAACCCTATCCAAAACTCTACATCTCAAAGACCACCAGGTTTTCAAGATCAAAGATAAATCCAACCTATGTAGGTCGTTCCTCAAAAGCCAAATCTTGAGAAAATCATGGAGAACTTCATTTCGGCCCAAACTCAGCAAAACAAAGAGTTCCTGAACCAAGATATTCATATAAATGAATTGATCATACAATTAGGAACTAAGGTTAATTCGATAATCACTCACAATAAGATGCTTGAAACCCAAATCTCGCAAATATCACAACAACAAGCCCCTCAGGCCACACCTGGAGGGCAATTTCCTGGACAACCTCAACCCAACCCCCGAGGGCAAGCTAATGTTATTACCCTACGAAGTGGGACCACTTATGGTGAACCTGTAAAACCAGCCTTGGGTGAACTAGAGGCTTCTAAGAAAAACGTTGTGTCTATAGATGAAGTAGAGGAACTGGAGAGATAAAAAGACCAGGAAGTGAAAAATAAGGGAGAAAATAAAGATAAAGTTTATGTTCCACCCTCTCCTTATAAACCACCAATTCCATACCCGCAAAGACTTAAACAGATAAAAATTAATAACCAATACAAAAAGTTTATAAAGGTGATCGAGAAACTCCATGTAGAAATCTCATTCACTGAAGTCATCACCCAGATACCATCTTATGTTAACTTCCTTATGGACATCTTGACGTACAAGTGTAGGCTTGATGATCCCAAACCTTTAGAGTGCAACTCCATTGCTGAGAATAAACTTGCTAAGAAGGAGAAATATCTAGGAAGCTTTTACATACCTTGTATTTTAGGGAATCGTGTTATAGACAAAGCATTCATAGACTTGGGAGAAAGCGTAAGCTTGATGCCTTTAGCAGTTTGTAGAAGGCTAAACCTAGGAGAATTGAAACCGACTAAGATGTCTCTTCAATTAGCCGATAGATCTGTAAAATATCCAATAGGCATATTAGAAGACATTCCAGTTATAATCAGACAACTTTATATCCTAACAGATTTCGTGGTAATGGACATTAAAGAAGACAACGAAATCCCAATCCTCCTTGGTAGACCTTTCTTATCAACATTATGAGCCATAATAGATGTTAAAAAACAAAAATTAACTTTTGAATTAGCTGATGAAAAGACAGAATTTATACTTTCCAAATTCCTAATGGCACCAATCATAGAAGAATCGTGTTATGCCATCGATATCAAATGAATGTATAAGGGAGCTAGACCAAGAAAGACCTCCCGAGACGATGAAATTTCCCTCGACTCCCATAAGAGAAGACTACGGATTTGGAATGGAATCTCACATGGATGACGACCTTTATGAATGCTTAGCACTTACCCCGAACCATATGCCGTGTCCTAAAAAACCATCTATAGAACTTAAGGAACTACCCGAGAATCTAAGATATGAGTTTTTAGATGAAGAACTAAATCGTCCCGTTATAGTGAGCGCCACCTTGAATGAAGATGAAACAAACCAACTTCTAGCAATCTTGTAAAAGTATCCCTAAACTTTAGGATATAACATTTATGATCTCAAAGGGATAAGCCCATTCATGTGCATGCACCGGATCTTGCTGAAGGAAGATTCTAAACCTTCCAAAGAACATCGACGAAGGCTAAACCCTATAATGAGCGATATGGTTAAGAAAGAAGTACTAAAACTACTAGAGTCTGGTATAATTTATCAAATTTTAGATAGTAAGTGGGTGAGCATTGTACATGTGGTACCTAAAAAAGTAGGTGTCGCAGTTGTGGAAAATGAGAAAGGCGAGCATGTAGCTAAGCGTATAGAAAGCAGTTGACGTATGTGCATCAACTACAGCAAACTAAATAAGGTAACTAGGAAAGATCATTTCCCTTTCCCATTCGTAGATCAAATGCTTGAGTGTCTAGCTAGACACTCTTACTTCTACTATTTAGATGGATACTCGGTATTTTTCCAAATTCCCATCCACCCCGAAGATCAAGAGAAAACAACCTTTACATGCCCTTACGGAACATTTTCCTCTAGACGAATGCCTTTCAGACTTTGCAATTCCCCAGCCACCTTCCAATGTTGTATGATTTCAATCTTCACAGATTTGCTCGATGAGATTATGGAAGTTTTTATGGATGATTTCTCGGTATGCGGATTCAGTTTTTAAAACTGTCTAGCTAACCTTGAGAAAATTCTAGAAAGATGCGTGGAAGCAAACCTTGTGCTAAACTGGGAAAAGTGTCACTTTATGGTTACCAAAGGAATAATATTAGGACACATAGTCTCTGAAAAAATCATTGAGGTTGATAAAGCCAAAATAGAGGTTATAGAAAACCTCAAACCACCCAAGACCATTAGGGAAGTCCGAAGCTTTCTTGGACACACCGATTTTTACCGACGCTTTATTAAAGACTTCTCTAAAATAACCAAACCTATGACTAGCCTTCTAATGAAAGATGTCGAGTTTATTTTCGACGAAAAATGTATTGAAGCATTCAATCTTTTGAAACAAGCACTGATTTTTCGCACCTATTATGCAACCTCTAGATTGGAACCAACCTTTCAAAATCATGTGCGATGCTAGTGATTAAGCAATTGGTGTTGTTCTAGTGCAAAGAAAAGACAAGAAGTTACATATAATTTACTATGACAATAGAACCCTGGATGCCGCCCAACTTAACTATGCAACAACCAAGAAAGAACTCTTCGCTGTTGTTTTTACTATTGATAAATTTCAATCTAATCTGGTCAGAGCTAAACTTATAGTTTATACAGATCATGCAGCTATTCGATACCTAATAAGCAAGAAGTAAGCTAAACCTAGGTTACTTCGATGGGTCCTTTTACTACAAGAGTTTGACCTGGATATTCGAGACAAGAAGGGCACGAAAAATGTAGTTGCTGACCACCTTTCTAAGCTTGAATATTTAAAACCAGACCTAGTGCCAATAAATGACAATTTTACCTATGATAAACTTATGGCTAAAATCAAAACCATTCAGGACGATAACTCCGATATTCCAATGGATTGGAAGATTGAAAGAACTCTAGCAGTGACCAACATACATTGGTACGCTGACTTTGTTAATTACCTAGTTGCTGATATCATACCCCCTGACCTTAACTACCAATACAAGAAGAAATTATTTAGTGATGTAAGATATTTTCATTGGGAAGAACCACTCCTTTTCAAAAGAGGGACATATGGCATTTTTCGTCGTTGTGTCCCTGAGGAAGAAGTAGAAAACATCATAAAACATTGTCACTCCGCACCTTACGGTGGACATGCAGGAACATCTAAGACATGCTCTAAAATTCTCCAAGTGGGTCTTTACTGGCCAACATTATGGCGCGACGTTCATGCTTACATTGTCAGATGTGATCGGTGCCAACGTACTGGGAACGTCTCAAAGCGTGAAGAAATTCCATTAAAAAATATCCAAGAAGTAGAAATCTTCGATGTTTTAGGGACTGATTTTATGGGATCTTTTCCATCATCAATGGGAAATAAATATATCTTAGTAACTGTTGACTATGTGTCTAAGTGGATTGAGGCTATAGCCTCACCTGCAAATGACACACAAGTAGTGATTAAGTTATACAAAAACAACATATTCCCAAGATTTTGAGTACCGCGCCTTGTTATAAGTGACGATGGATCACATTTCATATCCAAAATTTTTGATAAACTTTTAGATAAATATGGAGTTAAGTATAGAGTAGCAACACCATATCACCCGCGGACTAGTGGACAAGTGGAAGTATCAAATAGGGAGATTAAACAAATCTTAGAGAAAATGGTTTCAATATCTAGAAAAGATTGGTCTCAAAAGCTTAAAGAAGCATTATAGGCCTATATGACCGCTTATAAAACCCCTATAGAAACCACCCCGTACCAATTAGTTTACGGAAAATATTGTCACTTACCTTTTGAGCTAGAACACAAAGCCTATTGAGACATTAAAACCCTGAATTTGGATTACCTAGCAGCTGGTGAAAAGCGCATTCTAGACATTCATAATTAGAAGAACTAAGTTGCAATGCTTATGAAAATTCCATAATATATAAAGAAAGAACCAAAGCATGGCATGACAAGACAATTATAAAAAAGGATTTCAACATAGGCGATCATGTTCTCCTTTTTAACTCCAGGTTGCAACCTTTTCCTGGTAAGTTACACTCAAGATGGACCAACCCTTACGAGGTCTCAAAGATCCTGAAGTTTGAAGTAGTTGAAATCAAGAACCACTCTTGTAATCCCTTCATAGTAAATGGGCAAAGGCTAAATCACTACCAAGGAGGTGGCATCCCTACAAATTACTCTTGCCACACTATGATCGGTCCACCTGTCCCTACTTCTCAAATATGAGTCTCTAATCGTCAAGCTAAAGACGTTAAACAAGCGTTACGTGGGAGGCAACCCATGATTTTTCTCTATTTTCTCACTTTATTATTTTATTGCATTGTTTTTATTCGATGTTTTATTTATGCACTTAACTGTACTAACCTTCGTAATATCTATGTTTCAGGTTTCAGGTCCCATTACTCTCCGTAGCATTCTCCACTAACCATATTTTTTAGGATGCAGAGTTTCGATGATATGCATGTTATGTTCAAAGACGAAATTCAGAGAAAGCGATATGCGATCCTATCTGAGCGTCCCATGTTACCCACTAGGTACCCTGTACCCTGATTTCATGGAAACCTTATGTCTTGAGGCAAGTGTGAGGTACATACGCAATCAACTTCAATGGGAAGATTATGTTGGTGCTATGCATGTAACCTATAGGAACCTAACCCTGGAATTTTTAAGCTCCCTCAGTTATGAACCATTCATTGGAATTGGTTCTCAAAGAGGATATATTAACTTCATATTGTTTGGAATTGAGTACACCTTCAATCATAAGGAGTTAGCTGAGTTACTTGGCTTTCAGTGTGGCCTTGATGCTATGCTTGAAATCCCTTTAGGCTATTTTATGCAGGATGAGATAGACAAATTCTGGAGTGATATCACAGGAGGAGGGATCCCTGACCCTTCTACCCAGCTATCCAACATAATCCATAACCCAACCTTCCGATATTTCCAGATGATCCTAGCCCACACTTTCCTTGGAATGCGTGATATTGATACCCATGTTAGTGCTGAGGAAATCCTTTTCATATTTTGTATCACCCAGTCACACCCTGTAGCCTCTGTAAATTTCCTGATTGACAACCTTAACCTTACAAACAACTCTTCTGAAGGACTTATTCATGTGGGAGGCACTGTGTCACATATAGCATCTGCCCTGGGTCTTGACAGAAAATTAGTTCACCTGACTTCTTACTGTGGCTACACTCTGATGGATGCTACCTTCTATTTAGACCATGGCCTAATGAGGAGAGACTTTTAATCCAAACCAATATAAGCTCCTGATTAATCATGAGACTATCCATTACTTTAATTTACCTGATCCCACGAAGACTAATGTCCATGACAAAGAAAATTGGACATGCGCATTAGAAGGCCAGGATGAGACACCTGATGTACCTAGATCCCCTCCAGTACCAGAATACAATCCCTTGCCACCATCAGATAGGATCACAGTGCTTTCTAATAATTTCGATCTACAGAGAAGCGACATTCACACTGAGATCATTGAGTTGCGTAGGGAACTGGTCATCCTTCGCCAGGAGGTTACTGACCTTACCTTGCAGTTAGAGGTATCCGATGCTACTCATGCCATGGAAGATGATTGCCTATACAAGGAAATCGGAGATCTCC
Source organism: Lathyrus oleraceus (assembly GCF_024323335.1). Taxonomy (NCBI): domain Eukaryota; kingdom Viridiplantae; phylum Streptophyta; class Magnoliopsida; order Fabales; family Fabaceae; genus Lathyrus; species Lathyrus oleraceus. The sequence goes on along the minus strand of NC_066579.1, from coordinate 381,946,671 downwards.
ATCGTCAGCTAGAAGAGGCACGAGACTCCAGTAGCATTGAGGAATCATCGACGCACTGAGGACTATGTTTTCCAGCTTCTATCGCTTTATTTATTTCGCATATTCAGACATATATCTATATCTATTTCCTGATTTCTAGATTTATTTTATTTCCGCATAGATTTACTTTTCTCAGCTTTTCCCTATGATATTATCTCATCATATAATTTCATTTCTTTTATGTTTCTATTGTTTCTTTAAATATTTTATTTTATTATGTTAAAAAATTAATTATATCATGAATGTACAAATACAAGGAAGAAGAACATATTAGAAGAGGTTGTGCATACCCCTAAAATGACTCAAAACCACAAAGCTCAAGTCTAATTCAACCAATCCAGCCCATTAAGAATCACAAAGATGAGGGGCGCCATCTAGCCATTGCGGGTGCCATGGGGTCTGAGCATTATCTCGGGCAGAATCAAAACAAACCTCCATTTTCACCCCAAAACTCATCTTCAACCTCTCAAAAACCCCATTTTCTCCATCTTGACCATCATTAAAACCCACTCAAATCCCATTAAATTTCCATTCAACCAAAAACCCACTACCAATCCTACTTCCATTTCCAATTTCCACCATTAAAATACCATTTCACCTTATTCCCATATAAAACCCATTTTCTTCCCCATTCATCACCAAGGGCAAAATGGAGCATCATCAAATCACTTTTCATAGAGGAAAACCCGGAGATAGGAAAAGGAGATTATTCGAGGAGTTGTAGACAAAGGGAATTTTCTCCACCAGGTATATCGATGAAGACTGTCTGTATAATTTGGGAATTTTCCATAGTGTTTGCTATATGTTAGATAATTTAGGATTGCATGATATTTTTATTAAGAAGGAACCTACGTTTGAGTATCTGACCCGGGAATTCTTAAGATCCCTAATTTATAATGTTCATCCTAACACCACTAGCACATCCGGTACAATACAATTTAGAATGTTTAATGTTGAATATCAGTACACTACCAATGAGTTAGCAGGTTTGTTAAAATTTCCTTACGGGGAAGGTGCCCTCTGTGAGACACCCTTGGACTCTGAATGGTCATCTGAGGCATTTGAATTTTGGAGGAAATTGACAGGAACAGACACCAACTCTTTTGAGGGGAACCTAGCCTCAAGTATTCATAACCCCACCATACGCATTTTTCGCTATCTGTTGGCTTGCGCAATTTTTGGCCGGAAAAATCCTAATAAAATCAATGCCAAAGAACTTTTATTTTTACAGGGTAGCCTCACACAAAGAAAAAATAACTTTGTTCCCTTTATGATTGCACATATGTGTGTCGTTCGAAAAAAGGGAGGGACTATTTCTTTTGGAGGTTTAATTACATCCACTGCTAGAGCTTTGCACCTTGACATTGAGTTGGCTACATTAGAACCATTACCTCACCGCATTATAAATTTAGAGTTTTTAAAAGATATGTGATTATGCAGAGTGAGGAAAGAGGGCGGTTTTAACCTCATGGTTCATAATGTAGCTATCCTAAGTGTAGTTTTACCTTGCTCTCGATGTACAGATGTGCGCCTTGAGAGAAATTGGATTTATGATCTGCAAGCTCCACCTTTTATTGACCCGTTGCCACCCAACATACCTTTTGAATAAGGTCACGGGACCTATGATGAGTATGAGTAGAGAGACCAATCTCACGTTCCGACCATGCCTCCACCCCATGCATCACCTACACACATTGCACCATCTTTTACTCACCCTTCTACAGGTACATCCTTTGGATTCCACATTAGTGAAGAAATATGGAGAGATCTACAAGCTCGAGAAGAAAGGCGGGATGTCTTATTATTTGCCATGAATCAACAACTGAAGGACAACATGGACTTCATGTGTGAATCATAGCGGCAGAGTGATAATTCACTTTGCAACATCATGGAATCCCAGCAAGCCCTCCTTTCTAACCAGCAGCGTTAGCAAGCTAACTTTCAGAGGCACCTAACCCTGATGGAAGCCACTCAAGGCTCCGTACTGGGTAACCTTCGACAGTTGCGGGAATCTTATGCCTTATTATCGGCTAGATTTGATCGCCTAGAGGTTTTAAGAGAGGAGCTTCGTCGCAACAGGAGTCGTCGTCCCATGCATTCAGAACTAAGAGACGAGGGCACCAGTGGCCAACAGTAGTGTCATCCAGGTTACTCCTTTCCTCATCTTTTATCGAAACATTGGGGACAATGTTCGGTTTAAGTGTGGGAAGAGATTTCTATGCTTTCTTTTCTTTTAATTTTTTGCATTTTATCGTTTTTTTAGTTTATTTTAATTTGTTTTCAATCAATTGCATGTGCTAGACGAGTCATCTGTGTAGTGTACCCTTACTTCCCCATTTCTTGATCCTTACAAAAAAAATTGACAAAGAAAACAACTTTTATTTCAAAAAAAATGGGCTTTTAGACAGTTTAGGATAGGATGTTAAAGACTTGGGAAAACTTTTAAAAATAGATATCGTCTCAACACCGTAAGCTTCTTGACTTTGGAAATTGATCCTAATACTTACTATATTATAGCCTTAATTTTAATCCCAAATAATAAAGCCCTTAAGTAGTTTATTTTAGCAGTCAGCTCTGGCTTAAGCATACTCTACATAAGGAAACCGATGAAAATAAGTGAATGATTCTAAAATTCTTATGTACCAAAAAACTAAAAAAATACCCGTTGTAGTTGGTTCAGATGTATCTGGTGCTGGACTTGGTAAGGCGGATTATGGTTCGATCCCCCACAACTACAATTGGGTAAAATAAAAAGGTTTACCAAACTTATATACCAGAACCCTATGTAATAGGATCAAAATCACTAACTGGTCGCCTTACTATGAGTGTGTACAAATAACAGGCTTAATGTGATTCCACCTGAATGAAAAAGGATTTAAAAATAGGGATGAAAAAGGTAGGCTCAAGTATAGTAACGTGATATGGATTAGTTTGTATAGGAAAGAAGCGTATGACCACTTTTGCGGAAAGTGTACCCCCAATATTTTTGGTTCATCAGTTAGTACCTATCGACACACCCTTGAGTGAACTTAGAAACTTTTATCCTAAATTAAATACTTGTGTGTTGTTGTTTTTCTTTCGTGATCCATAAAAGTTTTGCTTGAGGACAAGCAAAGATTCAAGTGTGGGAGAATTTGATAACACTGAAACACACTACGTATTTCACTCGGATTGCACATGCTTATTAGGTTTTTATTGTCATTTTCATGTGTTATGTTTTCTTTTTGTCCTATTTTTAGGTATTTTTCCCTACAAGAGCCTTTTGTGAAGAAACGAAGCCAAACGAGCAAGAAATCAAAGTTTTTGTGGAAATTTGTGCACATGGCATCCAACATGACAACCGCCAAGGAGGGTGCCATGACGTGTAAGTTGTCAACCGGTGGTAACTTCCATGTTCCCATGAACGTTTCATGTTGTACATATGGCGGGCGCCTTGGTGGAGATGGTGGGAGCCACCTTTGTTGGCACGACCCCACTAAGGGTAGTTGGAGGACAACTTTGTCTTTTGCTAGCTTTTGGAACCTCTATAAATAGGCATTTTCACTTCACGAAATGGAATCTAACTTAGTTCACAACACTAAGCCTAAAATTCATCATTGTAAGAGTGATAATTCATCACATCGAGGGGTTATCGTACTTGAGTTGTAGTTAGGTTAGAGCACTGTACAAACAATCTTGCCGCCATTTTACTTTCCAATCAAGTTTTCTTTTCAAGTGTACCAGATTAAAGTCTCTGATTTGGAGCAGGTTTCTTATTCAAGCTTATTCGCATTTACGTTTTATTTATCTTGCATGCTTTACTTTATTTACTTGCTTGTCTTGCTTTTACCTACTCGCTTATTTAACTTGCACATTTTATTTACCTGTTCTTTTAAACATGATTATATCTGCTATGTTGATTTCTATTTTCATGTCTGGATAAATCTTTAAAGGTTAGGATGTAAGGATCATCGTTAAGATGATACTCCATTATTTGTATCTATAAAAATGCTTTAGGGGCTGTTTTGATTTTAACACAGGTTTTCAGTACTTATTTTGTTCGTTAACTCCGAAAGTAGAGTCGAGGTATAGTTGGGTAAGATCGAAAGTCGTCCAACTCTTAAAAGATAAACTTGGCTAGTTTTAGCTGGTCAAAATTAGCGAAAGCACTTTGTCCGGATAACTGGGAATTCTTAACACTATTAGAAAATAATTTTGAAACTATTTTCGGACGCATTTGTAGGTTTAAAATTCGGACCCTTTAGTGAAAGCCATGGATCCCTTTTAAGTAAAACTTTCCAAATCAAAATCACTTTTTAACTAAGTCAAGAATTTAATTTCTTAAAAATAGGTTTACTACTTTAACACAACAAGCACCCTTCATCTGTGACAATGAAGGGCATTAATTAGAGAGTAAAACTCGGCTCTAAATACGCGAAAGTGACAGTTCCGGCTAAATTGATTCTTCTCTAAGTAGAAAATATTGCCTCATAAGTAGATCTGTTTAGAAACAATTGGAGTATTTCCTAACAAATGTGAATTACATCTGAGCCTGCATTTTTATCTGAATTTGTTTACTTCATTATTCTCTTTTCGGTGTACTTGAACCTATCTATTTGATTCGCCTTAGATAAACACCGTAATGATAGAAGTCGATAGATTGACAATTTGGTCTCTATGGGAATGATAATCTTTTGTATTACTTTGATGTGTTCCGTATACTTGCTGATAGAATTTACACACCCATCAATATGTAGGAGGGATAGTGTCAAACTGGAAGTGTGATCGTGACAGATGGAGTTATTTTGAAATTTTTGGTGTTGTTAAAGAAATAGGGTATCATTGGGTACTTGAAATGTGGTATGATTTTACTAGTACTTTAAAGGAACTAATTAATGACTTTTATGCAATAGAACTACTAAATTGGTCCAAGACTCATCGGAAGGTAGACATATACATAGTTCACCCTATTTCCCAATTTGATGTAGTAGATGTAGTTGATGTCTAACCTTTATTGATTTATATCCAACCCATTGTAGTATATGAGATACCTGAAATTGACACACCTGATGTAGTAGAGAACATACTTGAAACTGACATAGCTGAGGGACAACGTGACATACCTGAAACTGACACAGTTGAAGGCCAACATGACATACCTGAAACTGACATAGCTGGGCCAACATGACATACCTGAAAGTGACACCATGAGTGAGATATCTGACATTAACTTACATCCTGAGATACATGAACAAAATTCAAAAATTATTGAGAGTAACCATAATGAACAAAGTGATGATAGTGCATTGGGGTGCAGGTTTGATGACTCTGATGATAAGGTATTAGATGATGGAATTGATGATGTTTTGGTACGAGTGGGAGGATTTGTTGCTGGGGATAATGATCAAGAGGTGGATGAATTATAAGTGGATTATGTAAGTAAAGGAAAAAAAGTAAGGGTGGTAAACCTAAGAAAAAAAGGCTAAGGGAAGACCTTGCAAGCAAAGGGTGGAATAAGCCATGTCTTTTGAAAATGAACCATCTAGTGATTAAGATACAATTGATTTTGGGTTTGTTGAAAGGAGTAGAGGAAAAATGGTAGATAGGGGTTAGTCATATATAGATTATATATCTAAAGAGTTGGAGACTTATGAGGATTCAAGTAGTGACTACTAAGATAAAGGAACTAAGAAAAAATATCCATCATTTGTGATGCCTAAGAAGTTTGTGGACTATAAATGGGTTTTGGGTACCATGTTCTCAACAAAGGAGGGGTTTAAAGAAGCAATAACAAACTATGTTGTTAAGAATGGTAGAGATTTACACTTTATAAAGAATGATACGACAATGGTTAAAGTGGGATGAAATGAAGGATGTGAACGAGTTTTATTATGTTCAAAATTGCCAAATGAGGATACATGGCAACTGAGAAAACTGATTTACACTCACACATGCAATATGAAGTTGAACGTAAGGATGTTTAACACTAAATAGCTTGGGAAAAAGTTGTACTCAACTGTTAGAGTTAATTCAACTTTAAAACTCACTACAATATGTGAGAAAGTTCATGAGAAAAATAATACTAGTATGAGTAGGATGAAGGCTTATAGAGCAAGGAAGGTAGCACTTAATTATGTATAAGGGTCATTCAAGGAACAATATTTGAGGTTGTATGACTACACACATGAGTTGCTGAGATCAAATCCAAAAAACACAATTAAGTTGAAAGTGCAACCAACTGAATCACAAAGTGAGGAAACTGAGCAACGTGAGAACTATGTAAGCAGACCATTATTACCAAGTTTTCAGCGACTATATATATGCATTGATGCTTGTAAGAGAATTTTTTCAGTTTGTAGACCAATCATTGGAGTTGGTGGGTGTTTTCTCAAGGGTCATTATAGAAGACAGATTCTTGCAGCATTAGGTAGAGACCCTAATGACCAAATGATGCCCATTGCATTGGATGTGGTTGAAGAAGAAACTAAGGACTCAAGGGCTTGGTTTCTTGATCTTCTAATTTAAAATTTAGGTGGTCCACAAGTTTGCAAGAAATTCAGTTTTATATCACACCAACAAAAGGTACAATTCACTTTCACATGGTCATTATCATTTTAGTAACATAAACTATATGTTTAACTATTTTTCTATGTTTAGGGACTATTACATGCATTGGAAGAATTATTGACAGGTGTTGACCAAAGATTATGTGTAATACACTTGTACAACAACTTTAGAAAAAGATTTCCTGGCAAACAGTTGAAAGAGTTAATGCGGAGGGCATCCAAAGCAACATATCCTCAAGCATGGGAAAGGGAAATAAAGGAGATGATGAAGGTTAATGAAGATGCCTTCAAATAATTATGGAAGATTCCACCTATATTTTAGAGTAAGTCTAGGTTCAATTATAACAAAAAATGTGATTTGTTGGTTAATAATATGTCAGAAACATTCAATAGTGTTATAATTGGACCAAGACAAAAGCCTATTGTTACAATGCTAGAGGATATAAGAGGGTACCTTATGGATAAATGGGTAACAAATAAAAACAAGATTGAAGCTTATAATGGTTATGTACTTCCAAAAATTAAAAAGATTTTGGAAAGACAAACTAAAATATCAAGGTTCTATATGTTTGGGTAATTCACAAACTGAATCTCATAATTATTACCCTTATTTTATCTCATAATACTTACTAACTCAATGCAATTTTTATATTTACAAGGATTGCTGGTGATATGATTTATGAAGTAAGGCATATCAATGTGTCAAGAGACAAATTCATAGTTTACCTCAAGTAGAAGGAGTTCTCTTGTAGGAGTTTGACGCTCGTTGGCGTTCCATGCTACCATGCAATTGCATGCATCCAAAGTAGAGTTGAAGACCCTGCAAATTACATTCCTACCATGTATAAGAAGGAGACTTACTATGCTTGTTACAGACATATTATCTACCCAACCAATGGACAAAACTTATGGAAAGAGACCTCAAACCCCAACATACTTCCACAATCATCAAGAAGAGGAACAAGGAGGCCTAAGAGAAGAAGGAACAAAGATGATGATGATAAGAGAAAATATACAACAACTGTTAGCAGGTAAGGGTTTCCAAATAAATGCTCAGTGTATGGTAAATCTGGCCATAACAAAGCCTCTTGTCCAACTGCACCAAAACAACCAGCACCATCCCAAACACAGCCAACTACAAGACTTCAAACTAGATTGTAACCAAGAAGAACCCAATACACAAATTCACAATCCCAACCACAACCTATGACAAGACCTCAAACTAGGCTATCACCAAGAAGATCCCAAACTCAATCAACACAAACCCAAGCACAACCAACCATAAGACTTCAAGCAAAGAAACACCACACCACTACACTCCAAACAAGAGTATCACTAAGAAGAAGGACTGCAGCATTTTAGGGACCAACAACAGCTTTTCAACCACCAAGAAGGACAACACCTAAGCTGCTTCTAAAGAGAAAAAACCATTAGAATGTTGACTGTTATATTTTGCTGAAATAATAATCTTGTAATTTTACTGACTTAGAAATATGTAATTTGAATCATCACTTTATGTTTTGGATGTCTACTATATATTTTGGATGGATACTTCATGTGTTTTGTATGGTATTTTGGTTACTTAATGAAAGATATTAAGGCCTTATCACTATTTTGGTTAATAGGTCTTTTATGTTTAGTCAATTGTGTCTATAATGTCTCTTAAAGTGTGACAAATATGGACACAAACTATGTCTTTACTGCAACATAAAATGTGACAGTATACTAAGTTGTCAAACACAGGTTAATTAAGTCTCTTAAAGTGTAACAAATATATCCTTTAACTATTCTTTAGTATAACAAACATATCCTTTAACTATTCCTTAGTGTAACAAATATGTCCTTTAACTATTCTTTAGTGTAACAAATATGTCCTTTAACTCTTCTCTAGTGCAACAAATATGGGTACAAACTATGTCGTTACTACAACAAATATGGGAAACATAAAATTTGTCAGACAAATTGGGCATAAAATAAGCATCACATTAAAGAAATTCATTACAACAACACAATTTCAACATTACATTTAGGGATAACATCAACATTAATTACATAAACATAAATCATAATCACTACTTATGGATCAACATACACATCAAAATTACAACAATATCAACTAAAAACATTATGACAAAATTAGCATATTCGACATGTTATCATCATCTCTTTTGTGTAGTAGTCATCTTCATGGATCTTCATCTTTTTCTTGAACATGTTTATTTATGCATCCTTTTCATCATATTTTGAACACTTCCTTTGAGTGTTGATTCATGTTTTCTTTTCACCATTGAACTCTTTTTCAACCCACTCAAAAAAGCTGCAGCCACAGTTTAAACCCTCACTTTGTTAACATCTAATAGTTAGAATTATCAAATAAGACATAGCAGACAATAGCGATTAATTACCACAAAGTTTCTGCATCCCCAAAAAAGCTTCCCAAAATTTCTTCATTTCTTCCTCACTGTTCATATCGCAGCCTTTGCTCTATAAGCATACCTTGGTTCGATTTCACCATGACTTGCACTCGAAATTAAGGAATTACAATTATGGCTACGTGAATTTGAATTTTTTTTACTTTATGAAGCTATTGTTGGAGAAAGTATGAGAATAATTCGTTGGGTACTGATACATATATTCTAAGGATTTGATGAAGAAGAAAGATATTTTCCCAATTATTTCAAGTAATATTCAAATATATGTCATCTCAGCAACATAATATCCATATAGGCACCATAAATAACAATTGTGAATTTTTGAAACTGAATAATTAAAAAAGACCAATGTTGTAGACATTATGCAACTTAAAGGAATGGCATGTATCGAAAAAAACATAAAGAACCAACCTGTTACAATTAAATATCCTAAAGAACCCCTGGAGTAATTTGTCCTTAATAAAACAAGGAATATATATATATATATATATATATATATATATATATATATATATATATATATATATATATATATATATATATATATATATATATATATATATATATATATATATATATATCCTCTTAGTTATACTAATAACCAGAGGTAAAATAGCGCCTAAAAAAATGAATAAGCAGTTGTTGGGGATCAAACTCACTACAAGTTCAAGCTTTTCCCTCAGTGAAGTTTCAACCGAGAGGTAAATTGAGCACTTTCAATGACATGCTTTTTTACATCGGCTTTGAAAATGAGGTAACACCTCATATTCAACTGAGGTTAAACTTGTTTTTCCTAGTAGTTTCATTCTTTTCAACGCTTCCTTTACCTTTTTGTTTTTGAATCCGGCGGTAATAATTATAGTTCTGATCCTCTTCTTTAATGTCGAGTCTGCTATAGTCCAATGAGATATCATATCCTTCATTAACAAGTTGTAGAAATACATCTTTCACATATCATTTATATCTTTTTCCTGAACCAAGACTTTTCCTTCTTCATCTTTAACACACTCTAGTTGATCCAAATCTCTAGTCTTTCTTTTCTTACCTTTGCAAGCTTATATATAGATTTTTCTCCCTCATTGGTTCCTAGATGTAGTTCCTTTTGTTTGGCTGCATTATGTAAAATAAAATATGTACAATATTTATTTTAGGCAACATGTGAAACAAGATGTTTCAGCATGTATTCTAACCTATGAGTTTGTTGCTAGCAAGAGGTGTTCAGCTAAAGTGCTTGATATAACAAGTTAAACAAGAGCTTCCAAGATGTAGCTAAAGTGCTTGACAGAACTAGTTAAGAATGAGGTTCCACATATGAGTATGTTTCATCTCGACATAAGGTTTTGGTTCTGACTATCTTCAAACGTCCTTCAGAAGAGTTGTGGTGTTGACTTCTTCTAAAGATGCAAATGTGTGCTTTTGGAAATAAGTTTGTGTTGTTAATCCAAAATCTATTTGAAAGAATTTAGATTTGTTTTCGTCAAAAAAGATTTGATTGGATGTACCTTGAAGGAATATTTGTTCCAAGATTTAATCTACAAAGAAGACTTATATGAAGAAAGTTATTTTGAATGTTATGGTGGAACACAATGTTCAAACAAGTGTGCCGCAACATCTGGTCTTTGTCAACTGACATATGTTATTATATTTGTGGTGTAGAAGGGTGTGTTGCAACATCTGGTCTTTGTTAACAGACAAATGTTATTGCAGTTATGGTGAAGAAGAGTGTGTTACAACATCTAGTCTTTGTCAAAAGACAAATGTTATTACAGTTGTGGTGAGAAGAGACACATGTGGAACACGATGTTCTAACATGTGTGCAACATCTGACCCTGACTCAACATACCAATGTTGTTGCATTTTTGGAGCAAAATTCTGGTTGAGACTAAATCAGATTTGTTTCTATATTTTAACAATGCGTTTGTGTGATTCTTTTTTATAGTTGTTGAAGATCAAATCAATTTAAGTGGAGATTTAAATTTGAATTTGAATTAAAAATAAAAAAATATATTTTGTTTGGTATTTTTATGGAAAAAAATCATATCCAACAATATCTATATTTATTATGGATGAAATCAAATCAAATTTCCATTGGAAAAAGGATAGAAGAAGCATTGTTATTTAAGGAGACTCAAACCTAGAGTTTGAGGTGTGTACATTTTCAAGAATCTTTGTGTTATGGTTTCTATTTTTAAGTCTTTGTTTGAGTTATTGTTGTACACCACTCTAGCGCCTCCATTCATATCTTAAGGCATATAGGTTAGTTTCCTTGTTGAGTTGTAAAGCTTTGTTTCAAGATATTAATTTTATAAGCTTGAGAATAAAGTGTTTTTGTTTCTTGTATTCCACACTAATGTTGTATTAGTGTTGAATATATTTGTGTACACCACTTTATGTTTCAAGTAACTTAGAATAGTTGTTGGGTTGTCTTAGTTGAGTTATAAATTCAACAATCATTGGTGTTGTTAATGAAGTTGATCATCAGGGTTTAGTGATTGAGAGAAAGTGAGAGGTATTCTCATATTTAGGGGGAGACCTAAATAGAAAGTCATTAGGATTTGGAAGAAGAATTGAAAATCACGGGGGTTGATGTTCCTATAAGACTAATTGTACTAATTCGAAGTAGTGAATTTCGTTTCTTGGGTAGAGTGCCCCCTAGACATAGGTGTGGTTTCATCGAACAGGGTTACCAATCTCTTGTGTTATTTATTTCTTTTCAGCTTCATCATCTTGTATAAGATAAACTATTTTCTCTTGGTATTTTAAACCGGTTTTTATTCTGGTATACAATGTCCCAAACATTGTGTCTAACATCTGTCCCCAGAATCTATTATCTATCATAAACCAATTGTTCATGTTTTCCCAGACATTTGGTCCAACATCATCCTCTCGAGAACCAAATTTCACTAGAGATTGGTATAATCCATCCAAATCTTGGGTTCTTGCTTCACTCACCAACTTCTTGGTTTCATTCTTCTTGTACTTTTCCCAAGTTTCGACTTTTTTACACCTCGACCACTCTATAAAATAATCCATTTTTACTCTGACTTTGCTCTGGACACTTTCATCCACCACCATGATTCTTTACCCCTAGGTCCCAAACCTTTTTTTCATCCAATGCCTCTTTAGCCATTTTTATAATATCTTAGGCCATCTTATTCTACATATCATTTTCATTTCCTTGTGGTTGTCCAAACCCTCCCTACAAGATCTTGTGTTTGAAAGTTCATTATTTTCACCATTCAAATGACACCACTTAATTTATGGCACTACCATATGACTTCTTCTATTTTCTCTCCCCTTAATTATTACATCCATAACCAAATCTCTATGTTGGTTAGTCAAACTCTAAAGTAACTTTGCATTCTAAGCAAATCTTCCTACCTGACTTCCTGATAAGAAGTAAATCTATCTGACAACATGTCACTCCACTTTTATATGTGATAAGATATGCATCTCATTTCCTAAACATGTATTTTATATAGTAAGATCCAAAGCTTACGAAAACTCCAAGATTGATTTACCCTCCACATTCATATCCCTTAAGCCAAACCCCTCATACACGCTCCCAAAACCTCTTGTTATGCTACCTACATGTCCATTAAGACCCTCACATAGGAAAATCTTCTCTCCTTAGGGTATATCCTAGAGTAAGCCTTCTAAATTCTCCCAAAGTTTTACCTTAAGGAGTCTTGCTAACCCAACCTGAGACGTGTAAGCACTAATGACATTAAAGATGTCTTGTTCCATTACAAATTTCAATGCTATGATTCGATCTCCTACTCTTTTCACTTTGCCAATATCCTTCTTCCACTCCTTATCCACAATAAACCCCACCCATTTTCAATCTAACTTTTCTGGTGCTCCAAAGCTTAAACCCTGAGTTGCCTAATTCTTTTATGTTTACACCCTCCACTTAGTTCCTTGTAGGCACATAATTTAAAAATATTTGAGAATGATGAATATAAATTAGCATCATCCTAAAAGATGTACTTACGTGCACCATAATTGTAGTATGGATATGTTAAGACAATCAATACCCCACACAAAATCTATAATACATCTCTTTTGAAGTTAAAAAAAAAACTTCGCAATGCTCCATATCATGTTATAATTGTATATCGATGGAATATGTCATATCTTTGACCACACTTGCCAATCTTTGCAGTGTATTTGGTTGAGAAATCAGGGTCTCAATCTCGTATTGGGGGACTAAACAACTATCTTTTGGGCTTGTACCTATAATACCCCAAAATTTACCCTTCATTTTTCCTGGAAGCATACGCTTTACACCTCATGCATGCATTCATTTTTAGGTCATTTAGCATTTGCATTTCATCATGGCAATCGGAATCGGATCCAAGAAGCTTGAACATCATCCAGGACACTTTGTGGGCTCTATTTAGATGATCAGTCAACACAAGGGAAAGGCTTGAGTTACTTCCAACAGGGGTCTATTCGTCAGTCAAAACGTTAATCTTGAAGGAGCAAAGGTTTGTTCATGAGCAGTCATACTCGCTAGGCGAAGCCCACGTGTTTTGAAAAAAAACGAGAAAAAAAAACGAAAAACGAAAAAAGAAAAAAAAACGAGAAACGAAAAAAAAAACGAAAAACGAAAAAAAAACGGAAAACAAAAAACGAATAAATAAATAAATAAATAAAAGAAAAAATCTTAGACCTGGACCTCTCTCATTTGAGCCCACAGGTCCACAAAAATCAGTTTATAAATTCAGAGTTTCAGTGAAACAAAATTCTATTCCTATTACCCTGTCTGGGAAAAAGATAGTGAGAGAAGAACCCTGAGGAAAAAGAAAGTGAGAGAAGAGCTAACAGAGTTCAGAGCAATCTCCAAACCCTGAAGGGAACTCAACTGCACAGAATCACCTCTGCCTCACATAAACCCTAAAGATTGTTTTGTAAACCTCACGGGTGCAACTCAATTTCAATCAAGCTCTCCAATCAGGTTTGCCCTATATCCATCATCTTTATGCCTTTAATTTGAATGCTCTAAATGTATGAGGTATTATGGATGAATTTGATACCCTTTTGATGCATGTGTTTGACAAGAGGTTTAGGCCTCCTACCCTTGGTTGCTTTTTGTGAGCTTTTTGTGAATTGAAAGGGCATGATTCATGTGGTTACATTTTGATTTGGGGGCAACTCTTGGTTACCCTATCTTATTTCTCTAACCTGTTTGTTGAGTTTTGTTTTTGTAAAGGCACATGACTTTTGCAGGGATAACTTGCGTGGTTTCCCATTTTATTTGTGGGATAACCCTTGGAGGTTCATTCCGATTACCTGTACTGACCCACTTTCTTTGATGATGTTAGCTTGGAAGGATCTGAGGGTTTATCGTTCCTTTAATTGATGTTACCTCGGATCTTCATCCGTGTGGTACTTTTACATTTTTCCCGCATTTTACTGTTTTCCTAGCTGGAAGACCTCGATATGAGGCAATGTTTTTGTGTGTTTATTTTTTTACAGGTTCCTTCGTCCAGGACTCCTTTTGCATGAGCATCCCAAACCCTAACCCTTCCTTGATTTTTCTTCTCCTAAACACACGTTTACTCCTTATACTATAGGTGAGTAAGTCTCCAAAGGTCGAGCATCCGGTAGATTGCGTAGTAACATCGTTCGTCCAAAACCCAATCCATAACCCCGTAGTTAGCCGAACTACGGATTGCTCTGATTCTCATTCCAGATGAGATACGTAGGCATAAGACGCAATGTCTTAGCGAGCACACATCCCCCAACCCATAGGTCAGCCGAGCTACGAAGACTCTGATTCTCATATTCAGATGAGATACGTATGTAGTGGATGCGACATCCGCGCGAGTCATTTTCATTTAACCCCTTTTTTAATAAACAGCACAAGATAAACTCACACCCTTTAGACAAGAACTACAAAAGTGGATCCCGTAGAGTACTACGGATGCGTAGGGGTGCTAATACCTTCCCTTCGCATAACCGACTCCCAAACCCAAGATTTGGTTGCGAGACCTTGTCTTTTCCTTTCCTCTTTTCAGGTTTACTTCGAGCGTTTCCTTTCCCTCCTTTGGGATAAATAACGCACGGTGACGACTCTTCTGTCATTTTTCTTTCGCCGGTTGTTTTTTCGCACACTGTATTTTTCAGGTTGCGACAGTACCATCCAAAATAACTTTCTTAAAAAGGTCTAATAAATTTGTATTTAGGTGGGCGATTAAACCAATTGGTTTAAATTGTTGCATAATAAAAAAAACAACGACATAATGCATAATTTTAAGGACACAAATAGAAATAACACACAACATATATTTTTAATCAGAAAAAAAAACGTAAAGTTCCAAAATCAAACTTATACTTACATCAATCACATCCCATACCACACTCTCCCACATAATCACCCGCTCCTTTTCTAATATTTCCTCCAACCTCCCCTCCATCGTATCCTCCAATTTATAATCTAGCCTCTAATCAACCATCTCTTAAATCCCTTTATAGCACATTTCTTCACTCTTTGAAGATGATCCGAAAAGAGTCTTAGGTCGACACCCCGTCCAATACCATGGACATGTCCATAATGCTCCTTTGTTCCAGACACTTCTACCAATATGTCATGGTGTTGTTTTTGAACAAAGACGCCAACATCTTCTTTTTCAACCAGTGAATCCTACAACACAAATAAAATTTCATTACCAAAGTGAATTACCTACCATTAATATTCTTGAAAAAATATTTTACTTACAATCTTCTTAGAAAATACATGTATAACCACTAATGTGAACTTGCCTGCTGGTCTTTGTCGCGCTCTTTTCCATTTCTCATGGTGTGATGGTGGATATGGATTGCGATCAAGGCTCAGTGAAGCATCTCTAATCGGCCGTTCTCTCTCATTTTTTTCTTTAATCATTATTTCCTACAAATTTTCATATTCTCCACAAGACAATCTATATGGATCGATATTTTTAGACCTATTTTCCTTTCCTCTTTGACACATATCCTAGAATTCAAAAGAATTGTGAGACTCGACAAATGTATCCCAAGTCTTTAGATCAATAAAACTATACATCTTAGGTGGAGGATTTAAGTTACACTTTGAATTTGTAATATAATTTGTTGTGAGTTGTGTCTTAAAACTCCTCGAACACTCACCACCATATGAAATTCAGTTCCCCCCGGCTTACTATCATCTGAAACAATTAAAAACAATCCTACATTTACATTATAAAGTTTGTATTATTATTAAACAAAAAAAATGTTCATATATACTTGTAAAACAAATCATGAAAGTTAAAATAAATACCACAACATCGGTCCATATACTTGTTTTCACTTCAAGATCAACTTCGCTCCAATATTTTAACAAAACACTCATTTTGTTTCTACCCAATAATTTCATGTAACTCCTAAATTTCATAGCATTTTCACCATAACACCTACGGATTTTAAATTAAAATTGATCGACATCTTAACACTTGTGTTGCAGACTTTCATCAACTTGGCCATCAACGTGGCACCTCTAAATTTCTCGTTCTTTTATTCTTAATAGGATATCCCTCATTTGTAGGAGAGGTGATGGATAAATCGTCCATCTCTATTTAAACAAAAACAAAAACAACAACAATAGATACTTTACTTAACACACCATCAACAAAGGCACCTAATACGATTCATGGTACATTTTACTTAACACAACATCAACACTTCTTAAGATCACCTCATAAATACTTTAATTAACATAACATTAACAATGGAACCTAATCTGATTAATGATACATTTTACTTAACACAACATTGATATTTCCTAAGTGCATGTCATAAGAATAACATTATAAAAATTATACTTAACACAACATCAACAATGGAACCTAATGTGACTCATGTTACATATGGACTTTAGTCATCATCAACACTAAAAAGGAAAAACATGTGTCCTATTTTATCAACATAATCAAAATAGAAGAAATAACAAAAAATAACTTCACTCAACATAATGTATAAGCAATAAGCAATGCACAACAACAAGAACTAACATTTCTAAATTACGTGCATGGATAAAGTGACTTACATACCGAAAACATGATGAAAAAGATACGACAATGGTGAAGGAAACTTCGTTCAAGTTTGGTTGTTATTACTTTGTATCAAATCTTATTTGGTGCTTCAATGGCATTAATGGAGTTTCAAGAAAGGAAATGAAGTTTCAAACACGTATGCGTGTTTTGGTAGAGATGATGTTTCAAAAATAAAAGGTGGTGTTTCAAAAAATACTATGGTAGTTTTTTTATAAATACACTTACGATATTTTATTTATCGACCATTCAATTTCGTATGAGAATATAGATAATCATCCCTTTCCTTCACCATTCTCTCTTTCTCTTTCAACATTTTAACAAAAATTCCATAAACATAAGAACAAAATCCCCACAAATACAAAATAGTTCAGACATATTTAAAACCACCAAACTCATCTCTATAAACCAAAACACCACCTAACACATTCATAGACAATAATGTTTTCATAAAAATTCCACCTGTTAACAGAGATGTCAAAAACACCATCCTAGTAATTCCCATGAAATAAAACTGCCATGTTACCACGTTCCCCATAATCGTCACACAATAAACTTTACTTCCCTTATCAAAGACTTCTTCACTTTCTATCTTCATCTCAGAAAATCCACCATCGAACACCACTCCCACCGTCGCTAAAGCTATCACGACAATCTCCATTATGTGTCTTGGAAGAAATGATGTTTCAAAAAAGATTATGGTAGTTAAGTTTATAAATACATTTACAACATTTTGATGGTGAAAATAGATGAAAATCACATATGTATGTTTTTTTTATCGACCGTTTGATTTTGCATGAGAATGAAGATAAAAATGAGAGTTTAAAAGTAAATGAAAGCTAGAGTCTAGTTCTCAGAAATACATGCAAAAGATATTTTCTCTGGATTGGACTATCCAACCGAGAGAATAGATAAATTAAAAAAATCATATAAAATACAACAGTTGTTTATTAAGAAAATATATATGAAATACAAAGATGAGATTTCCTCGATTATTCATTCAACTGCTTATACATTCCATTACTTGGTTATTCATTTAGCAAGTTGCGCTTCCATTCCTCCTCATCCTGGTCCATGAATGAATCATCATTTTTGTTCACCATTCTCCCTTTATCTTCCAACATCTTAACATATATTCCATAAACATAAGAACAAAATCCCCACAAACACAAAACAGTTGAAACAGCTTTAAAACCACCAAACTCATCTCTATAAACCAAAACACCACCCAACACATTCATTGATAACAATGTTGTCATACAAATCCCACTTGTTAATGAAGATGTAAAAAACACCATCCCAGCAGTTCCCATGAAACAAAACTGCCACGTCACCACATTCGCCATAACCGTCACCCAATAAACTTCACTTCCCTTATCGAAGACTTCTTCACTTTCTCTCTTCATCTCAGAAAATCCACCATCAAACGCCATTCCCACAGTCGCTAAAACTGTTGCTGCAATCTCCATTATAAGTTGCATTTCCATCACCATTTCATAACTATAAACTTGTTTATAAACTTTTTCCATCACCGGTAAATAAAGTGCAAATAACAACCCTGCACATATGGTGCAAAAGAATCCAATAAAGTATTCTTTTTTTGTTAGCCCTTCTGGTTTTTCGCCACTGGAATTCAGTGCAAGAATGATTGAACTTATGGTTAAAAGGATAACACAATTGAGATTGGAAAAAGTGATTTTTTGTTTCACTATGATGGCTGAGAGAATGAGATTGAAAACAAGTTGTGAAGATAACAGAAGTGCTGAAGTTGAAACTGGAAGATAAGCAACACCCCATGAGATTAAAAGATTGTTCAACCCTAACATGATACCGACGAAAATCGATAAAGTTATCATTTTTGAAGTGAAATCTGTAAAGGGAGTTCTTTTGGTTGAATTGATAAGATAAGGGAAATAAATTGGGATGATTAAGAGAGGGAAACCAGCACATTGAACCCAAGTTGAAACCCATTTGCTTGAACCTTTGTGGATGAAATAGTATTTTGAGAGTAAACTTGATGAGATGGAACCAACAAAGAGCAAGAGGTAGTTGATTATCAAAAGGGGCATGTACCTTTTGTTTGTGAATGATTTTTCATCTACATGCAGGTGATTATTGTTGTTGTTGATTGGTGATAGTTGATTTTGATGTTGTTGTGTTTCTTCTTGATGATCAATGCATTCTATTTCAGTTTCACTGGAAAGGTTCATGGTGAGAGATTGATGATGATGATGATAATGATGATGGAGTGGTGGGGTTTGTGATCTTTTTTCCATGGATGAAAGTGAAAAATGAAAAGAGAGAGATATATATATAGAGAGAGAGAGATTTTTTATTAGAAAAAAATAATGTTGGATAAGCATAAACCTATGCAATGTAGTACTAAGATATGATTTTTATACTAAATTTTAAATTTTAATACTTTACTTTTAAAAAGTTTTTATCCTTTAAAGAATAAAACAAATAAAATGTTTAATAATTTTCGGATCAAGTTTCCTTTAAAAGAAAAAATTCCCATAGATTTATGCAATCAGGCGGTTTTGCTTGTCTGTTTTTAAAAAGGTAAGTTATAGTCAAATTAAATTTATAAACTATTCTAGAAAATTTATAAAAGTAAAAATATTTTTAATATAAAAAATAAGGTAATTTATTTAGATAAAATATTCTAATTAATTTTATAAAATATATACAAATAAATAAATTTAAATGAAGGGCTCGTTTGTTTCATGATTTCTATAGTGTTACATATTTTTGTTGAAAAAAATTATAATTTTTTTTTAAAAAACTTCAAATAAAAAATTGATTTAA